>NC_135344.1:38068693-38378699 GCF_023851605.1 Tamandua tetradactyla
GAGCTGAAGGACAGAGGGAGCTGAATGGGGAGGGATCACTTGTTCTCAGGGTTACCACTGTGACCTCTGCTCCCCTCCCTGTAATTCTACACCATCAGAAGTTTCCAGAGTAAAGCTGCAGGTAGCAAAACAGAGAACTCCTTCCTCCCCATCCCTATGAACTCCTTCATAGTCTACCCATGTATTGTTTGCTGTGGGTCATGAGTTGTTGCTCCTTTAGGTGTTGGTGTTGTAGTTTATTCCATAGGGTCCTGGGCATTGTGCTAATTCACAGGTTGCACTATCAAGTGCAATTAGTACATTTGTTATCTAAGGTGACTTAGGTGACATAGTGCTGTTCCCCATTTAATTTGCAGTACTCTCTTCCCATAATATTTACCAGCTTCCATCTCATCCTAATTAAGGCCACAGGTAATGCCCCATCCCAAAAGGAAACAATTCCTTCTCCCAAGCAGGTGCATGGTTATCCTTTCATCCTGACAGCTCAGACACAAACAAACAGGAGTAACTCACACCACCTTCCAGGGGCTATTCAGGAAAAGGTCTTTCTGTTTTCTTACAAGTCTCTGTGGGGGTAGTTTGTTTGTTTTATATGAGACAGCATGAAAATGGTTCTCCTTAGGAGGAGGGAGTTCTAATGAGCAAACTGGGTCCATTTTCCACCGGGTAATGAGTGTACCCAAGTAGCTGCTGGGAGCAGTGATATATTCAGTTGTCACCCTGACTTTACACTGGGGCTGGGTGGCCTGTTTAATATATGAGCATAAATTTATCAACTGTTTTTACAGGTTCCCATTTGGAAAGTCAAAGTCTTAGAATAATGCATGCTCCATGTTGTTAGGTTGGCACAGCCCTTCCATCATTTCCATAACATCCTTGAGCATTTACAGATATCATATATTATAGACCATTACACACACACATATGTACACACATTTCACACAGAGTCATGCATGCATTAAAACTGTGAATGCCAAAAAAAATAAATGGGGACCTGTGGTCACTAGAAACGCCCTAAGTCTCTCAACTTCTGGGAGAAAAAAGTAGAGGGGCGAGATGAGCTAAGGCAATGATGCTCAAAATAAAGTTAGAGCATCCTCCCCTTGGTCTTCTAGAAAATGATGGCACATGCATTCTCTTAACCCATCACCAATATTCTCGGCTTCTAAAATTTGGAATTTAGTGTAAATAGGAAACCACAAAGCACATTTTAATGCTTTTCTCTACTTTAATAAAGGAGAGAAAAGAAGCCACAATGCACAAAGAGACTGGACATGTGTGGGTGTGGAACATTGTAAGTGGCATCAAATGAGGAGGCTGGTGGTGGCAAAGACAAGGTCCAAACTTTTTACACATTACTGAATCAAAATGACTCTGAGCACCTAATCAAGGTCATTTGATTATATGAACAAAAAGGGAAATAGTGAACAATAGCAAAAACATTACTCAACTGTATGCTGAGAGTGGTAAAGACTAGTGGCAAGTCACCAAATGGGATTGTGAGTATTTCCTAGGAAGTATGGAAGACCAGTCTTGGAAGAGTTCCTGACCAAATACAGCTACATGGAAATTTACTCTGAGAGCCGCTGCCAGCTCCCCAGAACAGAGAAGGAATTGTTAGACAGAATGTGCCAACTTCTAGAGCTACTGAACACTCTAGGTCTGCATTTCTCAATCCTGGCTATACATTAGAAATACCTGGGGAGCTTTTTGAAAATGCCAATGTCCAGACTCCAGACCAATGAGATCAGAAGTTGAGGGCCAGGCACTGGTATTTCGAAGCTCTTCAGGGAATTCTAATGGGTACTCAAGGTTGAAAACCACTATGCTTAGGTAATGTGGGACTGCCACTTGTTCCCTTACCCAGTGGCTCAATCATATGCATAGACGCAGGACACTAAAAAGGTCATGCATAAAACTCTGACTGTGGTTCCCAGTTGTCAGCAGGCAAACTCATCTGCCCCAAGAGCCACCGGGTGGCTGATAGAATAATCCCTGGATTACAAGGAAGAATCTAGTTTCAATTCTTCCACTGACCAACTTGTGAACCAGTCACTACTGTAGTCCAGTACCTGGATCATGATACGTATTTATTGAATAAATAAAAGTCCCATTACTCCCCCTGGGCATTGAATTTCTTACCTCATTAAATGAAAGAATTAGACCACATGATCTCCAAGTACCTTTCAAACTCTAAAACTTGAACCCTAATATATTTGATCCTCTATAAGCTGCTTCTGTCCCACCAATAGAACCTCATCACTCTCAATGTTTAAAATAAGCCTTCCGGGTGGGCCACGGTGGCTGAGCAGGCAGAGTTCTTACCTGCCTTGCTGGAGACCCAGGTTTGATTCCCAGTGCCTGCCCATGCGGAAAAAAAAAAAAAGCCTTCCAATGTATCATAGTTATGTAAGGTGATAACTATTAAGGAAAGCTGGGTGAGGGGTGTACGGGACCACTCTGTATTAACTTTGCAACTTTTTATAAACCATGGCTAACAAAAAATTATCCAGAAATTCTGCTTATATAAAAAAAACTTCCCATCCCCATTGGGGTGGTTTATTTCTCTCTTCTGAATAGACAATGCAAATTCCCACATTTGACTATTTCCCTAAAATAGTCTCCTTACCTGAAATTTCCATTCCCTTTCCCTTTGTCCTGTTCCCCTACCATTCCCATTTAAATTCCACACCTCTAATCCAAATGGAGCAAATTCCCTCATTTCCATTTTCCTGGTTGAGCAATGACTGATGCAAACCTCGCTGGAAGGAGAGCTCAACAAGGACTGGAGACAATAAAATGCAAAACAAAGGTGGTTTGAGGGCTGGGAGAACTTCAAAAGGGATCTAGTGCTCCTTTTGGATTATACAAAAGCCAAAAAGTCAAATGGGGAACAGCAAGGCAACTCAGAGACTAAAACAGCAAGAAGACAATGCCTGTGAGCTGGAGGGAAGAAGAGGAAAGGTCTATCACCACAGTCCAGGGTCCAGGTGACCCTTTGCCTTTGGAATTTAAAGCCATGGAGTAGATAAGGACCTGACAAAGCACTTCCCAAAGTAGAGAGGGGGTAAGTCACTGATTTCTCCTTTTCTCCCACCTTTCTGTGTCCTTCTAGTGCCTTCCCAAACTCAAACCCAAGGCCAGATGTCATGAAAGCCGGAGAAACACAGTCTAACAAGTGTTGGACCCCGTATGAGGTCAAGCAAAGTGCAGACAGAAGGAATGGATCTCAGGGGAAAGGCCAAGAACCCATCACACACACAACACAATCGAGTGTTTTATTATGTAACTGAGAAATCAGGATTTTAGGGATGATTTTGACTACTGAATCATATTCCTTTTTGCTTTCTGGGATATTGGAGTAGACAGAGGGGAATACTTGAAATCCCTAAACTATAATTCAGCTGCCCCGATATCTGAAATGATTGTAGAAGCCCTTATCTTGTGCCTTTGTGACTGCAAGAGCTGTTACTCCTTTTATCTGGTCATTTTCTTGTAGGAAAAAAGACCTAATGCTAATGAAGAAGTCAGGCATAACTAGCTTCAGCCCCCAACATTTGGACATTTCTAAAATCGTATCAGCTAGACTCTACCATTGAAAGATAACTTGTCTCCTTTTCTTTTGACTTGCACCTTTAGTATTGAACTGTTAGCTCTGACTCCCCTCCTTCAGCTTTTGTTCTCCTATTGACATGATAATAACAATATCTCCTTTACTGCTTTGAATTTGTTGTTTGAAATGACCTCATCTCCCCTTGCTAAAATCCTTAAAAACCTAGAACCCCCTAAACTCAGTGAGACTGATTTTAGACAACCAGGCCATGTGCTCTCCTACTACATGCCTAGTAATAAACTTTTTCTCTGTTTGAAACCCTAGTGTCTCAGGAATTGGTTATTGAGCATAGACAGGGCAAAGAATCCACAGCCATCATCCAGTAACAATTATACTCAATATCTGATACTCTGAGAACTGCCCGATGGAAAGATAATGCAAGTCTTAAGTGTGAAACGCACATACTGCTTTAAATTTTCTAGCAGCCACATTTTAAAAAGTAAAAAGAAATACGAAATTAATCTTAATACATTTTATTTAACCCAATATGTCCAAAGTATTACCATCAACACATAATCAATATTACCAGGTTTAATGGGATATTTAACACTTGTTTCATGCTGGGTTTTTAAAATCAGATATTTACTTTACACTCATAGCACATTTCAGTAGAGACCAGTTGCATTTGAAGTTATCAGTAGTCACATATGGCTCAAGTTTCCTATGATTTCAAGTTTGGGAGAGTATAAGATTCTTGAGGCCAGAAAGGGATCCATTATGGAACACATTCTATATCTAATAGAAATCTCATATAGCAAAATTTCCAGTGAGTTCTAACTGAACTCAGTATTGAAAGAAGGAGGAGAAAACTTAACAAAAACCTGTTGAACATAGATCTTAGAAATTTGGGAAAGGTGGTGTTTTAAATGCCAAATTTAATAATGTTTATAACTATTTGACACATTAAACTTGGTAGCTTCAGAATCATGAGCTGTGTTACTGACTTGCAGGTTTCTTTTAGGTGACATTGGATAACTATACATTAGTTTTTAATAGTCTGGCTTGCATTAATACGAAAGCTATGGAAAGCGATCAGAAACTTCCTTCCTGTGATATTCTCAGAGTTGGAGGGAAATCTTCCTTAGAGAAGGAAAAGATTCAGTGTCTGGGAATCTTTGGGCTTGTAGAAGCCTCAGTAGGTCATGAAAATCACAAGTCAGATACACACAAAACGTAGGGTGACGTTTACTTCTGATAGGGAACGGAAGAGGTTGAGATGAGGCTTCCCACTGTGGCCTTGTCCTACTTGGTGATGGGTCCTCAAGTGTTGATTGCATGGTTGATCTTCAGACCCTACACACATTTTATACATATTTTAATATTAATTTGATATTTTATAAAATCATAGAAGACATTCACATAAATGTGCACAAAGTAAAGTAAGAAGAACAGGAAGGAATGGAAGAAGGAAAGATGAAAGGAAAGAGAGAGTGAGGGAGGAGATTGTAGGAGTAAGAAGAATATACAACTAGTGAACTTCAACCACCTCCCAGAGCGTGGTGTCAGAGAGCTGGTTCACTGCATTTAAAAATCCCACCTTTAGTTCACCCACTGTCCAGCTCTGCACACCTAGGGCAGGTTTCTCCTGGGGGAGGAGATGTGCTCCTGGGAGGATAAGCCTGGGCATTGGCATTGCCCTCTGGTAGGAACTCTTTTAAGTTTCGACAGTTCTGTACCCTCAGTAGAATCGTTCTTTGAGGACATTCCCATGGGTTGGCTTTTGTGAGAGGCAAGAACAGGCATACAATTTGCAAAACTGGGATAATGCTGGACTAGTAGGAAGGACACAATCTAAGTTCTGATATCAGCTGAGCCCTCAGTTGATCAGTTACCTTCCCCTGACTCTTAGAATAACACCAGATTTGTTGAAGAAAATAAACCACAGAGTTAAGTTGGGCTCTGGGAAACTCTTAACTACCTAACAAAAGCACCCCAGTTGCTGGGTCTCCTCCCACTCTCAGTGGGCTCCCCACATGCCCTTCTAAACCAGACATTTCTAAAGGAGGCAGGGAGCACTTCTCTTCCTGGCTCAGCCTCTCCCGCTGTCTACATTAGCCCCATGATACCACAGGGAAGAGAGCTGCCCTGACAAGGAGCTAACCAAGGGGGCCAGGCCCATGGCCTCATTGTTCTAGGCATGGGTCAAGGAGGAAGACTTCAGTCTAGGTAGGAGATTGACTACATTGGGAAGGAACAGGTGGCAAGCAAGTACCAGGTAAGAGAGACATCAGGAGAGGCAGGCAGACGCCTGGCTTGAAGTGGTTAGGGACTTGAGCTGCCGGTGCTCTGGTGAACAAGGTTGAATTCTGATCCCAGAGCAGAGACTGTTTGCCCCCTCCTCTGTTTTATACTCTCGTTGCATTTGATATAAGTGGACCTGGAAGCATTCAACACTAATGGAAAGGTGCCAGAGTTCAATGAGGGAGTCACGCTCCTAACAGAGTCAGAATTATTGCACCTTCTCTGGATGTCACGCGGCCATAGAGAAAGTGATAGGTGTTTTAGTTACCAGGTAATACTTCTAACCTGCTCCTCCCCCTCCTCCAATACCACCACCAGATCTGAGAGAGCAGAGAGAAAATGATGACAAGCATTCTTATCCTATTTCACCTGACAGTGTCATAGGATTACATTTTGTTTGGGCAGGGCCTGAAGAAATAAGCAACCAAAAGTCAAACTTATTCTCCATGTCCCCACCCCACCTTCTCCAATAATTCACACTGCCTCTGGAAGCAGGAATGATCTCAGATATTTTGCCATTCATGTAACATAGATCCATAATAAACCTGTCGGACACTGGTGGCCACGATGGTGTGGCCGAGATATCCCTGGTATCTGGGCATGTGAGTGTGAGCATGCAGAAGGCACGTTTGTGTGTCTGTGCATGAGTGTGTATGTATGTATATATGTATGTACTCGGAGCATACAAATAAGGGGGCTGAGCTGGAGATGTAGTGAGTAAACTCCTAAGAATAGCAGGGACACTGTTAACCCCCAGAAAAATGATTTGGAATTTAAATAGCAAGTGTTCAAAAGTGATAGGCAAAATAAACCTGGAGGACTGCTGGCGATACAGATGGGATCTGATGCCCTCCGTGCAGGGAGAAGCGCTGTCAGTATTTTGACAGACACAGCCTGACTGTTTAGACTGATGTTCAGGACAGAGCCAAGGAGGTGGTGGGGGGTGGCTGTGGGGGGGCTGGAGACCTCCATGACAGACTGACAGGCCTGCACAGGCATTCTTTTCAAAGTAGGGTGGGGTGCTGTGGGACAGGGAGTGGAGGCTCAGATAAAGGCACAGTGAGATGCTGGTGGGAGCACCAGGGACCAAGGGTAGAGTTTGCCATTACCTCCTCAGCCTCTTTGGGGCTTATTAAAAAGGAAAAGGCAGGGACTGAAAGCCAGATGGCAGGGGGATAAGCAGTGCTTCCCACTGCTTTATTTCTCGTCACAGTTTGTACAGTGGTCAGGATTACTTAGTTCTCCAGGCAGGGAAGTCCCAAAGGAAAATGCCTCCTGTGAGGGCTGAGGGTCAGGAAGGGAGCTCACCCAGAGGCAGCCAGACAGAAAGGAAGTGCGCTTCTACGTGGACCTGCAGACTGGGTCTGGAAACACCAGCATGGGACTGAATGCGGTGTGGCTTCTACCCGCCCATCACCCCACCCATCGTCCTGCCCCTCCCAGCCCGCTCAAGGCCCCCAAAACACTTGTACGTGCCTGACCCAGATCTGTCCTGCCCCTCTTCTCTGGTGCCACCTATCTCTGCTGAGACCCCTATCCCACACCTCCAGTGGGTGGGGTGGCCTTGTTCTCACCACCTCCAGGCAGGGCACTGGGCAGCACCAGGGCAGGCAGAGTTGGGGTGCAGCTAAGTCCCTTTGAAATCCACAAGGCTTTATTTGAATCTCAACTCTGTCCTTTATTAGCTAGGTGCTCCTGAGCAAGTTATTCTCTCTTTTGGAGACTTAGTTCCCTGGTTTGTAAAGTAAAAATTATGCAGCATGACTAGCAGGCTTCTTAAATCTAGATGAGTTATTCTCAAAGATGGGTACGTATTGTAGCTGTGGGGACATTTGCAATGTCAGGAGTTGTTGCTGTTGCTATGACTTGGGGGGAGGGGTGTACTGTCATCTGGTGGGTAAAGACCCCATATACTGCTGAATATCTTAAAAGCACAAGTCCCCACAACAAGGAATTAAACGGTCCAAAATGTCTGTGGTGCTGAGGTTGTTTGCAAAGTGCCAAGTGCACAGTAGATTCTTAATCAATAGTGGCTTTTATTATTATGGATTGCTTTTTCTATTTTAAGTACGCATGTAAGACTATAAACTTCTTGAGGGCAGAATTGTATCTGAAACCATTTGAGTTTCATGAACCTTTATAAAAAATCACCAACTTCTTGGTAAAGACTGTTTCTGAAGAAGAGACTTTGACTCTCCTGCCAAAGGTTAAGTCTGGTTTTGTACTCCTGGGTTCATCTGTTCATGGAATGAAGTGGGAGAAGAACCAAACACTGTGTTTTCCCTCCAGAAAACCAAATAGTAGAAGACCACACTCAAACTGCATACAGCTCAACAGAGAAAACTATAGCCAAGCCTTTGCTTTCTACCAGACGGACAACAAAAGAAAGGTTGTTTGACTAAATTCATCCCTTTTTTTGCAACAAGCCATCAAAGTGATTGATGAGGAGGATCTGGCCAGGGTGAAGAAACTTGCCTTTTGGACATAAATTCGTCAGGAATATTTCAAGTATCCTGTTTTTGCTAGAATGCATTGTAGGTGAATTTCAAGGTCTTCTTATTGCTCCTTCAAACTTAAAGCATCTCAGGAAGCCTGTTCCCACTTCATCACATTCTCTTTTAGCACCCAGCCCCCAGCCTGGTGCCAGGCCCATCAGGTGGTGAGTAGATGTTTGCTGAGACACAAACATTCAGCACTGCCTGCAGAGCATACCTACAGAGCTGGGGTGCCTTGCGGCCTCAGACAAGTAACTTACCATATATATTTCTATTTCCTGTCTGTGAAATGGACCTGCATGTTGCCTGTCTCTTGGTGTGTGTGTGTGTGGTAATATATATAAAGTGCTTGACGTCACAGCTGGTATCCAGTGAACATGCGGTAGAAGGCATCAGTCAGCCACCATGCTGTTCAGAGAAGAAAAACTAGCAACCACCACCCTCCAGTTTGCTGAGGAGAATAAGAATGATAAATATTTGTACAGTTCTAGCCTATCACGGTGACCCTCTGAGCCTGTGTTTCTATGTCCTGTCCAATCTGGGTGCCCAGCAGGGGTACAAGTCAGAACTCCTGCCTCTGATCCTGTAAGCCTTCTTAACGGGGAGATTTTATCACTCCCCCAGGGGATATCTGACAACATCTGCAAACAACTGGGGGTGCTACTGGCATCTAGGGCAAAGGCCAGGGATGCTGCCAAACCATTCTACAATGCACAGAGCAGCTCCCTACAACAAAGAACTATCAGCCCCAAATGTCAATAGTGCTGAGGTGGAGAACCCTTGCCTTCGTGGAATACTGATGCTGTTCCCATCTGGTGCACAGGTGGGACGTTGGATAAATGTCAAGAACACGGGAAGTTATTCACTCATCTCATGGATTCTATGTTTCAATGGGAAACTACTAGAAAAAGCTCTTTGTAAATTGCCACATGTTTTCTAAACAATAGGATCACATGGCTATTACAGAATTTAGATGTGTTTGGGGAACACCCTAACCTCCTGAGTTTGACCCCATGGATAAAGTTCCCCCTGTGTGTGGACTTACAGGGAGCTGCTTTTGGCACAGAGATGGAAAGAGGTGGAACAAGACCAGGTCATACTTTATTGGGAGGAACCCATAATATGAGACTGTTCATGGTTAAGTTAAATACGTTCATGGGGGTGGGAAGGAAGTCACTTTAAAAAGATAATAAGAAAGTACAGGCCTCTGTGCACACTTATTGAGAGCCTTTTGTATACCCAGCCTCCCTGTGTTAATATGTTTCCATTTATCCTTCCAATAACCTTATTAGGTAGAAACAGAATTGTAGAAAAACTAATGTATTTTATAGTGTCTAAACCAAATATACTTTTTTACCTTTTAGCATTTCTGGAATGGATATGCATTTTTAAATTGATGGCATCTTATAACCAGCGTCTGTCTTTTATTTTTACATTTTAATATATCTGAAATCAAAAGGCATCTTATAATCAGTGGCTTCATACATTTCTTAGATTCATAAAATATGGTCACTTATCTAAGATTATCAGCTAATATGTGGCAGAGGTGAAAAACTCAAGATGTTATATCTTATTTATTTCTAATCTAGTAAGGAAATTGAAGTGGTGTGCAGCAGGTTTCTTTTAAATCAGCTAGAGAGTATGTTTTCCTGAGATGACTGCAGTGAGAGGCTAAGGAGATGGTGCATTTGTCTTTAGGGCAGTTTTAAACTAATGAGATAGAATGAAGGAGAGAAGAGCCAAAGGGCAAAGACTGCTATAGTCAACGTCAACGACGAGAAGATGAATCTAAATTTATCAGAGAAGACAAGAAATTTTTAAAAGTTTTAATTTTATTTTTTGCAAAGCTCTATCACTGAGAGAAGCAGCTGGGGCCAGAGTGGAGAGTCTAGCTTAGGTGTCACCCTTGATGCTGTTGGTCCCAAATACTAGTCCGGTAACCTCACCAAGAAAATGAACTTTAATGTAGGACTGCTTGGTGAGAATTCAGTTATTCAGATGGCACCAATCTGTGCTTAGGAATAGAATTTATTTTAAGCTTGTTTCAAGTAGTATTCTAATTCAACAGTAATGTAGCTAGGTAATATCTGACATATACTTGTTTAATACAGCAATATTTCTGTTAAAAAACAATGTGCTGGATTTCTGGCTTTCTCTCTCTAGATGCCATTTGTGTTCCTGAACACCACACTCTTTAACATTTTATTGCTGTTACCAGGCATGATTATTCTACCTAAATTACTCCTCTACTCTTTGTCTGCCTAGAAAACTCCTATAAATCCTTGACTTCTCAAAACTGACCTAGAAGACTTTCTTGAATTTCTTGGACTTCAGGACCCCTTCTATGCTCCCTCTGTATTGTGCACGTGCTTCTGATATAATAATCATGTAAATGCAAGAAAAGCATTTTAATGTATTTCTGTCCCATCCATGTGAATTGTCTTATCATTTTTGATTCTCTGGCTTAGTGCCTGATCCACACATGGTAGTGAACTTGCTGAAGGAAGGAGCTAATGAAAGCAGAATGCCTCTGCCCAGAGTAACATATCTCCTTACCATGGCTGGTGAGGCTTCAGATGATCTGCCTGGGCTCTCTCACAGGTCCAACTTTCCAGTGTTCTCCCCTTTGCACAAGTCCATCCAAACCCACCAGCCTCCATATTCTCAAACACAAGGCCTCATGACACTCGCTTTTACAGCTGCCTGAAACATTCATACCTCAGCTATCTGCCATGGCTCACTCCATTTCTTCATTTAGATCTCTGCTAAAATACCACATGAGCAAAGAAGTCTTCCTTGACCCCACTATTCAAAAAATAGCATCTTTTTTCTTATTCTCTCTGTTCTTACTTGCTTTATTTTACTTCTGAGCACTTATTTAACTGACATGTTTCATACCTTTTTATTTTAAAAATTTTTGTCCATGGTCCCCACTGAAATGTGAGCTCAATGGAAACAGGGACTTTTATCTGCATACAGAAGCCACTGTATAAAGAATAAGTGAATGAATGTCCCTTACTATCTTTAGACTACTTCTACCTGGTGGTAGAAAACAGAACTATAGGCATAGTGCCCCTAAGGGAAGTCATTTTTTTTTGGAGCACCTAATATAGCCAGGCACCATTTTAAGTTCTTTACATATCTCATTTATTGCTCACAATATTTGTGGGATATGGGTACCATTGCCCACCCATCCCCAATTTAAAAAAAGGAGCATTGTGATTCTACTAAATCTCATATGCTTTTTTCATATCCTGCTATCTCTATTTTATCTTGTTATTGCAGGTGAAGGAAGAGTATGTAGAATAGGTAAGAGGTGGGCAGAGTCGGCTTGCAAATCTATCAGCAACCCATATACGTTTTTACTTTATCCTACATTTCATTATAAGGGTTCCATTAAATCTTTTGTTTGGTATGAGTTTAACAACTATGACACTTTCTGACTATTTCCAAAGTAGTGGTGATATAGCAAAAAAAAAAAACAAAAAAAAAAAACAAAGAGATTGCTTAGAAGCATTTTTTTTCTTCTTCCTATTCTTTAATACATATTCTTCCATTACCCACTCTTGCCCAACAAAAAGTCATGACACATGTGACACAACTGTCACATACTCTGTGAAACCTGAAGAAATGGTGTTACTCTTGTTTCCACCCTTTACCACCTCTTTTTAGGCTCCTGGTTTCCATGTTTTGGTTTAAATGAAACATTGCAGAGAAATATAGTCACTAAAAGGAGATAAAACAAGATCATAAATAAGAGAGGCACTTGATGAAGAGAATTCAGTTAACGCACGTCTACAATTCTCCCTGGAAGAGCCCTTCAAATGCATTCACCATATGAGTTTGGAAAAATGTTCTTAGAAGAGCTGTGCACACCAAGAAATGCATACCAAGAATGACATCCTCAAGGGAGCTTGGGATGTGTTCAGTGAGAAGCAAATGATGTTGAAGAGAACAAATGAGTTGAGCTATCAAGGAAGTCATGGAGAATTAAGTGAGCTAGACTCCTGTGAGCAAGGCCTGAAATACTACTACCGAAGTAATTATAAATTCAGATCTAAGGACATAACCCTAACTCCTGCAGGCTGTGATGGTCCCATCTCAAATATCTGTTGACTGGCAGTATATAGTTATGAAAAAATATGATTTTTTCTAGGGCATGAATTTCCTAAACACTCTGTGGGTAACTTAAGGAGCAAAGGTAGCTTTATCAAAATGTTGCATTCACAGTTGGGAAGACACCAGACATTTGAAAAATCTAGGTTTTGTGAAAGCTTGGACTATATCAATAAGGAAGGTAATAATTGATCTACAAGCAGATCTCATTCCTGGAAAATGATAGCCAAGATATTATCCAATCCAAAAGATGTTTAAAAAAGAAAATAGAAGAATAGGTCTTCAGCTTATTGGACTGTTTAGGTTATATGATGTAAGCAAGTAGCTCAGATGAAAATTTTCTCCTAAAGCCAGATGTTTAATCTCCTTAACAAAAATAACACACATCTGACCTGAATTGACTCAGGAAAGGTCAAAATGGGTTAAAGAATCCAGCCAAAGCACAGGTGATCAAGTTGATTTGGCCTCTGCCATAGTAGCTATACTATGGTCTCAGAGTCATGGGTTTCACTACTGGTTATGATAGGTAGTGCTATTCCCAGCACGAGAGATTCCTGGCAATCCCATTACCATGTAAACAAAATCCCAAAATATAAGGAAGTAATAATGCATTATAGTACCTTTTTTTTTTTTGCCCCTAATCCTCATAAGTAGTCTCCTGGAGCAGCTATAATTCTGATTCATTTAACATTAAACATAACAGGTGTATGGCGCAATGGAGCCTAAGTTGATCTAAACCCACTTTCCATTTTGATGCCATTTTACAGATGATCACACAGAGTTCATAGAAGAAAAATGTCTTGCAGAGGTCACAGTTAGGTTTTATTATCCAAAGGTGAAGAGGATTTCGTTTCTCCCAGAGAACAGTCAGTGCAAACACAATGAACCTGGCTTGTTCTTCCACTTGGCCTACATCTTACCTCCCAGTTCCTCGTAAATGCTTTCTTTATACATGGTTAGACATTTCTTCAGTGATTCGGTTCCTTTGCTAACCTATTTGTGCCTCCCCCTCCTCTTCTTCAAAATACCTTAGCACAAACACATACAGTATCACAAGAGAAAATATTGAAACTAGAGTACAGTGATAGTTGATGCATTTATTGCATAATCCCTTCATCTGATAAGGGAAATCTCTTTTACTCTTGGGAAATATCCTCTTCACCCATCTCAGTCTCAATGGCTTGCGTGGTATCTTGATTTCACCCTTAGTTCCACGGATAGGAAGTGACCTGAACCAGGATCATCATAGCATCCCATTGCCCTGGCCATAGTGCTGGACTAGGGATGAAAATGTGACCAGTCAGAACCAATGAGCCCTCACAAGACTTCTGCTGGGACTAGTGAGCAAGAGGCATTATTTCTTTACTTCTGAACTTATAGCAACTAGGATATAAGTATGGAACTTCTGGATGATTATTTTACTTCCACAATGCATAGAGTCAATGAAAATGAAATCAATACATGACAAAGCCCAACAAAAGGGGATGGAGTAAAACCCATTCTGATGATATCTGTTAGAATTCCTTGATCTATCTGAGCTTTAAATCCTTAGACATTTCAGTCATATGATCACCCCCCCCCCAAAAAAATAACCTTTTATTTAAACCAGTTGGATCTATTATTTTGACATTTGAAATTGTAAGACTGATGATGGATATTGCAATGTAGCATTTTTACCTAATGACTGGACTCACCTAGAGAGGGTTTGGTTTCTGGACTAAGTAGCTTTTTGTCATTTTCTGTTTTATGGATACTTTTAAAGTCATTTTCTAGCTGCTACATTCTTTTGCATAACACCATGAGTTACAGTTAACCATCTGCCTGTATTTCCATTCAAATTCTAAATTCCCTGAGTTTTCTAGGATCTAGGCTAGGATGGTCTACTAGCTTCTTGAATGACTTCTTGAGAAAAAGAGAAATGCTGCCATTGTTAGATAGACTAAAACTGGACTGGCTCAAGCACTAAAATGTCTATACCACAGAGGACATTTCTTTGGGGGAAATGTTGTTCGATCTGACAATAACCTACTTTACGTTTCCTTTTATGATTTGGTTAGAACCTGTAGTAGCAACTTGATTTTCAAGTATAGACATCACCAGCTTCCTTTACCTGGAAGTGGGTTCCACTGTCTTTATTGCAGGATGAGCAAGCACATGGGATGCAGACAGGGAGCTTTTTTTTTTTTTTTTTTACTTAAAATAAAAAAGGTATTTTGTTGTTAAAAATGAATACTGGGGCAGTGTGACAGTGGCTCAATGGGAGAATTCTTGCCTGGCATGCTGGAGACCCGGGTTTGATTCCCAGTGCCTGCCCATGCGAAAAAAAAAAAAAGAGTACTGTTATCACTGCTAAAAACAAAACTTTCCACCCGGACTTTCTTTTTGACTTATTTTTTCTCCTCTTTAGTCTACTTTTACAGTCACTGGTTTGGGTGAGTAATGCTCAAAATATAGTTACAGACTTAGTCTGGGCTAGAGTCCACGAACAATCTCTTAGTGTATTGTGAGGCCTGAAGTCAAGATGCAACATTAAAGTGCAGCCTTTATATTTTTTAGTCTCATATGGTCCCAAAGGCCTAGCTGTGAAATCCCCTGCTCTCACCAGATATGGCCACAACCAGTGGGAAATCCTCCCCATCCAGCTGGCCCCCTATCAGCTGGACCAGCTGAACCCCATCCAGTTGTCAACCTAAGAGGTTTCACTTCCCTGCAAGTCAATGAAATTGTTTAAACAAGCCAATCACATCTTCCTATGGGAACAGGAGGCACCCCACCCTCTTGATACTGCAGAGCCTGCCTCCCCCAGCTCCCACTGGTTTACTCTGTCTTAGAGTACAATGCCCATATGACCCTATGTGGCATGCAGTCTCCTCCTCCTGTGGACTGTGAATATATGTGACTAATAAGTTGCTGCCATTTTCATCTGCCCAGTGTTGGGTGTCATGTCCAACCATCTCAAACTATTTACATGGAAGATCCCTTCTTCACCTATGGGATGAATAGGAGGTGGTGAGAACACACAGTCTGGGACACTACATTATTAACTACACTATTAGAAGCTGATTTCTCTTGGAAGGCTCTGGGCTTTCTACTCCTTAGAACCTCACAGAAAGATCTAAGGATTGATGGGGCATGGGACAGAACAAATGTTAATTTCAATTCTTGATAGCACTGGCCTGAACCAGAGTTCTGATCAATTCTTGAACCTGTTATCACCTACTGCCCCTGAGGCTGCACCACACTGTTCACAATTGCACATGTATGCTTCTAAGTCTGTCCGTTCCACACATTTAGACGTAGCATAAACTATATGACTATCTTGAAAGCAACAACAGGACAAAGGAGGGAAGAAGAAACAGGAGCACTGCCTTTCCTTTTAAACAAAAAGACAAAAACCTCCTGTCATGTTGACTCCAACATTTTATGAAAAAATGAACTCCCAATAGCTGTACAAATCATATTATACCATTTATTTGGCATTTACCAGAGATTGCTTTGTGATGTCTTTTATACATTATTATTATCATTATTAGTGCTCAGTGTTTCTATTTAAACTTTATATAAACCTTCACCTGCTTGTGGGTTTTCACTTCTCTTATACTTTGAGGAAAAGATATATTTACACCCCCAAGCTCCTTGAGGAGGGCTTAGACAGATATTTGTACTAAATAAATCCATAGTTTACCAATCATATTTATTAAACACTTGTTATTTGCTTCAACTTTGTTGGAGTCATTGTGGGATTTGAAAAAAGAAAACTTCATGACACTTTTCCTTTCCTAGAAAGTATGGTATTTGGGTGGGACAGTGGAAGAAATAAGATTTATACACATAAAACAAATACAGATGAATGTAAGCATTTCATGAGCAAGTGCTGCATTACGGGCACTTGGTTATGTTTGTGACAGGGGTTTAAAACACAAAAATCCCTGAGAAAGTAAAATTTGTATAGTCAAATTTGGGGTGGAAGAACAGAAAACAGGCCCATCCTTCAGTCCGTGCCACGCCGCTCCGACAATTTATCTCTTTAGAGTTCTGTTTAGTCTAGTCTTGAATGCTGCCAGGGGTCCGGTTTCCATCAAAGCCATCGGAAAACACCTTTGGAATCTAATAGTTCCCAGTCTCAGGACATGTTCTCCAGAACTCAGCTTTTATCACTCCACCTCATATGCCTTTCACTGTCTCTTCTCATCGTTTCTCAAAGCCATAACTCCACCTACATTGGTTTCACAACTCTTTGACTCTGTTGGCATGTAGTTCCACATTTCTCCTCTCCCTTGTCCTTCATACCATCCATCTATCACTAGATGAAAGCACAGTGGACCTTCATGTTCTTGGGGCTGGGGAGAGAATAAGCAAGGCTAACAAGAAAGGGTGATGGCTCAAACGATATTGTGGAGTTATCAAAATAAGGGAATATAGTTCGGAGACCTAAAGCCTTGAAAAGGGAGGCAGGAGCCTTATGTTCTCAGGTCTGTCTCCTGCCAGTTGGATGAGGAAGGTCAAGTATCAGTAAATCCCCTATAACACACCCACATAGCACCAACTCCACTGATCTCATGTTTGAAAAATGACCCTACATGACAGGCTTATGTCTGCATATGATGTCAGAATTTTTTGAATTAAATGGTCAGAATTTTTGGCAACCTACTAAATACTAAATGTTCCTAAGCAAGTTGTTGATAAGGACAACACAGCCACTACTGCAATTGGAAAATCTCCCAGCACCCATAAAAACATCCACACAAATGTACATACTGTTCATGTGGTTACTCTCCAATTATGTGTCATGTTTGAGGAGACCTGTTCACTGCCCTAACCCCACTCCTTTATTAACCTACAAAGCAATGTTCTCAGGTGTATACAGAAAATGCAGGCTGCTAGTCTGGGATTTGTTTGATCATACGCTGTATCCCTTACCCTTGACCTGCTGCAAAAATTACTCATACCACTCAGCTCTGTGTTCAGCCTGGCAGCCGGAGCCAGAAAATAATGGCTCCTCAGTTGTACAAAGCTAGTGTATTCAGTGATAAAAATTTAGCAGCATGCCTGCGAGAGTGTGTCATCCAGAGAATAACCACACACCAACTGGTTATCTCTACTTTATGGTGAGCATCCCATAGCACTGTGGTTAACAGCGCGTGCGAGGAGAGTATGAACAACCTGCTTTTAAAACATTCTTTTGCTCAAGTATGTTTGATAGGTTAATAGAATTTCTTTAAAGGAGTTTTGAAATCTTCATGACAATAGAGCTATGAAGAGGCCCTGCCCTTCGTGAATTTTAGTTAACTCAGCCTAGACAGAAGTTTAAAAAATGCAAATCAAATAAATCAGAATCTCTGAATAAAGCCAATGGCAAAAATGTAAAAGCCCTATGATTAACATGGCATGGTCAAGAACAAATTCTTCTTCTCAGGCTCTAGTGACATGCATGTGGGAAATGAATGTATTGGGATTTACACACAAATTCCTCATATTTAAAGATATAACATGCTCCAGCCCAGAAGACTTATAGCTACTTCCTCTCACTGCTCACTTGGCCAGGAACAGTCACATGGCCTCACTGAAAAGCAGCAGCCCAGGAAGTGCAGTTCTACTATGTTCCTGGGGGAAAAGACCCAGCAACAATGACTTTCCCCCATCCTTTAAGTTTTCAGTGAAAGGTATCTTTTCAAGGAGGCCCACCCTGACCACTTCATTTTACATCCCAACCTCCTACCCTGGTATACCTGATTGTCCTTACCTGCTTCTTTAAAAATCAATTTCATATATCACTTTTTAACCTACTCTCTACTTTAATCAACTATGGTTTTGTCTGTCTCTGTTTAGTAGAATGGGTGTTCCACAGTATCAAGGTTTTTGCCTCTTTTGATAATTACTATGTCCCTAGCACCTAAAACCACACACTGGGTGGGTTATGATGGTTTGAAACTATTGTGTACCCCAGAAAAGCCCTGTTCTTTAATCCTGATTCAATATTGCTGGGTGGGATCTTTTTGATGAAGTAGTCTCCATGGAGATATGACCTACCCAATTGTGGGTAGGACTTTTTGGTTAGGTGGTTTCTACAGAGATATATCTACACCCATTTCAAGTAGGTCACTTGCTGGAGTCCTTTAAGAGGGAATGATTTTGGGAAAAGTTTCAGAGCTGACACAGACAAGGGACCTTTGGAGATGCAGAAGGAAAACGTCCCTGGGGAGGAAGTTTGATGTGGCCACGTGCCTTTCCAGTTGACAGAGAAACCCCAAATGTCATGACCCTTTCTTCAGTCAAGATGTTGTTCTCTGGATGCCTTAGTTTAGACATTTTTATGGGCTGAGAATGCAAAGTTGTGACTTAATAAATTTCTTTTATAAAACCCAACCCATTTCTGGTACATTGCATTTCTGGCAGCATTAACAAGCCAAAACAGTGCTCAATAAATTTTTGTTGACTTGAAATGAATTCCAGGAACAGTGATAAAAGTATAGCCCCTGATATCTACTTATCTATTACCTTCATCTCCACTTCTTCTTCGAACTATGGATTCACCTTTTCCTCAGACTAATCCCTAAAGCATCTTTTACTCAGCCAGCAATTATTGAATTATTAGCAAATGGGTCATTTTTTCAAATGTTCAAGTTAAAATTTTCTCTTCTTAATATGACAAATCTCTTTCATTCATGGATAGTTTTCCCTCTAGACTAGTACCTTTGATAAGCATCCAAATGAAATGAAAAGGGTCAGATATGGATTAAATGAATATCTGGATATCAAAGGGTGTGACACAGAACCACAGAGAGTCAGATGTCAAAGGACCTTAGAGTACCTCATGTGCAACTTTCTAGCCTCTAATGGAAGTTTCCAGCAATAAGGATTCTCAACTCTCCAAGATGGCCCATTTACTTGTTGAACCATTCTAAAGATAGAAAAATTCTTCTTAACAGAAATTTTCTTCATTCTAAGTTATACCATTGATCTTAAATTGGCTCTGTGGAGCACATCAGAAAAAGCCTAATTTCTCTTCCCTATGATAGCCCTTCAAATGCTTGAAGAAAGTTGTGACCTCACTCCAATTTCTAATCTAGCCTCAATAATCTCAGCCCTTTAAACTGTTACTCATAGAACCTGGAAGCTGAGTGATGGGAATTGTTTTTATTGTAGACTTACTTTTCTGTAAGTCTAAAATTATTTCAAAACAAAAGTTAAAAAAATTCTTAAATGTTTCCTTGGTCAAGCATTCCTTCTGTCTTATGCTGGAATTGTCTTTGTCCCATCCCTTCCTTGATGTCCAGCATGCAGTAATGTGTTCAATTACTGTTGCTAATTGAAAGAATATGGTAAGGTGGAATGAACACAGGACTGGGCTGTGTGCCTAGACTACAAAGTAAAGGTTCCCCCGGCCCCCACCCCACCCTGGAGTTGACAGTTCTTCCCAACAGTAAAGAGACCTTATTTCTACGTGCATATTACTAAGGAATAACCAGATAAGTCATTAGAACAGGAGAGTTTTTCAGCAGCCCTAGTCCCATAGTATAGATTTAAGAGTTTGAGGCAAAAACTCTTTTGCAGCCTAACATTTACATGTGCACAAGGGTACTTGTATAGAGAAAGAATTTAAAGCTTTTATTGGCATCTCAAAGGGGTCTGTGAATCCAGAAAGTTTAAGACCCTTTATCTAGTTAGATAATTACACCTACATAACACATATGGTGTTATGCAGATTAAACGAGATGGTGCTCCCTTAGCTTCACTATGGCAGTTTCAGAGCCAGTGAGGTTTATCTGAGCATGATTGTTGCTAATTGAGATGATGTTCTCTAGAAAATTGTGTTCAGTTTTATATTTATGTATTTGTTTGTGTGTATGTGTTTGGGAGAAAGAGAGAGGGAGGAAGACTGGGGTGGTAGGAGATTAAATGATTGATTTCGATTATCTGCCCTTCCCCTAATTCAGTGAATCCGAAGGTCTGAGTGGTAGAGTGAAAGAGGATGTGATGAGATCCTGACAGAGATACCTCGATGCCCAGGTATCTCCCCAAATGGCAAAAGGAAACAGAAATGGGCAAAGCATGCCTAAGGTAGGGCTAACATTTTCCATTTCTACTTTGAGACATGACCAGCCTGTTTCTTTCCAGTTCTCTCAATTCTTTCTACCCATTTTATTTCTCAATGTCCTTTTGCTATAAATGCTTCCTTGGCTAACTTGTATCCACCCAACTCCTCCATTCACTTATTCATTGACTTTGCTCATTCTTTCAGCCAGTCATCACCATTTTCTATGGGTCTACTATGCGCTGAGTGCTGCTATGCTCTGGTGCTTCTAGAGGGATGACTCTGACATGGACGCACACTCATGGATGTTACTGCCAAAGCAAGGAGATTCAGACAAATGCCCAGGTAAAACACTTTGAAAGCTGTCTATCCAAAAGAGAGGAAATTCAAAAAGGGTGAATGGTCATGAAAAGTTTCATTAAAGAGGATGTGCGTGCGGTGAGTCTTGAAAGATAGGGAAGTATTTCTCAGTCCAGCAAGAGGCAGCATTGCAGAGAGAGGGGCAGTTCAGAAAACAACTTTTTTTTTTTTTGGTATAAGTATGTCCCAAATATTGCATGGGACATACTTAGACTGAAAAATTATCTGTCATTGACATGAAATTCAAATTTAACTGGGCTCTTGCATTTTAATTTGCTAACTCTGACAACCCTGTGAGATTGACAGCATGCATGCAGACAGACAGGCATGAAGTAGCCTAGTTCATTGCACAGACTGAAAGCCTAGTCAGAGTGTAGAGTGACAATGGGGACCCACTGTGTGGAGACCCAGGGATTAGGTTCATAAAGGACTTTGAATGTGAGGAGAAATGGCTGGATGTTAATCCAGAGAATAGTTATGATGTTGGTAGTGGGGTGGTTGGGGTCAGGTTGTTGATCTGCTGCATAGGACTGAAAGCAAGGAGTTGAGGAAGAAGACTTACAGAAATCCAAGCAAGACATAAAGAATGCCTGGACCAAGGCAGTGCCTGTGGAGTCACCTGACTCAGAATTACCACTGTTTGTTACCCATCTAATTCATTTACATTTAATCGTACATAACAGTGTTCTACCTGAGATCTAGGTTTATATTGCCTGGTCCCCACTCTAATGCCACCACTGAGTAGCTGTGGCACACAATTTCCTGAGCTATGAAATGAGGGTAGTGATAGTCCCTACTTCATAGGGTTATTGTAAGGAATAGAGGAGGTAATGTTTTTAAGGCTTGAAAACACTGTCTTGTACACGGTAAATGCTATATAAGTGTTTGCTGTAAATATTACTGTAAGATCCTCCTTACTATTGCTTCATGACGCTATTCAGATACTATACTTAACATACCTAGGGGTAATATCTCGTACACCCCTAACTAAACTGGAGGTCCTTTGAGGGCAGGGATGTATGTGCCCTCTACTTTTGCCTTCCCCATCATGATGCCTTGTGCAGAGGAGAGGCTCAATAAATATCTGATGATTCATAAGGAAGGCCCTAAAGCCAATGGTTCTTTTACTTCACAATTTTGCTTCAGGATAACTTGTCATCTATGTACATTTAAATGGACTTGGAAAAATAGATAATTCTCTAGTGCTGGAATTGTTCTTTCCTGAACTCGGTCAGGGTATGCTATGGGGGTTAACTTTTTAATATCTCTTCCACCAAAAATCTTCCTATCAGCTCCACATATGAGAAGACAAATTCAGAGACTGTGAGCTTGGCTCCAAATCTTTGGCTATGATCTGCCCTTCTTTTCCTTTTGTTTGTCTGGAGAAAAAAAATCCTTGCCATCTCATTTCCCCAGATTATCTCTATTTGTTCTTTCGTCCCTGTTTCCAAGAATTCATCTTCAGAGTTATCTTGAGCATCAATGCTTGGCAATTACTAAAGAAATAAAATATTACTCTCCTCGTTAAGCATTTTGGCCACATTCTTTTCTTGGTGCTTCCATTTTCAATATCTAAAGTACAATGCTCCTTCAGTGCCCTTCAAGATGTACTTGCTTCCTTACTGAATGCATTATTCCACAGAAGGAAAAAATATCATCTTTCAAATTATGAATCACGCTTATCTTTACTCTTCATCTTTCCTTCTCTTTGTGTTTCTCCCACTTACATACTTCTAAATTATTTCTGGCCAAACATGAGGCAGCCAAGTTGGATTCCTGGGTCTGTCACTATCTTTATGATCATGCCTTTGGTGCTATTTGTATGAAACGCACTCCTAGAGATTTGGAGCAAACTGCACACTCCTTTCGTTTTTGCAGTCAGCAGCCATTGTACTTGAGAATTACTACAGTGCTGCACCCCCCACCCTCATCTCCTGGATTGTGATTTCTAACAAATTATTTTCTCCTGTTTTTTCACTTATGTCTTAATAGAGGAAAATGTCATTATTCCAAAGATTGTTATTACTTTCCTGACTCTAAAAATGAGTCCAGAACCATCTTTCCTATGTTCTGAGAAAGGAGAAGATAAAACCCTGGTACTGAAGTCCTCCAAACCTCCTCTTGTTTATTTTTCTGGATGACTCCTGGGATGCCAAAGCTATGCCTCTGTTCTAAAAGGGGAAACTTGGAGTTTAGAAGGCAATGTAGCATGAGAGCTCAGATGCATCTGCCTACAGGTGTGTGAACATGCAAGTATGGAAGGGCATAAACCAGAGAGAATGACAATTCCTACATTATATACTCCATTTATGTGGGATGTCTTGGAGACCAAGGAAGTGAAAGAAGCACACAGCCTGAATTTGAGGACCCTGCACTAAGTTCTAGTCCCTCCAATTTCAAGCTCTATGACCTTGATAAAGTCACATACCTGATCCTTTTTGGGAAAGGGGAGATAGAGTCCACTCCATCACAGTGGGCTATTAAGGAGATTAAGGAACTCAGCATGTGTCAAAAACATTTTATAAACTGTAAAGTGACATGTGGATGCCATTTTAATACATTTTTGAACAATGAATAAAACGGTGGCTATTAATATGGCCATTAATATTAATCTGTCTATAGGATTTACACTTATTACTTGTCCAAGTCTATGCTAGATACTGTTGGGAAGAAACATTGAGCAAGTCCTTGCCCACAAGAAGCTTAAATTGTCATGCAGTTGAGAAGACAAGACTTACAGAATCTTGTCCACACTTATACATACATCTGAATTCATGAGAAGGCAGATAAAATCTGGTGCCGAATTGTATGCTGTAGTGCTAGGATAGGTTTAAATACCTCAAATACAGCCACATATTATTGACTATCCATTATTAATCCTAAATCCTGGTAATGCTTTAACTACACTGCAACAAGCATGATATCAGATGCAGTAACCTCCTAAGCATCCATCCTCCTAGCTCAGGGGGCTCAGGCTTCTGACCACTGTGTTCCTTTACCATTGTCAACCTGTAACTTAAGAGGGAAGATTACTGGCTGTATTCACATACTGACCTCATTCACATCACACATGACAGAGGTACTACCTGGTGACTTTGGATGAGTTATTTACACTTTATGTCTTGGGTGTCATAACTGTATTTCCCTCTTAGGATGGTGGTAGGGCTAAATGGGTTAATATAGGCCAAATGCTTAAGGACAGTGCTTGGCATATAGTAAATACCCAGTAGAAGCTGGTTATCATTGTGGTTGTTGGCTTATTTTTATTACTACTACTACTATTATTACAGCAGTGTATTCCAAAGTGTGTTCAGTGGACACTAGTCTTGCAAGATGCTTTTCACAAAGGAGATTTTGCCATCAAATATATGGCAATTGCTACCTTTTTTACATGTACAAAAATGCATGCTAGTTTTGAAACATAGAAGTCCTTAAAGAAAGATTAACTTGAGCTGACCTGGGTTATCTAAGCATGCTTGACCATGGGATCCTTAGAATTCCTCCCCAGTGGACACTTTAGGGGACCTATTCCATGGAGAAGAAAAAATGGGGGAAAACAACAATGTATAAGTACCTTAAACTTAGTCAAAGGCTGTGAAACAGTAAGGAAATCAATTGGAAAAATTAATTACAGGGTAGGTGTTTTTTTTTAAAGTTGTCAAAGAAATATTTTGAATTTTTAAATTTAATTTTAGCTCCTTATTTGATGACTTTAAAATCAACTGAAACATTGACTTTTCTCTCTGACCAATAGCTGACATGCCATTTTGTAAAACCAAAAGAAATGTAAGAATTGTCACACTTGTTCTCACTGACCCTTTTAAAAGGGCCAAAAGGAATGTATGAAGATATGTGCCACAGCTGTTGGCAAACACAAACATTTGTAAATCACTAGACAATTTGATTTTATCGTGGATGAATTTTTAAAAAAACTTATTTGCCTCCATCATCCCTGGAATAGTAGTTTTCATGTCTAATAGTCACATTATAAATTAAGGCTAACATAACCAGATGCAGTAATCAGCTTAAAGTTCAACTTCTATCTCTGAAAGTGGATCATCATTGCCCAGCCTCTACCCATACCCACTTTGACACTGTTGCAACTTTTTTTTTAGAATATGTACTCTTCAGCAGAATAGTGGTGGAGGTTTCAAGAGAATAGGTGAAAATAGCAGGATCTGACAAAATTTAATTTCTTATATTGTCTGTAGTGGTGCATACAAATGTAACTTTTCCGAACTGGAACATATGATGCAACGACAAGAGCAACACCAGGTCATGTAAAAGGATATATCACCCTGGGTGGTGCAACAGTGGCTCAGTGGCAGGATTCTCACCTGCCATGCCAGAGACTGGGTTCAATTCCTGGAGCCTGCCCATGAAAAAAAAAAAAAAAAAAAAAGGATATATTGCCCGTCCATTGATTTGGCAAACCAAGGTGAACTTTCCCGAGCCCCAGGCTTTAAGGAATCCCAGAGTGTATTTATGATGTTTGGGATACATCATGGGCCTTTCCAGTGTTGCTATCACAAAACCCTAATACGTGTTGCACTTGTGGCTCAACCCTCTCCCTTCCCTTCCCGAGATAGCCACACAAAGCAGTTTTTAAAAATGAAAGCTGCTAAGCATTAGGAGCCTATTTTAGTTATCAACTGGTGATCAAAATATCTCCTGTTGGTCTTAAAATTTCTAGTATCTGTCTTAATGATATGTCCAAGGTCGGTAACTTGGCCTTCATTAAATTGAAGTTATTGCATAGGAGGAGCAGCACAAACACATTATGGGTTAAGATACCTTCATTCAGTTGAATTTATCAGTTGTAGGTAGCAGAGGTTAGGGTACCCTCTGGGAATTGGGAATGAGATGTTGGGCTGGTAAAAGTCATGGAAGAGAGGGACAACAGAGACACCAAGTAGGATGTACCTATGGGAGCGCTCTGCAGTTGAAAGGTCACAAAAATGTGCCAAATTCCACTGGAATTCAGAGGTGGAAGAGGTGATAAAACAGGGCCGATTTAGACTATGATTTGGCTTTGGCATGGTCCTGTCTTAGGAACCTCATTCTTACCTAGCCATAGTTTTTTGTTTTTATGTTGTTTTCTTTTTTTTTCTAAACTATCTCTGTTTCTTCATTTTAACTCACAGCAGGGGATTGACAACCAAAATCCTTCGATACGAATTCTGCCCTCTCTCTTCTACAATCTGAAGTCTAGCTAGGGAATTTTCCATAGGACATGCCATCCATCTTTTCACCAGAGCAAGTCAAGGGTCCTGAGGCAGGGGGTGGGAGGCTAGGCACCTGCTCAAGGCTCCCCCAGCACAGAGAACTGTGCAACCCAGGATAAAACTGAATCTTCAAGTTTGTCAATGAGGGAGAACAGACCAGGTGTCAGGAATCAAAATTAAAATGAACTCCCCAATTGTGGAAAGCTGGAATCAATTCAAAGGGCCTAATCTCTGAAAGGCAGAAGTCTGGGCCTCCCTACCCTCTGTAACATCCCTGTCTCTGTGAGTCTCTGAGAGTTGAAGGGCAGAAGATCTGCCAAGGAAACTCTGCTAGGGTCACCATCGAAGGATGTTGGAGCTGGTGGTGTACGTGTTTCCTTTTTAAATATATATATTTTTCATCCTGGTTTAAAACCACAAGTATTTGAAACACTCCCAGAGGAATGAAACCTCAGACCTGTGGAATGTCAGTCGTGGAAATTAAATGGCCACCACGTGATCTAGCAAATGCCACTGTGGAAAATAAACATGTGATGCTGAGCAGACCCGCTGTTTACGCTAACATTTTGAGATGACAGGCAATCACTTTCCAAAACCACGGTCAGAGGTAGAGCTCTCTAAAGGCTTAAATCAAGAGTCTTTTAAAGCAAATTGACTATTCGGCTGTGATTCTCCAGCAAATTAAGGATCTGCTCTTGAATGCTGGACAATGAAATCTTGTACAAAGCTGCTAAACACACACAAGCTCGCTCTGCCTTTTTGGCCACAAAAGATCATGCTATTAAGTACCATCTTGCTCAATCCTGTTTGCAGCTGTACTCAACCAAAATCTCTTTATTTTAAAGGAGGAAAGACTACAGTTGGACTATGCTGGGAGGTAATGTGAGCCAAAACTGGGAAGAAAATAATCAGTGATAGAGGGCACCAAGGAGGGGGGAGGTGAAATAGAGGGTAGATAGAAAATGAGAGCTGGAAAAGATGCAGAGGAAAGAGAAAGGGTAGCATGGAGTAAGGGGAAAAGGGAGTGAGAAAGATGAAAACGGAAAAGAAGGAATAGGAAAGAAGAGAAGGAAGGAAAAGAAGTAGAGGAATGGGAGTGATATGGGGAAAGAATGAGCAAGATGGTTAAGATGGAGGCTAGGGGGGATGAACAGAGAGGGGAGTGCCCCAGACAGAAGCCCATTCCCCGCTCAGATAAAATTACTAATGCAGAAGTCTAGGCCAGCATGGCACCACACAGCTGGAATCAATCTGAGAGAGTGTGGGCGGCTGCCCAGGCCTGCCCCTGGGAAGCGGTGGGAAGCCCTTCCCTCTGGCTTGGCAAGGCCCAGCACAGGCCTGCCAGTACCCTTGGTCTCTGTAAGGCAGCCTTAAGGAGAAAGAAGAACTCGGCCCACCCTGGCCTTGTACGGAATTGAAGTCCAGGCCCACACGGAGAGTGCAGGCCCTGCCCATGTTTTAGCTGTGATTACTAGAATAAAGAAGGCTCAAATGAGCAGTATATCTCCTCCCCCAATTTGAGCAAAATCCAGACAGCTGCCTTTAAGCCTTCAAAATGTTAATTTGAGGTTCATTGTTTCATGGTCTGTGAATGTAAAATCTTCACCAAATCATGCAGTTGTGCGATTTGTATTTGTACCTATTCCCATCTCCCCTCAGGACCTCTTGCCACATTTTAAGCATCTCAGCTTGTTGGATTAAAGTGTGTGTGTGGCCTGCAATATGATTGGTCACTGGCTCTGTGCTGATGATGCCAAGGGGCATAGGTGATGGTCTTCAGGTTGCTTACAAGCTCTCCTAAGTTCCTGTATCTCTCCTCTGGGTCCCAGCACTTTGAGTGGAAGCCAGAAGAGCAAGGACATGCCAATTTGCCCAGCTATCAGCAGGCAGAGTCCTGTTGGTTCTTTGAGGAGACAACACGGCCAGCTGGAAGGAGGGTTCAGATTGTGAGTGAGAAAGCCTGGGTTATACTCCCGGGAAATATATGGCCTACCAGTGTGAACTTGGACCAACAGATTTCTCTCCCCAAGTCTTGGACTCCGCACCTGCAAAATGCCAGAGTCAACAACCACTTGGGTCCCCTCTAGCTCTCTGGTTTTGTGATTCTACTCAAAATACCCTCACTTCAGCCTCATGTCCACCTCTGCTAATTTCCAACAGTCCTTGGATTCAAGTAAGATATGACTTGCCCAGGTTTAGGCATGGAATAGAATTTCCTCATTCATTCTGGTACTAAGAATTCTATGATAAAACATTATTCACTATGAAACTTTAATTTAAGAAACAGGAATTAAATACAGTATTTCTTAAATCACTTTAAGGAATTTACAAAATCAAAATAAATCCATTTGTTCTCTAAAGATAAGATTGGAACTAGAGGTTCTGTTCCATCTTTCAAATGGTTTGGGATGGGGGTGGAGAAGAGGAGAAGTATATTCATATCTGAAAATGATTAAATGAAAATTTAATTCTTAATTATCCTTCTAACAGCTGTTGATGGAAAATCATGCATACTCACCAAATTTTTAAGTGCCTGGGTTCTGTGTTTTCAAATTAATATTTTTTTGTTTTTGCAGTCATTTGACTTTTAAAATTATATTGAATTTCTGTTTTCAAAGACAGCAAATACTTTGAGAAGTATTGTGTGTTCCCAAAATTTGTGGGATCTGTCTGAACTGGTTTTGAGCTGCTTATTGGTTTGAATTCTGTCTGAAGTAAAGGGTCTTCTTTCCTTCCACTGTACTTCTCTGCCTACATTTTCCCTTTCCCAATTTGCCAAGCAGACCATTGGGATGCTCCACTTCTCAGACTGCATTGGAATAGAGGGTCTTATAGTGTGGGCTGCAGGTCAGTGGCATTGGGATCACGTGTGATCTTAGCAATTCAACCTCTTGGGCCTTTTCTCAGAACTGTGAAATCAGAAACTTGATGTTCAAGCCCAAGAAATGGAGGCTAAAGGAAGGGGACACACAGGAACTGATGCACAGAGAGTCTGTAGGATAGAGAACTCCATCTCTTTTATTTCGTCAATGATTTGCTTTCTGACCACTCCGAACCCCAATCCTTTTTGAATGACTGTCCTTATTTCAGTCTACCTAGGGGAGGGAACAGGTATCTTTTATGTCTTTTGCTGTATTTCAGCTCAGTTATACTTTCTAATTGATTTTGACCTCTCTCCATTGAGTTTTCTAATCTGTAAGAAGAGTTCCACACCAAAATTGCTTATAAGGGTGTTGGCATCAATGAAAACATTTAACTTTAATTTTAACAATTCTCAAATTGGACTTCTGGACAGTCTTAAAGTGTGCATGTTTGAAAATCATTGATCTGCAATAGAGAGGGACAGACACAAGACTGATGCTGATTGCTGATGAAATGAAGTTTTGTCAGAATGAGATAAGATGTTTAAATGAGGAAAAGTTTTTGTCTTTGTTTTTGCTTTTGTGCTTATTAATAAAGCCAGCTATTCATTTTCAATTGGCCTGAGATTATGTCCCTCAAATTATTTGTTGATAATATATATTTCATAGGATTTTTAATGTACATATTTGGAAAAGCAAAAAAAAAAAAAAAAACCCAAGAGAGATTGCCCATTCAAAAAATGTTAGTGGCAAATGTTAAAACAGATGATTTCTAAGGTCCTTGTTCACTTTCAAGTCTATGATCTGATCTTCATCTCCCTGCTACCTCAATCATAGATGGAAACAGATGTCAAATCTGTAGGTTTCTTGTATGATAGAGTTAATTCCTGGCTTTTTCACAAATATGAGTCTAGGGTTCTGATATAAGATGCTCAAAGGGCAGGGTCTGTCCAGGTCAGAGCTCAGCTTGAGACTCAGTGCACCTTTGGCATAATTTTCATTCTGGTAACAATGGGGAACAAGGGTCGTCTGTAATTAGTAATGGAGCACTCGGAGGCAGGTTGCTGTATTAAAGCAAAGAACTCAAAAGATACACATTTCTTCCATCATATTTTAAAATGATCTATGATTTAATGCTTCTCCTTTCCTTCAAACTCGAGACTAGGAGAGACTTTGCCATGATAGTTAACAGGAGGCTGTCATTTTGTAGATACTCTATTTACTAACAATCATGTGGAACAGAACATATGTGCAGAGAAACAAGCCTTTTTCTTACAGAGGATAGTCTGGGTCTCTGAGTGTCATAGAACATCTTTCTGAGTAGTATTCCCCTCTATTGTCTATGTCTATAATAATGTTAATGACTAAATTACATGATTTTTTCCATCTAATTTCAGTGTGACCTTATAATTCTTTATATTATGAATCACAAATACTCCTTCCTAAAACATGAAGCTGATGAAATTTAAGAGAAATTTAAGGAGGCAGGTCATCTGGTCTACCTGCCTCCTTTATCCTGTTTACAGAAAGAAAACTTAAGACCTGAAAAGTTAAGTGATCACTGGCTAGTTACTAACAGAGACAGAACTCAAAGTCTTGACCCCTGTCCTTCACCATTTCAAGCTGTCTTTGATTATTTTTCTGCACATATTTATTGAACTTCTACTATGTGCAAGGTGCTGTGATGAAGGTTTTTGGTTAAAATCAGTAGCTCTTAACCTGGAGTATATAACAGAAGCACATGATGAGATTTTTTTCATTGTAGATGCCAAGCTGCTAGCTCAGACCTACTGAATCTAAGTCTGTTATAATGTGTTTGACAAGTAGAATGGCTGGATCATGTGGTTGATGTATATTGATCTTTTTAAGAAACTGCTGAAACATAGATAAAACATCTTACATTCATACCAGCAGTGTAGGAGGGTACCTGTTCTTTTACATCCTTACCAACACTTAGTATGGTCACTATTTACCATTTTCATCATTTGTACATGTGCAGCCCATCATTTTTCATGTCTGCATTTTATTTCATAATATCCAAATGTCATTATTTATTAACTAGTTCGCTGTTGATGGATATTTAGGTATTTCCAGTGCCTTGATAACAATGTTGCCCAATTGTGTACACTTACTTTAGAATGTGGGCTGCTATATTGCAAATCTCCAGAAACCATTATTTCCACTGTGTTTTATTTAAGTGCCACCCCTACAAGATGTCATTGCAGCAGAATTTTCAATAAGTAGGAAAAATTCCTAAAAGTAGAAATACTAAGTCTAAGAAGTATACGCATTTAACTGTGCTTTCACATGTGCATAGTTATTTTTTTCTCAGATACTTTTGAACAGGAGAAAAGGGGAGGAGTAAAATCAACCACAGACAAATTTGAGAATTTGAAGGATGAGATGAGAGCATGTGCAAAGGCAGGACTCTGTGAAACACCAACATCGAAGGTGTAGACATAGGAAAAGGTAAAAACCAGCATAGATGAATGAAAGTGATGACATGAGAGGCAAGAAGAGAGAGAGAAGTGGACAATCAGGAGAGTTAAGTAAGTTGCTCAGAGATTCCCAGCTGGATACCAGCAAGACAGAGACTATGCTTGACAATGTTCTGTCAGTGGAGTTTTCTTTCTGGCAGAGTAATTTCTGCACCTGAATCTCTCTTTCCTCCTTATGCATCTCTCTCTCTCTCTCTCTCCATATTTTTCCTGCATATTTATTTGTCATCCATCTCTTCCCATGCCTTCTCCTTCCCCAAGTGAATTTTCTGTCTTGGAGAAAAAACGAAAGACTCAAATTCCTCAGCGTCAACTTGAACAAGCCAAGTGACCTTGTGAAAGTTGCTCCCCTCTCTAGCATATGATTGGAAATGAGATGTGCTTCAAGGATCAAGGCTGAGTATGAGTGTCTGGGACATAGAAGAGTGCTCATAACCAGGGTGCTAGAGGATGCAGAAAACCTATCCCAACATCTCTGAAACCATCAGACAATTGTCCCTACACAGGGCCCTCAATTGACCAATGACGTGTTGCAGACAAGGGTAATGATAAATGACAATGGTATCTCTTCTAGAAAGGAGGCCTCATTTTTGCCAAATCTTAAAATCCATCCTGGAAGCCAATATCTCAACTTCACTTTCTATCCTGCATCCTTCAAAACCTCTTTCAGATACCTCCACTTTCCTGATGTGCTCCTCTTTTACCCTAGACCTCAGTGATATCCCTCTCCTGTGAATGCCTGTGCTTTATAAACATGTGTACTCTACAGTTATTAAAACAATTTTCTCCATAATATAAGCAAAGTACCTAAACCAGTGGTTGGCATGTAGCAAGAACTCATTATATGTTAGCTGGTATGATCACTGGTGGATAACAGGAGATGGTTTGATTGCAAGAATGGCTGGCTTTCCAGTCCAATCCCAGCAATGCTCATCTACAATGTAGGGACCATATATTTGGCAGGATATAGAAAGGGCAGGAAGTTTTATTTAACATTTTTTTCTTTATTACATGGAAGACTGCACAGTTTCTGTCTGCATGGATATCTGGTAAAACAACAGAGTCAAAAAAGCTAATTCCCAACACCATTCCACCCATGGGCCTGACCTGAGGTGCCAAAGAATCAGCAGATTTGAGGGTCAAGATTGAGCGTCATGTAGCCTGTCTTGGTTTTAGGGATGAGAGGTAATTGTGCCACCTGAGACCCAGAAACTGGCTGCTAGCTGCATAAATGTGCATATTGTAAGTATCAAAGCACAGAAAGGGAACCTCAGCTCCAAAAGACATGCTGACTTGTTTCTCTTCAACTCCTGGGGTTTCTCTATGAAATCTCTCTCTATTGCTTCCTCTAACTCCTTTAGAGGAGTTGTGAACATTTCTGGTAGGACCTACACATTTTCCTAGTAACTTGCTCCAGGCATCTAATATTCAAAGTTTCCAGTAATCTTCACAACTGACTTCCATTTCAGGAAAAAAGACCTATAAAGATAATATTTCTCTTCCCTCCAAGATTTTCCAGTGCCCAAAAAGCAACTAGACTGAGGATTCAGTTGCAGGACAAGGTCTTGTGGTAAGTACAGGAACCCTAAACCCTTTTCACCTTCTGGGCCATTCCTTAATCCATTCCATGAATCAGAGTCATTGACTAAATATCACACAGTCCTAATACCCACCAGATCATACCAGCTAACAGCACCATGCATTGGGTTTTCCACAGGCAGTCTTGACGCAATCCCTTATCTCCTGTTAACACTTTGGAGTCATAGGAAGTGGGAAGGATGTTTAGACATATTAAGAAGAGGAAGTGAAGATAGCAAGAAGGATAGAAAAGAAAAACTCAAGACAAAAGAAGACAAAAGAGTAATGGAAAAATTAGGGCAAATGAGACAGAAAAAAAGAGAGGGAGAAGTAGAGAAGAGAAAAGAATAAAGGGGGAAAGAATTAGGTTGCATGTTATTATCAAGCACTTTAAAATGGTCGTGGAATAAAAACAAGATTAAAATTTCTAATGAGAACTAATTCAAATGTACCCTTAAATGTGAGCAAAAAACATTATGCAGATGTTCATTAGGACCTGTTTAAATGCCTAGTGTCAATTTTAGTCACTTGTTTCTTTAAAGTGGCTGTACTTTCAACAGTGTTATCAGTTCTCATTAGTAAACAATATTGTTTGGATTTCTTCATGTAGGTTTACATTCTGCTCTCTTTTATTTCTAATCCAAGACCCAGGCTTAGTGATACTCCTCTTTTTCTGGTGGGTATTAGGACTGTGTGATATTTAGTCAATGACTCTGATTCATGGAATGGATTTGACATTTTCTAAACTAGTTATGATAGTCCTTTTTATTGAATGCTGTAGCTAGAAGGAAGAAGAGAGACTTTTCACTGGACAGACAGGAAACAAAGATTAGGTAGACCAGATGGTTTTCAGGAGGTCAAATACTGCAGTTCTGCCTCTCACTGAAACTCAGGCGAACTTAGAAACGTACCTTTCTAAGCTAATTTTGTATTCTCTCAAATAAATGCTATAATATTAGGTATAAGGACTTCTGAAGATATTAAAAGAGTCAGTGCTTGAAAGGAAAATAGCACCACCCCAAAGTAGGTACTCCCAAATGTTAAGCATGCCTGTGTACAAACATACAGGGAACAACATTCTGCCTCTTGCATGTATGTGCAGGGCAGCTGAAAAATAGGACTGGAGGGTTGACTACACCTTTGTGTCCTGATCAGGGCCTCATGGGGGCATAACTAATTTCAAATATAAGATAATAAAAAAAGAGTGAATAAACGAGTGAATGAATGAATGATTGAAAGTTACTTCCTTTCCCTAGTTAGGAAAAGAAAAAAACCATGAATATTTTTTATAAAAGTCCTTAAAGAAGAAAACAAATATTTCAAAAAATATATTTATGTAAAATATCACCTTCTGCACTAATATTAAGGCAACCAGACTTAAAATCAGAGTTACCAGCTGCTCCTAAGTAATTGATTCCATGCGTGTACAGATGTGTGCACATATACAGGCCTATGTGGACTATTTTGGAGTCACCCCTCTCACCCTCCCACCAAGGATGCTGGATCTTTTCTTCTGTTTCCTTGAAAAGATACTAAAGGGAATTTAAAAGAGAAAAATTATGGAAAGTGGACAGCAATGAAAATATCATTTCACTCAGGTTCATAAATCATTTAAAAAATTCTCTCATTTCTTGCCACACAGATTTATTGAAAATGTATCACCTAAATTGCCTGAGAGCTAAGCCAGAATGCTGTTGTAGTTCTGTGGCTCCGTTTCAAAACTAGCCTGTGTTTTACAGAATTTCAAACATCCAAGTCATTTCCAGTCATAGGGGCTAAAATTGACCAGGGTGGAACTTGTGGCTGTCAGAATTGATAAACATTTCCTGAATGCCAATTGGTCGGAGAACCCTGTCTCTGAATACCATTTTAAAATGTCTGAAATATACCTCAACACACAACCCCCAGTTTCAATTGCTTGTCAGGAAATTGAGACTTTGTTTGACCATGTTTAACCAATTTCTCAGTCCCACATTTTGTGGTCCAGGGGTCTTGTGAGAGCTGAGATCTCTGGGGGGAGTAGGCAAAGTTCTCCTGTTCCATTCTGTGACAAGAATAGAGCTCAAATCCCAAGCTCCTGGGCACCAGGGTTTTTTTGTGATGGACTTTGCCCTCCATAGGTTTCAAGAAGTCTCAAAGATATGAGAAAAAAGGAAAATCAAACCAAGGCAGCCAGTATTGCAATGGTAAGAAAAACGGGCTCGATGATGGCTAAGACCTTATTCTGTCTTGCAGCAGCAATCTTGTCTAGGGCAAAGTTTGTTTGTGTCAAAATTTGTTTCTTTTTTGCCACTTCCCTTTGTTTCCTTTTTGACATAGTGAACCCTGCCAGATAAGCACTTGCTGTGCACATTCAGATGAGCCTCTTACCGTCTTTTGAAGGGATTGTAGATGTAAATCCCTCAGAGCCTCTGAGGGGATCTGTGGTTGAATAGAGCTATGCACTCTAGAAAAACATTTTCTTAATCTTAATTCATTCCTGTGAGTATCAACCCATCATAAATAGGACCCTTTGATAGGGTTGTTTCAGTCAAGGTGTGGTGATCTGAATGAGGATGGGCCTTAATCCTATTACTTGAGTCCTTTATAAGCAGAATGAAATGCAGACACTGAGAGAGAAAGCCACAGGGAACAGCCAGAACCAAGAAGGCAGGAGAGGCTGCCATGTGCACTGCCATGTGACAGAAAAGCCAAGGACCAAGGATCAGGGGCAGCCATCCCCAGAATGCCAGTCTTCTGGGAGAGGGCATCACCTTGATGATACCTTGATTTTGAACTTCTCCTAGCCTCAAAACCATGAGCCAATAAATCCCCCTTATTTAAGCCAAACCATTGCATGGTATTTGACTAGCAGCCAGGGAACTAAAATAGGGTATTTTGTCACAACTGCTGAATCCAATCATCAGTTTGTTTTAAGCTAGTTTAAGCACAAAGGGAACTTATTAGCTCACCTGGAGTCAGGAAAGACACAGATGTTCTGGACCTCAGGGATATCTGGAATCAGCTTTTTCTCTCACACTGTCATCCATACTTTTATCTGGGTCTCTTCCCCTCTACCATAGACTGGCATCTAGTATCATGGGAGACACAGAGATCCGCAGTGCCAGTGCCTCCTATCTCATCACCAGAGAGTTACTCCCCTTTTGGAGCCAGGTTCAAAAATGCTTAGGAAGGGTTTATTGTTGGTATAAGTCAGGTGCACATTACTGGAACAACCAATTGAAGCCAGGAAAATGAGGATATAGAATTATAGACTTGGCCCAGCTCAGTTCAGGGGATGGGATATATGAGAAGTTGGCACCTCCCATTTGAGCTACTTGAAGAAGGGTAGAAGGAGTAATTTGAGAAGAAGGAAGGGCTAAGCAATGTTATACATGGTTAGTAGAGAAACCCACAAATATCCGAAAGCAACTGTCTCTCACACATTAAAATCTTAATAAGGTAAGTAGCTGAGGCCAAAATCTGAGGCTGTTTGGATGACAGTTTTTAGGCCTTTACAATCCAGTAGAGGAGACCTCATGCTATCATACTCCTACTCAACCTCTCCTCAGCATTGCCTGCTCAGTTTTGGTACATTTATTTCTTTTTATACAATGGATGTGTTTCTGGAACAGTGTGTATAAATCAATTTTTCTAAAGAGTGAATCAAATTTTAAATGTTCTAAGGAGTTTACTCTTCAAAGAATGGCTTTAAAAAGTGATAGTTCTGCTTGCAATGTTGAAATAGCCTTAGAATTTATCTATTGTTTGAATCAAGATTCTATATTGTTTCTACTTAAATTGGAAAGGGGAGTGAAGTCAGGATGAGAAACACCTACACATTTAACTTGATGTTTTCTTAATCCGATATTTTGAAAAAACATTTTTGGTTGATATCACGTGTCTTTTATCATCACAGGTAAGGTAGTACTTTGTGGTGAAAAGAGCTCAATTTTCAGTTTCTTCCTTTTCTAACTGGATGATCTTGAACAAGTCACTTATCCCTTTAAGCCTCATTTTCCTCACCTGCAAAATGGGAATCATAACAATAGTTATTTCTGCTCCATGATGTTAGTGAGAAGTTTAAATGAAGTAAGCCTATGACAGGATTTTTACATCATATAGTACTCTAAGATACGAATGCAAATAACTAGTTACTACATAAAATACGTGTTATTTAATACCATAAGTTTCTTAATTCCTAGGACCATGTTAGATTTCCCGTTCTTACCATCCCATAGTAATCTATGTAGAAGTTGCTTCTGAAAGGTCATAGCCTGCTTTTCAAAGCATCTCTGAAAAGAGCAAAACAAGAGTCTACACTTTGGAAGAGCAGACACTAAGTCTGAGAGCCTGAAAATATTGCCAGCTTGTAGCTGGATAGAAGAAGTCTTCCACAAGATCTAATAAACTATAAAGGAATGAATAGATAATGATGAATAGATGAAGAATGAATAAATGAGTAGCTTATGAAGGAAGAATGAACCAAATTATGTAGAAATGTCCTCTTCCACACCAAGAATTTCCACAGAGCATACTAACAGTATTTACTGAAAACATCTTCCCTTCATCTGTAGTCTACCTCTCTGTTGGGCAGCCAGTGGTAGTCACCAAGCAAAGGCCAAGCCAGAGTGCACATGGCTTTCAAGAGGCAGGAATGCCAAACACTCATAAAGCTTCCTGAATTCCCAAATGTCCAATGGATTAGATTGCTCTGAGATTATCCATGCTGAAATTATCCTGTACCATGCTCTGGTAAATCCAAGAGATGAGATGATCATATGGCCTGTGGAAAAGAGGTAAGGCAAAGGCTGCACAGATGGTGTTGGGGATCAATGAATGCTCAGGTCCTCCAGATCTCATAGGCTCTAGCTGCTGGGAAGTCCTGGGAAATATCTACAGCTATGGTCTCAGAACTGGCCATAACCCCATGTAAGCCCAGACCATGAAATGACTGAGGGCCATGAGTATCCTCAGATGCTGACCCTCCAACACTTTTCCCACTAAGCAGGAAACTTCAATTAGAAGTTTATTTGTCTCCTATTATTGTCTCCTTAGTCCCCTGTAGAACAGAGGCACAAGGAAGTCCAGGATGAAAGGAGTCACAGGAGCCGAGAGAGGCACCAGAGGAGATGCACTGGATGCCCAAGATGCCCTACACACAATTGTGTGATGAATATGTCTAAGCATGGCACATGGCATCAAGCACTTAGCAAGATGAGATTTAAACTGCCTCTTTAGTAGCATCACTACTTCCCATCCATGTGCCCAGGCTTACACAGTGCTTTGGCACATGGCTGATTTATGCAAGGGTGCATGGATAGGTGAATGAATGGATTAATGAATACATTCAGGACAATTGGATTGGCCTTTGTCAAATTTATGAAGACAATATTTGGCATTGTCTCCTTTCCTATTTTCTCCACTTCTTTCCATTATAACTTCCCTGCATCTCTATTCCTTCAGGACTTTGCTCTCAGCAGGGTACCATATAATCCCTCTCTTTCTCTCTACCCTCACCAATGGATTTGCCGATTTGGGCTTTTCTCACATAGGAGTATCTATATATTCATGTTTATTTTAAAGCCACTTGCCTTTAAATAAAAGCATCTGCAGTAACTTACTCCTAGAGCATATTTAAAGATAGACAAATGAAATGGCAAGTAATCAGAAGGTTCAAAGCCATTACAAAACAAAACAGAGAAAATCATCTATAAAAGTTGTTATAAAGGTGAACCAGGCTGTGGAGTGGAAGGGAACAGATTGCAGGGCTGCCCAGAGGCCTCCCAGATTTGCCTTCCTTGGTGAACTTTGCAGCCCAGAATCTCCCTCTCTGCCTTGCAGACGCAGAAACCTGGTTTGGTCAGCACCTAAGACTGAACAGTTTGGCCAGGAGTAGTCTCCAATTAACCTCAGAGAAGTTATGTAAATCAGGCTTCTCTCTAATTAACTTACCCCATATACCGTAACTCCTGTGCCAATCAGACTTGGTACAGAAAACACATTTCTGCCTGTTGATAGACATATGTGAGATGCCAAACCAAACCAGAAGACTGCTTGGTGAGCATGGGATCAGAACAAGGGAAGTACGACAGTTAATGGCTTTAGGTTAAGACGCCAGTAAAATTGTGCTGTGGAAAGCCTGGGTCATGACCTCCAGCCTCCTGGACCTCCTTGTGGGCCCTACCCGCACAGGCCTCCTAGATTCTCAGTCTATGCTTCTGACGCTGAACCACTCTCCTCCTGCCTGATGCATTTTTCCCTAAAGATGTCTTGAGACTCCCAATCCATTTGCAATCAAGACCTATTCATTTTGGGGAACTTTCCTCTCAATAAGGAGACAACTAATACATGTTCTGATACATCATGTGTTTCCAGGCCATGTGTTTCGCAAGGCAGTAGGGGTCCCTTTAATGTTAGGTTTTTGTGAGTACCCCTCTTTTGTCCCCATGTGCATCATTCCCTTGGGGTTGTAGCTGAAAGCATTGATTTTGAGGTTGTAGAGACCTGGTTTCAAATCTAAGCTGGGGAACAGGCCAAGTCACTTACCCCCCAAAAGCTTATTTGCTCATCTATGAAATGGTCAGACAAATAGCTGAGAAGACCATTGTCTGGATTAATTATGGCAATGTTTGTAAAGCATGTAGCACACCTGCAAGGTCTCACTCAGTAAGCAGTACTAATAAATGTGACTATTATTATCTCATTATCACTATTATTATTATTTAGCCATCCTTTACGGAACACCCACTAAATGTGCCCACCCGCACGCTGGCCAGGATTCCAGAACCAGGTAATTACTTCAACTGAATATTGAATTTAGCTCTTGGATTCTTGGCTGCCAAGACCCAGAGGGCCACATAAATTTCACTAAGATTTTTTTCTGGGCTCAAGTTTATTCAATACTGTGATACCTGTACAGAAAGCTCAGTACGAAAAGGTTTAAGAGCTAAAGGAATGGCTATCTAATTATGGACTTTCAGGTAGTGAAATGATCAGATGAGGAAGGCATCTCAGTGCTTAACTCAATAGGCCTGATCTGGTGGTAGCACACATCAATTTACATTAACAATACTCCACGCTTCCCTAAACTTCCCATATACCCTAAATGTATAAACCACACATGCAGGTGATTGTCACAATATCTCCTTCTTTGCAAGTAGGATTTGGGCATCTGGATGAGGAGAGGAACATGCAGGTTTAGGCTAATAGAGATGTGACCCTAGCCACAAATTATTTCTTTATAATTTTGAATATGGTACTTAAGAAATGGACTCACATGGCTAAGAAACGTATGTGCATTCATTTAGCTTGTTCTTGAGTAATTCACGTTAATAGGAAAGACACAGGGCCCCATCTAGCCATATGCCAACAGTCACTTTACTGGACTCGAGATAGAATCAAAGTAATTGCTCCATAAAGTAAAGCAGTTAGTAATAACCTAAACTCCAAAAGCCCTTTAATTTTCTGATTCATATCTTTAATCAATTTGCAACATGGAGCAATTGAGTTTTCCCTCTAGTTTCCCAATTGTTTGCTCAAAAGGGCTGCTCTGCTGCCTTTGACTGACGTGACATTATTGCATTTATATTGACTTTTACAGCAGTTTTTACAACATTCGAGGAATATAAGTTACATGAAAATGTAGCACGGGAACCTTTCAGGATGAAAGTAGCCATAAAGAGAGTGCCCGGCTATAATGTCTACAATTTACAACATGAGGAAATTACAAATACAGGAAGCTAAACTGGCCCGGACCTGGCAGAGTCCACCTACCCCCTCACCCCCAGGAAATCGGCCCAGTCACCATCCTACAGAACCTGAGTCAGGAAGCCCCAAGGCTGTGATTGCCAGCTGCCTTTAGCTTTGCCATGCCTGTGAAGTGTACTGAAACTCTTTCTTAGACATGTAGAACACAGAAATGTTTTCCAGTTTCAAGAAGCATCTTCCAGTTTCAAAGTTGAAGGAGGGGAAGGTCTGAGAGAAGAGTCTGACCAGGCAAGAGTGTTTTGAAGATGAAGTAGGGCAACTGACATCTAGAAGGGATCAGGGAATTGCTAAACAATGATACTCTTGGTCATTGCCTGTTTTCAGGGGCCACCTCCATCTTCCTCTTCACCAGGGACCTGACAGTGAGCCTGAAACAAGTGGAAGGACTTTCACTGCCAGTGTATTCATCTAATACAGGTTCTCAGCATCTAACACCCAACTGGCTCCCAAATCTTCAATCTTCAGCCTTTCAGTTTCAGCCTTCCTGTCTTCACTAGAGACACTAAGGCATGTGTCAGTGTGTACAACTCTCCCAAAAACATATCCATTGGCGTGCTCCTTCTTCAGAGTAAGCTCCCAGCCCTTTCTATCTCACCTTCTGATTTCACTGCCTCTATTATAGCTGTGCTGAGGAACTAGCTGTTCTGGGCACATGTACTTTTTTAAACCATACCACTCTAATCTGCATCCCATTATTTCTCTATTTTACAAAGGCTTTGGAGAGGTTACAGCAAGATTCTAAAGCCAGACTCTGGTCTTGAACCACATTTTGCCACATGGAACCCTAGGCAAACTACCTAACTCGTCTGTACCTCAGTTTCCTCATCTGTAAAATGGGTATAATAGCAGTACCTATCTCATTGGATTGCTGAAAGGATTAATTCATTTGATGTATATGAAGAGCTGAGAACAGTCCTTGGCAGAGGAAGAGCTATTTAAGTAGTGGTTTCAATTTAAATCTTGGAGTCTTTGCATTTCTTCTTCTTAGAATACCTTTCTTACCTTCTCTACTAATTAAGAATCAGTCCTTCAATAACTGGGCACAAAGAAGCCATTCTAGATTTTGAGTGAGGCGCCCTCTGGGATTCTCTGCCCTCCAGTTACTTATGGCTTCTTGGTTAATGTTTTTCACTTAAGGCTTTTACTGACATGCAAGTCTCTGCCCAGAAGAATGAGATTGTTAGCTGTGGCAGGCGCCATGACCATGAGAGGATCACCCCAGGAATCTAGCACTGAGAATCAGCCTTGCTTTCCCTCCCTGCCCCCTAGGTGTGCCCCAGCATGGCTCCTGTCTTGGGGGTGGGGTGGGTAGGGGGATACATATATATATACAATGTAAAGTTAATTTCTGTTCCATTGCTTATGACTTGAGTTCAGCTTGTGTTAGGAAAAGCACAAAGTTCTAGGGAAAATTTGAATTAATGAAGCTACTCAAACCCTCTCCTGGGTCAGTCCTCAAACAGCTTTAGCTTCCTTCCCACCAGGAAGGCAGTGGTGACTGGACTGGAGCAGTCGGATAGGAAAGGGTAGCTTCAGAATCTTCCCGCCAGGCCTGGGCTAGCTCCTGATTTCCTCTCTGAGGCAGGTGGAGCTGGGAGAAGCTGCTGTACAGCCCACAGAGGCAATTAACTAGCAGCTATACCTAGAGAAACAGAATTAAGTACTTGGCCATGTTCTTGGTGGGAAACTTTCTTTGGACATATGGCTTTTAATTTTATATACATATGTTCGAGAAATGATTCTTCATGAATTAGTATTTTATTCTTTCTGACAATGTAGTTAATTTCTTTCTGGTCTTCTTTCCTGGGCTGTAAGGTCCTCGAGGTTTGGGATTGTGCCTTTTAGTTATGTATTTTTGAGTACATCATTTTTTAAATATTAAATACACACCACACACTAGTTACATTGGTTGTATGTAATTTCTTCCTAATTTTCCTTAAGTTGTTCTAGCTGTATTACTTTTCTCCTTATCTATACCTAATGTATCCAATCCTCCCCCCACAACACACACACAGAGATTATAAAAAGTAAATCATTCATCTGCAGCATTGTTTCCATCTAATGCTATATCATGGACATCTTTTTCAACCTATCTCTATCTAACTCACTTTTCTTAATTTCTTCACAGTAACACATTATAACAATGTACCAAAATATACTGAAGCATTTTCCTATTGATGGATGTTTAATTGTTTCTTTTTTTTCCTTCTTCCTTTAAAAACCATTCTGGAATGAAAATCATTTTCCACAATTTTTTCATGTATTGGTCCTGCTGCTTCCATAGAAGAGCCCTAGAAGTGGAGTTACTGGGTCTCAAGTAGCACAGGTATTTTTAATTAGCAATTCCTTTAAATTTTCAACAATATGGTGCCAGTTCAGATACCTTGTTCACTACTCTAACTACTCTCTCAGGTTACCAGAGACCAGTAGTGCCTTGAACAGAACATACCCTTCCACATGCCTTTTGTGTCTTATTAGTCTTTGTATTCACCTTCCTTGCCACTCAGAGCCCAGAACAGTGCTGTGCACAAAGAAAGTGCTAAATAAAACCTGTTATAAGAATGAATGGAAAAAAGAAAGAAAAAAATGAATGAATGGACATGCCAGAAGCCCAATATCATGCTTCTAGATCAAGGCCACAATCATATGCTAGGAAGATAACATTTAGTTCAGAGATTTTGTTTATGTTGCTTTCAGAGAGTTACCAAGCTTCTTCCTGTTTCCTCAGTTTCCCATTCATCCAGTAAGTCTAGAGATATTGGCTTATCTCCCAGGAGAATTTGGGTAGAATCTAGTATTTCAAAGTGCTTAACGATGCTACTCAGTAAATAAAAGATGTCATTAATATGCATGAAGCTATTTCATCAAGAGGCCAACAGAGCAAATGTAAAAGCTATCTTCAAGGGAAAAGAACTAAACTGCCATGGTCCTGCATACTAATCACCACAGTGGAAGGTCTGGATCAGCCTGGACAATAAACTCCCAGAGGCCCTTAAGACACAGCAGAAACCTTATGGTGCCCTGGTCTCACTGTCAAGAAAGGGTCTGGAGAAGGCGAGTTATCTTTTGTCTTCAGACTTCCACACGCAGGACAGGTACCTCAGCCAGAGAGCTCTCAGCATTACAGGTCTGTGCTTAAGGGCCCCTGGATGATGCATCTGGTGGATTCCAAGAACTATCAATATGAAAAATTAGACATGAAATAGCCAAGACAGAAGCAGGAGAAAGGCTCAGGATGATTTATGGTTTGCCACTACTTCAAGGTTACATTTCTGTTCATGGATGTGAGAAATGGGGAGCATGGCTGTGGCAGAGCCATAAGGAATGAATTGAGCATACTCAGCCAACTGGAGAAATAGCAAGATGCTGGGAAAGGAAGTTAGGAACCCTGGATCTTTCTTAGTCACATGATCTAGGTCAAATACCTCATCTATAGGTAACTAAAGATGCCCTGTTGAAGGGCCTACAAGTTCATGGTAGGAGGGTGTCTAATCTTTTCCTCTTGAGGCTTCTCCTCCTTGATTATTCAAGAACTTTTGCCAATTGAGTCAATTGTTCCAATGTCCAGAAGAGAACTGGGGAGCAGGATGTGTTCATTAATGGGTCTCTAGTTGAGCTATATTTGTTTCTACTGTTACTACAAATTGTTCCTATTGAAAATACATATTCCTTTTACTCCTGAGATGGTGCCATTTCCAGCCCAGATCATATTATAAGTTGTAGAGTGACCCCTCAATGTTGACCTCTTAGTTAGAGCTGTCCGACTAGATTGTATTATACTCACATGCACAGCTCAGGCCTCAAAGATGGTTTCTGGGCTCTCCCCTAAGACTTGCAGGCACTGAGGCTGAGATCAGACCAGTGGTCTAGATTTGTAAAATTATTTCCCACCAATAGCCATCAGTTGTCCCTTCTCAAAGTAACACAGAAAATCTAAAAATGTTGAGACTCTAGAGGGGATATTTAGAATCTGAGTCTCCCCTAGGCTCTCAAAAGACATACATAATAACTGTATGCGAATTTACTCACCCCCTCTCCAGCTAAGCACACTATGGGATATTGGAAACCTTCTCAGTGCTACATCCTTCACAATTTACCTTTGTCTAATTAGCAGAGGCCACCCATTTGTTCTGAAAAGAGGCAAATTCTATGGGTTCTAAATTGACCTTCTGTGTCCATCTAGACGATGAAGTGGCAAATACTCTGTTTTTTTTAAAAAAAGAAGAACTGTTCTACCTTTCAGGATACATCTATTTCACTGGATTATTGTGAGGCCCAAATGAGGCATTTGATAAAAACATGCATTTGAAAAGTAAAGCATAAATAACTAAATAAGAAAAGCTAAACAATACAGATGAGGAATTGCTATATAAATGATTCATTTCATTAGAAATTGAGTTTGGTTCTAGAAACTCTGAGTTTACTTCTAGACAAGTATGGCTTCCCAACAGAGAGTACAGAATACGAATTGGTTCCTTAAGGAATTTCATACTTGATATACGGTACAAACACAGAGAAGCAGCTAAAGGAATGGACTGACTGAAAGGGCACAGTTACAAGGTCAGTATTATTACTTGACACCCAGTCTATACATCTACTTAAGTAATCTCTGTTCCTTTAGGTTTTCCTCTAAAATTTGTAGGATATTTTAGAAGCCACTTAACCACTCTGGGATGCTGTCTCCTAAATGTGAAATGAGGGTGTTAGTGAAAATCTGCAGTTTTCAAGTTCTTCTAGCCAACCAATGCTTTTAAAGCCTTATCAGATGCCAAATAAAATCCACTGAAATAGGATATTTGAACACTGTAAGATTGTAGTCAGAGAGAGATGATAAGTTTCCAAAATTTGTTCATACCTTACAGAGTAAGAGATGATGCCCTACAGTCACTTCAACAATGAGGCCCTTTGGAGATATTTTAGGGAAAAGGTCTTTGGTGGTCAAGGCCTCAAACCCTCAGCCCAGAATTACATATACAATTCTACTGACCATCTTTGGTGATCTGACAGCTCTGGGCAGATGAAGGAATTTAGTAAGCAGCATTTCACTTTTCCTAATTTCTCAAGAAGACACAATAATTGATTGTGGCCAGAGGTACAATATGATGAAATTATCTTTGATAATGCCTGGAAGACCATAAGCAGTTTAAACAATGAATAGTTCAGGTGGCTTTTCTTTATCTAATATTAAGCCTGAATTCTGCTAATGACCTAATATCTCATTTTTTTAGAGAGAGGTAACACTAAGTCACTCTCACCTTCCTCCTCCCCACCACACACATGCAAGAGTCAAATGTGTGGTGATAAGAAACAATTTCACTTTGCTACATAAAGGCACTGTGACCACTGACAAATGCTTTTGGATGGGGGTAGGGGGTGGGGTGGAAAGTGAAGAGCATTTAGTAATAAACCAAGAAATATAGACGCAGCCCTGTAAGACAGTGAGACTAGCACATACTTAGAAAAATCAATCCAATAAGCCAAAGGAAACTAGGAACTTAGTAAAAGTCATGTCAAGCACAGAGCCATATCATTGCTTACGTTTAGTTCTCTTTAGAGTCACGTAGATGGTTCTGCCTTTGTCCACATTTTCATGACACACAGGATGGATTCCATGCTAGACCATGAAATAGGGGAATTTGGGGTTTTGTTTCTTCCACCTCTCCTGGATGCTTAGTACTCCTGTGCTGTACTTTTATCCATATTGAGATAAAAAAGACACCCCATTAGCCAGGGGCAAAGAATCACCTGATCTCTAAAACAAGAGGCTAGTTTGGGTTGGAATAGTTTACCCTAAACAAGATGGCACTCCATTAATCTGTTCTCACTAGTCATGTGAGTGTAGATAAGAACAATGCCAGCCTTGAGAGGTCAACTTGGGGACTCTCTTAAACAACTCCAGAAACCAACTCTACCACGTTGTAGAAAGATGGCCACTCATGTTCTGTGTGAGCATCTTCAGGGATGTTAGAAAGTTATTTCTTAGAGTCAAACTGAGGGATCTCCATATTTTTTGACATTTCAAAGACATGTGAAAGAAGAAAATGTTTGACTCAAAAGAATGCACTTTGAGTGGTAAAATCTCATATAGACATTTAAGTTGGAGAAATACTTGGGTGCAGGAAGTTAACCAGTTCTGTCTCCTCTCTTATCCCTCCTTCTGAGCCAACACAGCACTGATTGCCTATTCCATACAGCTTGGTGCTTGATTATATATTTCAAATCATCTTATCTTTTTGTTGTGTTAAGGATATGCCTCTAAACTGGGCAGAAAACCTGCTTAACAGCATTTTGCATGGCTCCCAGCCTGGAGCTGGCAACCCTAAGAGTACCCTTTAAAACCCTTTGTGACTAAACCAACTTAGCTGGACATATAACAGATTTTTATTTTAAGTGACAACCCAAAGTGTATTTAAATATTATCTCCTTGGTTAAGTCACAAAGAGCTTGGGGATTCCCTGGTTTGATAAATGGTTCTTTGAAACCAGGATCCAAGTTGGCTAGTTCTTCCACAGAACCCCATAGACCTAACCTTTCTAACGAGTCACTGGAAAGACAGAGATTAGAATATAAGGTTGAGATGGGTTACTATCACAATCTAAACGCAATCTCCCTTTCTGCCCCCACAGGTACAATCCTGGTTCAAGGTTTCATCATCATGTGTTTTTATTATTCCAATGGAATTGAAATTCTTTTGTAGGTCACAAGGCATTACAGGCATATCTCATTTTATTGTGCTTTGCTCTATTGCACTTGGCAGATGCTGCATTTTTTACAAATTGAAGGTTTGTGGGAACTCTGTGTGCATCAGGCAAGTCTATCAGTGCCATTTTTCCAAAGGTATATGCTCATTTCATGTCCCAGTGTCACATTTTAACCCAGGTATGTACATTGTTTTTTAAACATAATGTCATTATACACCTAACAGACTACAGTACAGTGTAAACATGACTTTTTTTTTAAATATAACTTTTATGTGCACTGGGAAACAAAAAAATTCATGTGACTAGCCTTATTGTGATATTCACTTTATTGCAGTGGTCTGGAACTGAACTTGCAAAATCTCTAAGGAGTGCCCATATATGAAAGGCTTCCAGTTTCATTGGTTGCCTCTACCCAGAGCAGCCTGTGTTTCTCTTTGGCTAATACTCTTCAGACATGTACTTACTTATTTGAAAGATTGCTTTCCCTCCCACACCAGAAATATTCCACAAAGGCAGTGGTTGTGCCCTGGATATTCATCGAGGTACTCAGCACTTACAGATGCTCAATAACTACTTATTGAATGAATGATCTAATTCCTCATGAATGCCCTATGGTATTGCACCATTAAAGTATGCACTGTTCTCTAAACATTTCCCCACTCTTCTAACCTGTTATTCCCCATGTCATTCGCACTGAAGTCAAATTAGGAGAAAATGTCAAAGACAGTGTGAAGGCAATGACTTGGGCCTAATTTGAGTGGTTATTGATGACAAGGGAAAGATCAAGGAGCAGCCCTAGTATCCTGGCTAGAGACAATAAAGGATTTTTAGGGTAACAAACCATGAGAAAGGCCTAGCTTGATTGTAGGATACCTATATTTATTATTTCAGCCTTTGCCTCTGAATTGTGCCGAGACCTCTGTGCATTGGATCTTTACCCTGTAAGGCCATTCTATCCCATGACATTTCTGAGAGTCATGTGGAATAACTGTATAATACCCTGGGCTTTTCACTCCAATCATGTACTTATTTTTTAAATTATTGTTAAGGATTTAACCTAATTGCAAGCTGGGCTCAAAAAAATATTCGACCTGCAATATTAACACAAAAAAAGCACACCAATTCATCCCAATGGTTTGCAAGACCAAGATTAAGAAAAAAATTTTTAATTTTTAAAAACTTAAAAAAAAAAATGTTCTGGAAAACATTAACAGCTTACTCAAAACCCTCTTAGAGTCTTCCCTGACACTCTATGAGTATGAAGTTCAATTCAACGTTTCTTAAAAGCTTATATATGCTAGATCCCATGAGGAATAGTTGGTGGGGTAGGGGGAGAGCAGTCTTTAAGGACCTTGTGGTAGGTAGGCAGAATGATGGCTCATCTGCATAAGGTGTCCACCATCAAATCCCTGCAACCTGTGAATATGTTACCTTACATGACAATGAGGACTTCGCAGATGTGATTAAATTAAGGATCTTGAGATGGGAAGTTTATTCTGGATCATCCAGGTGGGCACAATCTAATTATATGAGTCCTTAGCAGTGTAGACCCTTTTCTTACTGGTCAGAATGTAATAGGTGTTAACAGAAGAAGGATCAGTAAGATGCAATATTGTTGATTTTGCAGATGAATGAAGGGGGCATGAACCAAGGAATACAGGCAGCTTCTAGAAAATGGGAAAGGCAAGGATATGGATTCTCCCCTAGTCTCCAGAAAAGAACACAGGCCTGAAGACGTCTTGATTTTAGCCCAGTGAGACCTGTGTTGGACTTCTAACCTAGAGAACTGCAAGGTAATAAATTTGTATTGTTTACATCACTAAGTGTTCTAGTTTGCTAGCTGCTGGAATGCAATATACCAGAAACAGAATGGCTTTTAACAAAGGGAATTTAATGAGTTGCTAGTTTACAGATCTAAGGCCGAGAAAATGTCCCAATTAAAACAAGTCTATAGAAATGTCCAATCAAAGGCATCCAGGGAAAGATACCTTGGTTCAAGAAGGCTGATGAAGTTCAGGGTTTCTCTCTCAGCTGGAAGGGCACATGGTGAACACAGCATCATCTGCTAGCTTTCTCTCCTGGCTTCCGATTTCATGAAGCTCCCCGGGAGGCGTTTTCCTTCTTCATCTCCAAAGGTCACTGGCTCGTGGACTCTCTGCTTCGTGGTGCTGCAGCATTCTCTGCTCTCTCTGAATCTCTCTGAATCTCCAAAATGTTTCCTCTTTTATAGGACTCCAATAAACCAGTCAAGACCCAAATGGGTGGAGACATGTCATCCCCTAATCCAGTTAAACAACCATTCTTGACTAAATCACATCACCTAGGGAGATGATCTCATTACAGTTTCAAATATACAGTATTGAATAGGGAGTATTCTACCTTTAAGAAATGGAATTTATATCAAAACATGGCTTTTCTTAGGGGGCATACCTCCCCTCAAACCAGCACACTAAGTTTCTGGTAATTTGTTTCAGCAGCATTAGAAAACTAAGAGACCTCAAGAAATAGCAAATGGGGAATAAGGGGAGAAATCACATCAATCCAATGGCAACCAGGATAAATTTTGCAAGTGGTAGTATAATCCAATAATATTGAGAATGATAGTGATTATGGTAACCCTTAAATATTAACTACTTAATATGTGCCAGGCCCTGTTGTAAGCAATACATATACTAATTCATATAACACAGTATGCTTTATGTTAACTCCATTTTACAGTAGGGAAAACTGAGGCACAGGGAGATTAACTGACTTGCCAATGGTTATGCTGTAAGCATGTCGCAGATCTAGGATGTAAATCCAGGAGGTCTGGCTATAGAGCCCGCACTTTTAACCATTTTCCTTTCATAGGGTGGAGGGACAGTTTCTACCTGGGATCTGAGTAGCAACTTCCAGGAGTAGATAGGATTTATGTGTATCCTTCTTTGAAGTGGTGAGTAGGCTTCTGAGTGGAGAAATAAGTAAGAGCATCAAGTAGAGGAAGTAACTTGAATGATGGCATGGAAACAGCTCTGGGCTTGAGGGAAGGTAAAGTGCTAAAGTTGATGCTGTGGAAAATGCTGGAGGTTGAACTGGTTAAATACAGTGTGGAAAAGTGAAAATAAATCATGAAAGTCTAGCTATACTAACTGCTCATGTTCTATTTAATAGGTGGGCAGGAGGTACAGAAATCTTCTAAGTAGAATGATAGAGCAGGATTCATTTAACTGTTACGTGATTCACCAAGAAAGAGAGTCTTGGAAGGTAGTATAGGGGGCACTTTAAAAAAAATTTTTTTTTCAAAAACCCTAGACTATGGGAAAAACTGCCAGCTCAACTCTCAGGAGATCTGTATCTATTTTTCTTGTCTCAAATGCTGACTTTTTTCCCCATTAGCATTTAACTCCTTAGTTATTTTCTCCTGATCTCTAATCATTTGAAGGCAGGAACTGGATTCTTTCCATGTGTATCACCAGCACTTACCATAGGTCCTAACTCAGCCTAAGGTATTACTAATGAAGAAATCAATAAATGAACGTACATCTCGGTTAAGTCATGCATTCCCAAACATCTTCTGTTGAAGATGTATGCCTTGTTTGCTCTCTGAAGCGACTACAGGTCTATAATGCACTGTGCAAAGGTACAGGAAAAATGTAAATGCCAAACCAAACAGATTCTTTTTAAAAAACTGAGTACCTCTAGACACCAGATTTCAGCAGTTTCCATGATATCTGCTCCAGGAGAGATAGGTAAGGTAGGTGAGGGGATGCATGTGCTCAGAAGGCTAACAGACCCATCAGGAGAGCTCTCAGCCATAGAAACTGCTGGAGAGGTGACAGGGTCCCTTGGACAGGGGCCACATGACAAGGAACAGTCACAGGACAGAAGCCCTGGATAACGAAGCAACAGAACTTCAGAAATGTGATGTCTAGGTGAGACAACACCGAGTGCCTTCCCGCAGCCCTCCCAAAGCATCAGTCAAGGTCCTGGACACATGAGAAGCTGAACGTGATTAGCTTTCTTATGGAAATTGGTGAAGGATGACATTTTACACTGGGGTATGATGAGGGTGGAAGAAAGCCCAATGCTAGGGAAGAGCTCAAGAAAGGATCCTGTGAGAGATACATCAGGACCTAGACTTTGGTTCCCCTGAAGGATAGAGAAAGAGACCCCCCCAAACTCTCGAGAGGAGAAGAGGGCTAGCCCAGAGACCTCCATGAAGAAGTCCCCAAAGAAGAGGATCCTGAGGGCCCAAGGGAAACACACATCCCCTAATGACTGAATTGGAGGCAGTGACCTGGGTCCAGCCTCTATATCACTAAGAGTTTAGAATAGCCCTCGAGAGCCTGGAAGAACAGAAAAGCCACAGAGGGCCTTGCCTGGTGGTGGGAAGGGGAGAGAGAAAACACCCACACACAGAAATACAGTCAAGAGGAAGTCCCATCCCAGAGTCTGTCTCCAAGCCTGTTGGTAACAGCTCCACTCAAGAAAAGTTTCTGACAATTACATTCATTAAGGCACATCCTTTCCTCTGCTAGAACCACTGTCATAGCAACTTGACCATATATTCTTTTTCAATGATTTGAAACATTTTTCTTTTCTTTTAACCAAAATATAATTCAACTTTAAAGAAAATGTTGTAATAAGAAAAAAATCACCCCATATTCTGTCATCTGACACAGCCACTATTTTCATTGTCTCTTATTTTTAATCTTTCTCTAATTAATGACAGATTCTCTCTTGTCCTATAGGAAGGACATTCCCAGTGAGAATATGGAAGTAGAAAAGGTAGAATTCTTCCATTATCTGTTGAAAGTAATACAATCGAATTTAAATGTAACAGAAAAATCTAATATAAGAACCTGGAATATTTTTTTCCTATAGTGAGTTCCAGCCACAAAAAAATTAGGACCAGTTCTCTAGAAATTTAGCATATTGAAGCAATTTACACAAGCATCTTGTTAAAACAAGGACAAGAGAATGTGGCTGATGGGGGTATGGAAACAAAAGTTCACATCCATAAAGATAAAGCTTGGTGTTCTGGATTGGTACTGAATCCTACTACAGTCCAAATTTCAGGGTTCATTCCAATCTGTTCTCCCACTAGCTTTCCATGCAAGCCTCAGATCCAGGTGGGTGGTGCCTTACCATCTCTATGCTCTCCGCTTTCCTCTCCAGCAGCTTTACCCTCTCTCTGATTGCTCAGATCACATTTTAGCTGTGGAGCAGTTGGCAATTTCCATTCCTGTCCTACCTTTGTAGAAATTGGAAAGACAAATCCTTGCTTTTTCAGCCTTCCTTTCAACACAGGGAGGCCACGTGTTTCCTTTTATATTAATGAGACATACAACATCTGCTTTTGTTGGGAAGAATTGGCTCTGGAAAACCATTTCTTACCTGCTAGAAGGAGACAGACAGTGCTGCATGAACCTTTCTCCTTTCTTTTTTCATGCCTTGAATACAGATGTGATATCTGGAGGCACATGGCCTTCTTGTGACAAGAAGGAGCCAAGCATGAGAGAAAGGGCAAGTGAATGACCTTCATCTCATTGAGCTGTTGAACATTTGCCACCTCTGCCTACCTCCAGACTCTTATTCTGACAGAAAAATAATCTTAATTATTTAAGTTGTCATGAATCAGCATTTTTGTTACTTGCCATCCAAAGTATTCTTAAGTGTTATAACTGCCTTTATCAGCTTCCCCAACTACCCTTATCAGTTTCCCATAATGTACATAATGGATATGAACTTAGGTTCTAAAGCCAACTTTAGTTTTGAATCCCAGGTCTATCATAGCTAGTAAGTGGTGAGCTACTTAACTTTCATAAGTTTCATTTTGCTCATCTATAAAGAAGGGAATAACCAAGGAATGGGCATCGTAGGATTGTTTCAAATGCTAAATGGGATAATGAATCTAACATACTTAAAACAATGGCTGGCATACATGTGTCAAATCACTGGGCTTTAGTTTTTTACCATCATCTCTCAGAACCTCCACCGGCTGCCATTTGTGAACCCTCCTTGTCTTATGCGCTAATCCTCTCCTTCACCTCAGAGTCCCATGTTCTGACTATGTTGTCAAGAGGGAATCCAGAGTGGATGCGCACACACACATACACACCCTGTCTGCCCTGTCCCGCCTCTAGGAATCTGTATCCTGGAGTCTGAGCTCTCACCCTTCCTGTTCTTGCTCTCACAACAAATCCAGGGCCTCATCTTACTTTACTCTCTGGCTTCCTTGAAGGTGGAACTTGTAGCAAAGAGAAGGAAAGAAGAGGGTTATGGGTCCATTTCCAGTCTTCCTGCTCCTCAATGGCCAACAGCCCAGTGGCCCAAGAGGCCCCAGCCATTGCCACGTCAGAGGCTCCAGTACACCACAAAGGCAGCCTCTTGATCTCCCTTGCACTTCAAGGATGGGAAGAATAAATTGTTCAAAGAATCTCCTCCTCCCTTGGGAACTAGGGATTATGTGAAAACTTCACTATTGCTTTAAATAAATGAATTACCCCCTTGGGGCCAGATGAAAACATGCTGTTATTAAAATTTTTAAAGGGTGAAAGGAATTGGAGGAGAACAAAATCAAAGGTGCCCAAATGGATTGAAGTGGCTTCACAGAAGTTGACATAATAGCAGTTTATATTTATATTGTGCTTCTCTTCAAAGGAGCATTTTATGAAAGCCCCATGTCTCTAGACTTGCCCCACAAAGCTAAATTCCAATGCAGAAGAGTCTGAAACCCTGAGGGTTTGGCAGCTTCCAAAGCCAGGCCTCAGGACTTTGGCCAAGGCAACAGACCCCCATTCTCTAGACCCCAGGGCCAGCTTTTAGGATCTTTCTAGGAGCTGCTTAGTGGGAAACAGAGTGGCTGCCTCCCAGGTAAGGACACCCAGTAGAGAAAGGCCTTGGACACATAATCTCTCATCAACACAGTCACAGACACACATATGCATGTTATGGAAATGGGGGCAATTTCTTGTTGAAAAGAGGAATCTGTCAGAGATTAAGGTTCTTCCCCAACTATCTATTAGCAGAGACCAGGATTTCTGTCTGTTTTCAGTTTATTCCAAGTATATAGCACATATAGGACAGTGAAAAAGAATATTTTCTTCCCTTATAGTCTAGATGGGAGACATGAAATATGCATGCATACATATATAAACATACATATATATGTTCAAACAAATACATATATATGAAAGCATTTATTAATGTATACCATTGATATATGGGTAGATGATTAAATAAGTGTCTTTGATGAAATGAATGAACAAATGAATTAAGGGAGGGCCTAGATAATAAATTATATAGTAAGTAGAGGTTTCTACATAGGAAAGATCATTCTACCACTAGGGAGCTGGGCAGGAGTTCACTCCACAAACACAAAAGCAATTATAAAAAATGTTCTGGCACTGCACTAAGAATTTAATTTATTTTTAAAAGAATAATCTTCACCATAACATTTCTAATAGCATCACTTTACAGATGAAGAAACCAAGGTTCAAGGAAGCTGTGATTTGCTCATGAACTTGTTAAGATCAATGTAGGAACCCACCTCTGTTTGGCTCCCAATCTATGCTCCTCCCCAGGGCTTCCCTCCACCCATCGTCCTGCCTCTGCTTCCTACCATAATGCCCACATCCATACTTCATCCATGGAAATTCCATACTTAAAATACCTTTTCCCTCACTTATTTAGCAAAAACTCTATTTTCTTTAGGCCCAACACTACCCTAATATCTTCCAGGACCTGGACTGTCCTGGAAGTAGAGCCCCCAGTCAAAAATATCATGAAGAAAGGCAAAGCAGGGAATCCCACATCAACTAACCACAGATAGTTCCTATAATGGCAAGTGACTCTGGCAGTGCATCCTGAACCTCCATCATTCCATGGTTGTCAGCTCTAATGCTGTAGCCAGAGGCCCAGATGTAGTTCCAACTCCATCATTTACCACCTTTGTGATCTTAGTCAGGTCACTGAACCTCTCTGAGCATTACTTTTTTAATTTGGAAAATTGGGGATAATGATATAAAATTCAACTCATAGAGCTGTTTTTCTGGGGAAGGATTAAATGAAATAACAGAGCATTTGGTACATAGTTATGTTGGCCAATGTTGTCAGTGCTGATGTCCACGATAAAAGAGATGGCAGTTTTCATACAGTTTTAACCTTGGTGGGGTTGGCTGAGGCCCTGCATGGGACCAAGCCAGGAATTAACAGGTTTTCAGTCACCTCAGCTGAGTGTCATTGTGGCATGTAGAAACTGACAGAGGGGAGAACATCCTGCACTATCTTAGTCCTTTAAATGGCTTCTCACATGAGTAGGATCAACTAATAGTGAGGTTGATCTTAGCAGATGATTTAAGACATGTCAAACAAGGGGATAAAAATGTCTGGAACATTTAAGAGATAGTGTGCAATGATATTAAGAAGGTCAGTTTTTGACCTCTGAAGGCCTGAGTGCTTCTTTCTAGGTTAGGCTTTCCTCTTTCCCACCTCTGGTCTCTCATTCACACTCTCCAGCTGTTACTCAATCCCCATTCTCCACGGCCTCTTTCCCTGTCATGGTCTATCTTAATCTCAACTATCTTTTAAAGCCCAATTAAAATCCTTCTTGTTCTATGAAGTTTTATTGCAATGCTAAAGTCCCACTCCTTCCTTTGAGCCCTTAAACCAGAACTGCCAGTACCTGTCATATGTCAGTTTGGGTATGGTGACATCTCACTAATATTCCATTGCTTATATTTAAGACTTGATGCTTAGTCTGCAGTTCTTCATGGACAGAGCCTCACACCAAATACAGATATCTGCATTCAAAAACCAAGGTCAGTACTGAGCCCACATGGATCTGAGAATCAGTTATCAAGCTACACATGTAAAACAGAATAAGTAGCAACCAAATGACCGGGCAGAGTCCTAAAAGTTCATAAAATCCAAATCCATTCATTTGAAATTGAATAAACTGAGAGCCAAAGAGGGATGTTCCTAACTGAGTCACAGTTAATGTCAGAGAACAGATCGATGTTTCTCTATTCAGGTTATGAGAAATCTTAAGCTTTATAAGAGAACCGAAAGCAAATTACAACATGCTTTCTATTCTCTCCCCATGGCCCTTGATATCTTTATGTTAATGGAAATTCTGAGCTTCATTGCTTAATTGGGAAAAGAGCTAAAAATATATGCTGACTTTTGATCCACTATGGGCCCTCCAAACTTTGTCTATTTTGAGGGTGTGGACTGTCCAGCCTCAACTTTTACTCTCCACTCCACCATGTTAATCTATCTACAATTCACCAAAGCTCCCACACAAGACTTTGCATGTCATTCCCATGCCTTGTTAGTCTTTTCCTCTTTAGGACTTATCTTTAAGGTCATTACCTGCATGAAACCATCTTTGGTCCCCCAAGACTCTGTTGTGTGCTCCAGTCAGGTGCTGGCCTAGCACTCTTTGCATTTTTGCTGCTGAGAATTAGATTATATCACTATTCATGGCTTTATCACATTGCAACAAAAATTTCCTGCTCACTTGACTGTCTTTTCCTCCTCCCCATTCCATTAACTCTCAAAATATGATCCAGAAGATGGCTACCATCTTGATAAGACCCTGCCTATCTGGCTGCAGTAAATGGTCTGGGAGTGAACACCATGGAATCTGGACCTCCTTCACGTACTACATTGATTGGTTCATGAAAGGTCACCTGGCACAAGACAGACCAATAAGAGTTTGATCTCAGGATCTTTCTAAACTCAAGGTGGGACTCCTTTTCTTTTCTAAAAATACAATAAAGACGTGAGGCCAGAGGTCCTTGAAGCCTTAGTTCCTTCCTACTAGAAAATCTGCTCTGGAATGATAAAGCAGACTTAAAGAGAAAGAAAAGCAGACAAAATTTAAAGGAAGAATCTTGACCATGTGTGATCCTTTGTTTCCCTAGTCCAGCTCTACTTTTGCCTGTAAGATGGTTTGATCAAATGACCCCAATATTCCTTTTTGTTGTTGTTATTGCTCAAATTAATTCAAGATTAGTCTCTACCTCTTGCAATCAAAGGGCATGAGCGTAAACTGTCAAATATTTTCAGGGCATGTAATAGTGACTGTATCCCAAATAGCTTCATGTCTTTTGCCAGGGCCCAAAGCCTAACACAAAAGAGTTCACCCATGGACTGATTTGTGGGTAAATTTAAAACTTGGCCTCAGTTTTATGAATTAGTGGCTGCCTGAAACATTTTGATTGCTAAACAACTTTTTCCCTTACAGAACCCAGAATCACTAAACAATGACAAATCTGACTTTCATTCTGTGAATAATAATGGACTGGATATCTGTGATTGCCAAAAGATTGGCATTTTTTTTTTCCAGATAGAATTTACCTCAAAAACTCTCCAGGAAGATAAACCCAATGAAGGTGGTGACACAGCCAAGATCACTGACTTGCATTAAATATAACTTGATGGCACTTTCTTCCAGGGGCATTTCCCAACTCCTAAATCAGGTACTTGCTTACTGCCAGGAATGGGTATTTTTTAGCTCTATTCAACAGCTTTACTAGTTGAAGATCAATATCATTTTTTTCATCTAATAATATCTGAGTTCTAAGTTAAGCCACTATTCATTCACCAAATAGCTACTGGATGGCTATTAGCAGTCAGAAAATAAAGTAACTTGACCACATTAATTTAACTTCCTACAGTAAATCTTTTATTTAGCTAAGTTCTAAGTCTTAACTTCTACAAGTGTCAGCCTTTGGAATTACTTCTTAAACCTTAAAGAACTTCTCTATTTACCCTTGATCTTGTTGGTTGTTTTTTGCCCCCTGTAGTCCTCATACATTAAGACTTACTCCAACTGCCATTGTTAAGGACTGCCTTTTTCCTAAAATATAGTTCTTGAATGTATTTTCCTTCATCCCTGTCCCTAAATAACCTCATGGCTTGTTTAAAAGTTTTACTCAGGAAAGGTTGGAAAATAGCAATTAAAAACAATGAGAAATTTATTAAGTTAGGAAGAGTCTCTGATAAGTGATATTTTAGGTTTTCAGAGGTACAAAAACAAACTGGTTATTATAATCTCTATTTGCTTCTTTTTCAAATGCCCCTCTCTGTCTCACACAGCCCCTCCAAGTGTATGACCCATGCCTTTGATAACCTTTTTCTATCTTTCCACCTTTTTAAATTCCATACTAGATACTTCCACTTGAGGAAACTGTAGCTAAAAGTCAGTCCTTTGTGGTGAACATGCTTCTAACAAAGGACTTAAGTACCTTCACTTTTTTCTTGTTTCAAAGAGAAAAAGATCATAAGAAGAAAATTATTTAAACAGCATTTCTGTCTTCTACAAAAAATGTAAACAAAAATACTGAACTTGTTTGCTACATCAATCTTTCAATGCTCTTTATGAGGACACAAGATAAATTGTTGAGTTTAGATAAAGGGTTTTCAAAACAAATAACAAATAACTCCTCTGATTATTAAACTAAGAGCCTTTGTCCTAACTTTGGAAAAACAGAGGCAAATTTGTTGTCCAAGTATCACAGTTCTCTTAATTCAAGGCTCTGAGACAACTTACTTTTCCACTTTTTTAGATGCTCTCATTTTTGTTTTCTTCTTTAAGATTTTATCTTGTTCTAATCTAGACTTTTCCAAAGTGTTATCAAAATAACAAATAAAAAATGATTCAGAGTTCTGATGTGCTTACAAAATGCCAGATTAAATAAAATAGCCATTTGTTTTAAAGCTACAAGACTTATCATAGATTTTTTAATGTTTATGTGTCATGAGAACCTCCAAGCAGGGGTGACTGGAAGCAACATTCACAGATTTAATTGACCAACTACAGTTTTTTTTGGGAGAGGACCTTCCAAGATTAGTGGTCACCTCAAAGCCTGTCTGAAGAATGAAACTTTGAAGACATAAAACAAAAGCATTCCTGTTTTTCCTTTAAAAATCCCAGCTATGCCTCTGCATTACCTTACTACTACTAACCGCTTCCAAAGGAGTAATATTTATGGTTGGTATCGTTTGGTACATTCTTCTTAGAAAGGAACATATTCAAGCCCTTGAGTCAAATTGTCAAATGTTTCATAATATAAACAGAATCAAGTCACCTCCAAATATATAGAGGCCTTTTGGATGGCAATGAGCATTTTATCTTCACCACATAGAAAGATGAAAATCTAGTTAAGAAGGGTAGGACATCAAGAAGAGAAAAGAGAATCTGAATAACTGGTGTTTGAAGAATAGTTAAGGCAAATCTCTATGCAGATTTCTTTTTTAAGAACATTCTTCTGTAATATAGGAAGTAAAGAAACACACTGGTTTTGAAAGGCAGAGTTAAGAGAAAGAGAACAAAATACCATTAAGTGTACAGCATGTTGTTATAGTTTAAATCTGTATGACAGCCTAATGTGTCCAAGGGCAGGACTAGGTAAAATTACTAATACAAATATAAAAATGTTTTGATCCCTGTCCCCCAGGTAACTCAGAATCTTATAGGAAGACATACCTATGAGTAATGTGGTGACAACAAAGCTATGCAAAGAGCCATGAATGAATTATAAATATGGAGCTTTGGAAGTATGGGGAGAAAAGCTATTAAACCTGATTGAAGGCCCATTCTGTCTTCTTCACACTTATCCTAATTCATACATTTTCAAGGTCCAGATCAATCTCCACTGCCTATGAGAAGCCATTTCTCCTTTTCCTAACCCACTGTGGTCCAACTTATAACTTCTTATCCAGCCACTCTCTTGTAACTATTCGGTGTTCTCATTTTTACAAAATGTCTTAGATAGACATAGTAATATGACTAATATGTTTTCATGTATCATAACGTACTCTCCTTATATAGACAGGGGCACTCACAGCTTTGGGGATGATTAAAATTGTTAAAGTAGGAATGCAAAGAAAAATAGTAAAATTGAGTTTTGAGTTCACAGTGACAAAAAGGTTTTGAAAGCCAAGCAAGAAAAGATTTTCTAAATTCCCAAAGTTCCCCTTTATAGATCAGAAGCCAAACCCAGCAAATTCAAGGATATAACTGTACTCTAAGTCATGATGGAGAGAACAGAGACAATTAAAGGGAAATTCCCACCAGATAAGAAATGAGAAAGCATTCCCAGACAAGAAGGAAGGGAAGGATTTTGTGTGGATGCCCCAGGGTTAGAATGCAGTTCTAGTCTCTGAGAACCTAAAGCCTTGACTTCCTTGGGCCTTTGCTAAGGGTGGGAAATGAGTTGACAAAAATACCATATCAGACAGACTGAGGTTTTCTAGAACACCCAGGCTTCTGCTCAGTCCCTCCATGCCCAACAACTCTGGAGAAGTCTAAACACTCTGGAGAAGGAGACAACTCTAATCCCATGTGACATGTTCATGGCATGCAGGGGTCTCTTGAGTTCCCATCTGCTCCAGTTGGGGGGACCCAGAGGTACTGAGATCCTGCAACATTGGTTAAGGGGACAGATGAGGTAGCTAAAAAGTACAAGGACCTCTCCAATATGGATATATTTTGATGACTCAACAGGGATAGAGTTGATAACTATGGACCTTAACTGTGAGTACCAGCACACCACTCACAAAACCCAGGTGAGATTAGCCATACTGGGCAGATGCTGGTGTTAAGTATGCAGGAAACAGACCCCTCCCACCCTTCTGTAGCAGACAGACAGGGAAACCTTCCCTTCTCACTCCAGACTCAGAGGACAGATAAACTTCCCCTGCACACATCCAGTGATCTTGGGAAGGGGGATAGGGAGGTTTCTTGCAAAAGGAGAAATTGCTCTGATTGAGCATTTATACTTCAAAATCATTGACTATTTGACCAAATTCTATCTAGGAAACTACTCTAAAATGAAAATTATTCAATTACCTTTCATTGGAAAGTTTTAATCCACCTTCCCACTATTGATAGGAATGAGGAGAACAGTTATAGAAAAGAAGTTTATTCTTTTATTTTTTGACCCATTTTACTTAAAATACACAACTGTTCATCCTTTTCTTGCATTTAGCACAAGTAGACCAGAGTCTCCTGAAATCTATGGCATGTTTTATGCTATCTACACAATAGGGGTTCCTAAATACATGCTGCATGAAGTAATAGAAGAAAATATGGATTTCATTTCTTCCCTGCTTCTCATTCCACTAAAGCCAAAATAAATTATAAAAAGAGAGAGAAAGAACAAAAGAATACCCTAAGAGAAATCACAGAGAGAGTTCTGGACAAATTATGGTATTAGGAAAGGCACAGGGCTTAGTTCTCAGAATATTAATTCTGCTGGCCACAGCCAGTCTTCCTGTGAAGATCTGTGTCAATAAGCTGTGGCAAATATCTGTCTGGACCAGAAAAGTTCCACAAAAGTAATAAGCGCAGTTTTCAATCTCAAAAATGTTTGAACATCCCTCTCTTATAGTGAGAAAAACCTGAATCTTCTCATAAATGGATATTTCCCTTGGGGAACTAATATCCTCTTCAGGGCCAAAGTTGCATTTTCCTTAAGCCTTGAGAAGCAACAGTCACAAGGAAGTCATTCATTTTTGTTTTCCTTCCCATTTTCTTACCTTAAAATTCACTTTGCTTCAGAAGTAATTGAATGTCCATTTTTCTGATTAGCACTTTCAGTAGGGGAGAAATTAGAGAAATTTTTAAATAAAGCAAAAGACAATTTTAAAAAGTTGCCCACCAGGTCAGGGCCGTCTTAATGAGAAAGGTAACTGGCTGGCTGGCTTTTCCTTGGCATGTATGATGAGGCATGAAAGGTTATTAATGATAGAACTCTGCAAAGAGCACTGTGGAAAGCAGGTGAATATTGATTTTCAGTCGTGCAGTCATAAATAATTAAAAAGGTAATTGTGGTTTAAAGACATAAGCATTACCTTTTTATTGTAGCACCACAGTATTCAGAATATCACTGTTTTCAGTATCCCAGAAAATGAAACTTCTCATCCTTCAAGGAGCCACTCAAATTGCATCTCCTTCCTAAAGCTTTCCCTACCAGTCCAGCCTTCACTGGCCACTCCTTTTCCTGAGTGCTAGGATTATTTATTGCCTATAGCACTGGGCATAAGCCGATAAGTATCTTTTTTAACAAACATGTTCCAATAGATAATAAAACCCTCCAGGGTGAGGATCACATTAAATTCCTCATACCTAGCATGGAGCCTGATCCACAGCCCATAAGTGTTCAATAAATGTTTGCTGCTAATGATGAGATGTTGTAGACGCATCTGAAACATAATCTGGATAAACACAATACAGTAAAAGTGCAAATCACCATCTAACAAACACGCAAGCCCAGAAATCAATATGAGAGAGCTGTCTGAGCACCGAGTGAAAGGTAAAGTAATACTGTCCTCCCTTCCCCAACATTCAACAACAGTGATGGATTATGTTACATAAAATTATCGATAGAGACCAATGTAGTCACAACGATTTCTAAACAGTAGCAAGAAATATTAGATTCCAAATGTAATATTACAACAAAGGCAGCAGAATTAAAAACCCATAGAGGGAGAAATAGATACATTCAATTGATGAAGAACCTCTTTGCAAAGAAGCAACTCCAAGTGTAATGAAAGCACGGTGCTTTCTTTCCTCCTCCTCTCTCTCCCCATCCTAGAGGTTGAGATGCTGATTTCCTGCAAGATACAACTAATGCATGTCACTTGTCCCTTAAACAAAGGAACAGGAGGGCAAACTTGGGCATTCAACCTTTGCCAAAACAAACCCACTCAAATGAGTTATCACAATGTGAGTCAGGTTGAGTAAATTCATACAATTCTACACAAAGGAATTAGAACATTCTACTTACCCCTTCTCCAAATTTCCTTCTACTACAAGGTTGGATTTATGAACTTAGTAACAGAATATTTGGGCCAAATCTGTTCCAGCAATAACTCTCATCTTACCTTTCTCTGTCATTCTTATTTACCTTTTCTCTACTTACACTCTTTCTTTTACCCTGGGTTATAGGATACTCCTAGGCAGAAGGCGCTACCATTTTGATTAAACGTATAGGTACCATATTTAGCAATTAGCAGTAGTCTAACTGATGTGAAGTACTGGAAATATCAATCAAACTAACCCAAATGTCTCTGGGCCTTGGACAAGGTTGTGGGACAGGGGATGGGCAAGTCAGGACCACGGGCCTAGTATATATCTCCCCAACTGGTATATATGCCTCGTGGTTATATGAACTGCCTGAATAAGATAATCTATATACTGTTCAGTTCAATGGAACATTGATAATGATTTGATTGATTTTTAATAGCATTTACTAATTACTTGACATAACTAACCAATCAACAAAACTGTGTCTAGTACATTCACCCCCACCCATCCACTACCATGTTTCTCACTCATCTTTAAAAGTTTGAATGTGATAAAGAACTTACAAAACTAACTGGCTATATAAACACAGCTCTAATATCCTGATTTTTCTCCACCATTATGAACCCTTTTGATATTATAAAATCCATAAGCTAAAGGAAATGAATTTTAATGTCAAGCACATAACAGTAACTTTTTATAACTAATTTCTCCTCCATCATGCCCAAAGTAAAATCAAACCATCTTTTCTCTCCGAAACAATTGCACTGTGGCATTTTTTGTGGACCAATGATCTCACAGAAATAAACTATTCCTAATTTAGTAAATGCAGGAAGCCTTCAATAGAGGCTATAGAGTTTTCCTCCTAGTTCTTGAAAACATGGCATTAGAAATGATTCATATATTCACGATCAATTCAGGATATCATCACACATCCAAAGCTTTTCCTTGTCTGAAGGTAGAGGTGGAAATCTGTCAGTGAGATGTACTCAGGTCCAGAAACACCCAGGAAGAAAACTGGACAAGGCCTAAGCAGAAAAATCGTGACGCTCATTGAGCAGGGTTGTTTCTTAAGGCGATGAAGACAACCAACCCATCAAATGGTGAGTTGGAGCAATAGTTGGGGCTAACAGAAGGGGGCACTACGGGGCAGAAAGCAAGGGCCCCACTAGATGGTGCTAGGGTAATTCTGTGGCACCTGTGCCCTGGCAGAGCAGAAGGATAGGATCAGGTTTTATACCTCTGAAGGCAAGGCTGGACATTTAGGGTCATGCCAATGAGCAAGCACATGTGGCTATTTCATGCCTCCTTAGGTTGGATCCTACATGAAGGCTCTGCCTGAGGTGGTATATGTGTGTGTTCTTATGATTATATATGTGGCTATGAATATATATTGTGTGCTTTTACATATGTAATATATTCATATATTATATGCATACATATATGTATACATATAAGATTATACAGATATGGGTTTATATAGGTATAGGTATAGATTAGAGGCCATTATCACAATAGATGAAAATCATGTTGGAGGAAAAGGACTAGTTTCTGTTGAGTATCTACTGTGTGCTGTATCCTTTCATGTGCTTTCTCATTTAACCCTCAAAATAGCTGTGAAAGGTGGCTATAATTACCTTTGTGTTATCCAGAGATGAATATGATGAGCCTCATATAAGTTAAGTTACTTGCCTGAGGTCCCAAAGCTGCTGGGCTTCAAAACCGTATTCTATCCATGCCTCACAGTGCTGGACTCACTATCATTTCTCGTTGTGTACTAATTAACTCGAGGGAATATTTTACATGCAGAGGAATATAGTTGCGGTAGTTTTCACAACCATGCTGATATGTACATTATATAAAATGAAAATAGCACAAATGCAAAAATCGTTTTCTATCTTGGACTGCATATATTAAAAATGTTAAATAAATAAGGCATTCTATTTCCCCTTTTGACCCCAAGATAATTATTGAAGAGTGTCACCATCGGAGAGCACATGAGAATGAATTCCAATATATGATTCAATTAAAATAAGTCATTTTAAATAATATTAAGTTTATTTTAAAGTGGATGTATCAAATCCACATGGATACATAATTGAAGTCATTCACTATTTGTCACAAAATACCTAAGCATCAAGTCAATGAAACAAATTCCATTTATGTAGCCTCTTTATGCTGTAGGAAAATGTATTTCCATTGAGATGCTGGAGTGCACCTAAACTCAATCCACTCAACTACATAGTTCACTGTCACTGTCAAAGACCTTTTCATTTTTTTCTTGGGCAGAAAGGATACTGCTCTGAAAATTGGTTTTCAGATTAAAGAATATATATTGAGTATTTTGCACATAGCAAATGCTGAATAAAAGTCAACAACAGTAATTATGATGACTAAAGGAAAAGGAAGAAGGAAGCAGAAGAAGGAGAACTGAAGGGACAAAAGAAACCCCAAAAAGAAGGAGACAAAGGGGATGAAGAAAGAAGGTAATGTTGAGAAGAGGAAGGTGGTAGACTTGAGGAGAGAGGAAGGGGATTACAGTGACTGTAGTTCTTATTCTCTTAGTGTCAGAGCTTCTCCGCAGTGGTACAAAAGTCACCTGAAACAACATGGAACTTCAAATATCTTCCCTGCACTCTGCAAATCATTCTATCCTGTTCCTTAGACTTTGTATGTTTTTCTATTTTCTTTAAGATTGGTTGGCTTTTCTGTAGGCTAAACAAGAACATGCAGAGAACCGAGTCTGTGGATGAGATTGGGGGATGGAAAAGGAGAGTGAGAAGAGGAGGCAAGGCAAGCAGCATTCCATCAAGTCATCTTCTGGGCACTACAAAAATACATTGGCTGTGTCATTTACAAATTGACTATTTGGGGGGCATGATAGAGTTAACTCGAGGATACCTATATCAGACAGAAGATGTGGAAACTCCCTTCAGGGAAGCCAAAGCAAAATAGAAAGATGCTCTCTCATGTTCCCATTCTGATTATGGGAATGGAAATTCACTTTTTTATTTTTGTTTTATTGGAAATTCACTTTTGAGAGACATAAGTTGTGAAAGGAGCAGTCACAACTCAGGCAGAGGGAACATAAGGAAAATATTCCTTTGATGCCTTTGAAAGTAAAATTTCACTTAGTAAATTTCCTAAGTAGACTTTTACCATAGCAGGCCTCAGTCTCTGTTTATTTCATTTGATCTGGGGAACATTGGAAACTGAACTGATAATAGAAAAACAACAATAATAATAAGGACTAACATTCATCCAGCAGTTACTTTATGCAGAGCAGTGCTTTCCCTGGTTTATAGTACTTTGCACTCAATATAATTTTACAAATCACATACCATATTACATGAGAACTAGGAGACTCAGATAACTTGGTCAAAGTTACATAGATAGTAGGTTGCCAAGCTAAAAGTCAAACCAAAGGCTAGTTGGAGACAAAGCCCATTCTCTAGTCCAAGATACTGTACTTTGATAACATATGTAAAATACGTGTTTCACTGTCTGACATACAGTAGGTATATGGTAAAGTTCCCCTTTGCTTTTTCTAAAGGAAGTATTGCCCTTGGATTGTTACCTCTTTCAATAAAGCTCTGTTTTAATATGTACTCTATTTGGGAGACTGACATGTACAGGAAGGAATATGATATCAAATTTAGTCTGGGGGTCTGAGACATCCCTCATGGATACTCATTATTTCCTGGATATAGTTTTGCAGGCCCTAAATCTCAGCAGAAAAGCCTAACATCCTTCCCTGGGCTCAAGAAGCCATATAAGAGCAGACAACAGTTGGGGGTTACCTACATGGGTAAACTGGTGGTGAGACATGCAGTGGCTCTATTAGGCTTCCTTTATCCAAATCCTTCTAGCACATTCATACTTAAATAATCACATGGTAGACATAAACCTTTAAAATTAGGGAAAAGTCTCAGAGCATGACTGTGTTTTGAAGAGATCATTTCCTGAGCTATTAAAGGCTATATAGCAAATTGGATCACAAGCACTGGACATGGTGACCATCTATTGGTTAATGCCTCAATTAAGATGGTGGACCCATCAAGTGTAGAGGCTGTTGAATGAATAGCTGTCATGACTCTCATTGTTTCCCTCATAGCACCCAGCCTCCTATTTTATACTAGGAATGTTGTAGCAATCACAGTTGGCCAGCTGGGTTACCTCTACCTCCTATATTATGTCTATTAAAAGTGAATTTCCACAAGCAAGGCTCATTTTTGATGATCTGACACTCAGACACTCAGCAACTCATGTGGTTTTATTTTTTAACTTTAACTTTGGTGACAAAGCTTTCCTTTTATAGAAGTTGGAAAAATAATTGCATTTAAGGGGAAAAAAAGCAATAGATATTTTAGTTCTATTACTTTTTTTTATTGAAATTCTAGACCTTCAAGCCCAAGTTGTTCTATTGTTTATAAGCAGAGCTTTTGGTGCCCATGAGCTTGTGTCACACATATACACTGTCTTCCAGGTAGTTACATCTCTACTTACAGAAGAATCAATGAACATGAAGGGAGAAAGGCCATGAAAGAAGGACAGACAATCTACTGTCAGAAGATCTGGCTTTGAGTACCAGTTTTATGGCTGACTCCTGAGTGACCTTGGGAAAAGTCACTTGACCTCCCCAAGAGCAGTTCCTTCCTAAAACAGGAAGTTTAATATTTAAATTCACAGAGTCGAGGGTATTCACTGTGGTAATTACCATAAATGCCCTATAAATTATAAGGGGCTTTGCAAATTATTAGTTATTATTAAGGAAATGATCTGAGCAACACCAGATTTTTTCAAGCAATATTAGAGGTGTTTCCAACTGCCCTAAAATGATTTTTTATGAAACGTGTTTTCCCCGTTTGTATGATTATTACATACTCCAGTTGTAACTCTGGTCATCTTTACATACAGCAGTCAATGTCTTAAAAACAATCTTTTTTATTGTTTGAAAGCTGTGGGTGACAACTCAATTAAATATCATCACTAAAATTTCCATTTAGCTGCTGATCCCAACCTTGGATTTTCATCTACAAAGATACACATATACATGATTCTCATCAAGTTCAGCTTCCCTTCCTTCCTGCCTGCCTCCATCACTTCCTTTCCTCCAAGGAGAGCCTAGAACTATTCACATCAGAAAATACCACGTGAATCTTTGATTAAAGAGACCCTATTTTACTATTCCTCTCCCTGAGTCTGCTGGGAATCTTTGAGAGCCTCTCCATTTTCTCCAGCACATAGATAGGCTCTTGTATGTGAAATGTACCTAACTGTCTATTATTTACCAATTAGGTCCCTGAGCAGACCATAAAGTTAATGCATAATCTACCATACAGGATGCCCGATTATCGAAGAACGTTCCCTAGGCATTCTGTGGCCTATGAGAGCGATACATTTTCTACGATATGATAGGAATTATTGACTCACTGGACCAGACACATTCAGCGTCCACACAAAGGCCCTTTTTCCACAGTGAATTGAAAATCCAACAGTCTCAGGTTTCCTGCATATTCATAGTTTGAAGATGATTGATTTGATAATGAGTCAACTCAGCACCCTCTGGGTGTCCTTCACCTCATGTACGTACAACTAGCTGTCAGGAGGCCTGAGTTGCCGAACTCCCCAAACCAGCACCAGCACAGCAGCAGCTCACAGCACACAACTGTTCAGATGACTTTTTTTTTTTTGGTTTTAAAATGTAATAATTCAGCTTTCCTTAGAACATATAAGGTCAGGGAAGGTAATACCCCTTAGGAAATAATAAGCAAATTGCCATAGATGCCCAATTATAAGTAAGAAAGGCCTATAAGAATACAATCATGGAATTTGCAAGCTGGAAGGAAATGTAATAAAATTGTTTGCAATCTATTGCACATTAAGGCTAGCCTTGGTGGATTAAAGAGAAAATATTTTTAAAATTAAATGGGTATGCATGTGTATGGACTGATTTTCCTGAAGGATCACTGTTGAAGCTTGTTTAATCTAATGCCTTCATGCCACAGGGAAAGAAATTGAGACCTGGAGGGATAGGAGAGGGTAGTCACAGATTTCCAGGACTGCAGCCTATTCACTGCGCTGAAAGTTGGTTTTTTTTTTTTTTTTTTTTTTTTTAGGAAAAAGACTGTGGCTAACACTAGCTATACAGCGCTAAAGGGAATACTGGCAGGATAGGGGTGGAAAGGGTGGGGGTGGGGAGAGGCAGCTTCAGAGCTTGACTTTATGCCTTCCAGGTCTACTAGAACCACTGACTTCTCAATTTCATTGTGAAGAGCAATTCTGTTTGGAATGACCACTCTCGTACATATGCAGGCAAAACAACACCCTTTGCTCTTCTTTTTTCATGATCTTTCTGTTCTCACCAGCCTCTCTGATTTCATCTTTCTAACTCACTCTAACAGAGATCCCTCTGCTTCATGCAGAGCTCCAAATTGACACCAGGTGATGGGAGGCATTACTCTCCCACTTCCCTCCTCCCCTTTGGAATTTCCCTTCTCTTTCTGTCCTCCTGGCTTCTTGCACTGGAGAGGAAACAGGGTTTAGAGCAGATTCTTTTGTTTAGGCTACAAGGAGCCACATCTGATAGGTGCTCACTCTGTGTTTGTTGATAAAGAATGAATGGATTACAGATGCCCTCCACTCCAGTTCATTAACTCCCTTCCCCAGTTTTCTTCCTTTCACACCTGTGAATGGCCTCTTGTTTTTTTCCCCCCACGTGTGTACTCTTCAGAGTGGTCCCTGTCTTTCAGAACTCACCTTGCCAAATACACTTGTGACCAACAGGCAGATTTGGACTCAGACTGAATGCATAATTCAGTCTTCATGACCTACTAGTTGTATGGTTTGGTACAAAATCCTTAATCTCTTTGTTTCAGTGTCATCATTATTGAAAGGGGATCATTGTTATTGCAAGGATAAACTAAGATGAAAGAAATGTAATGCCTTGCATATCGATGAGCACATGGAAAATATCTAACGAGCATCCTGTTCCTATTAGTCTCTTCCCTGAAGGGACAGCCAGGGGCCCACTCCAACAAGGCCTTGCCCTCTGAAATGTTACATCTTCTATAGGATTTTCACATTTTTTTTTAGATGTGAGAGATTGAAAAGACTTCTAAACTCATGGGGTTGACTTGCTTGTGATGGGATTTTAGCTTTAAAACAAGTAGTGAAGTCTTAAGTCCCGTGTCTTCCAATTGTACCTACTCAATCTATTTTACTATCAAGGAATAGAAAGCACCACAAAGGAAAGGACCTTTTGCCTTACTTCTGTGTTTAACCCTCAACAGTCTTCATTATATAGTTCTGCTCAACAAATGCCTATGTCCAGCTCTTTCTATTCCTTCTGATCACAGATCATTAAGAGTTGACATTAAAAAAATGTTTTTGCAGCCTTATTGCATGAAATTGCTAAAGATGCTCTATCAGGTAACTGAGTAAAGAACAATCCAGCCTGTCCTCCACACCCCCTGGCTCAACTTGCATGCACCTGTACTTTTACACATCACACCTAAACCACTTTTGCCTGTTGATTGTGGATATCAACTCAACTATTGAGTGGTGATGTTGATCTCTGATCCTTCATGCTACTTGACAGCTGGTACTGCTTGGGGAAGGGCTAGGCCCCCACTGCTGCTGGGATCCTAGAGGAAAGGCTCTTTAGACCTTGTGTCTAGTACCAAGTGGCAGCTCCCAATTCTCACCTAGTTCCATAATATGGCCAGAGGCATGAATGTGATCAATGTCTATACGCCCTACCTAAATGTGCTGAGCAGGGCTTAGGGAGCTGTTACCCAAGGCAAACATCTCCTCATTTAACCCCCTTCCCATTCCTCCTTAGCTCATGTCCTTATATCTCCATGTAAAATTAGTACAGGTGGAATGTAAAGCGGAGGGATGGGGGTGGTGAGGAGCATGATGGTTCTGGCAAACAACTGAGTTGGTGCCTTTTCTGGGGAAGATATTTTTAAACCTCAAGCAGAGGTTTAAAAATTGGAAGTTGCTTTTAATTCATGAGAATGCATTAGTTGAATATGACTCACTGATGTAAAATCTTGGCTTACATGTACAACAAAATTTCTCTTGACATCAACCAGTTTAATCAGAATATAAGGTAGTGATTTAACCATCTTTGTTTTACTGCCAGCACAATTAACATTTGACTTTTTAGCCCAAATAGATTTACCATATCTGCTTTACTCTTGAGACTATAATAGATTACCCAAAGTAAGAATACATGCTCACTGTCCTTGTCTTTAAGCCCACCCTTACACAGCTTTTATATGTACCACCATACCATGTCCTCAAAGGTCATCAAACCCAACTCTCCCTCAAACCTGCCAGAAGATTCCATAGTCAACAGGGAACTGGAAATGCCAGCTCTGCAATCAAGCCATGGCGAAGGTGGGGCAAACAATCAGGTAGACAAGAAGGTTTCCATTTAACAGACATTCAGTGAGCTCAAATACTTGGAATAGATTTTGGAACGTCCTCTAATGTGCATAGACATAGCTATAAATACATCCTCTTGTTCCATTGACAGGACCCTCATGAGGCTGATATTCATCTGTCCCAAATAAATTCTTTTGAACAGTTTGGGGATTCCCTCTCACTTTTTCATTACAACGCTGGAATAATGTGCAAATAATCAGGTGACAGCATGCCTTTTGTTTGTATGAATATTATTAAAGATACAACAATGATCACATATAGTATATTCTATGTGCATACAACCTCTTTAGGATAATGCATATTCTCAACCCTTATTCAGAAAAAATATGGATTATTAACATTCACTCTTCAAGCTCTAAAAGTAACTCTTAGATCATGGCACATCACTCGCTCCTCTGGCACCTACATGGGTTGGCTGGAGAATTCATGCTCTATAGTTTTTGACACACTCATTCTCTCAGGTGAAATACTGCAGGCAAAATTGCATAATTTATTAGATGGATACAGTAAGGCTGAATAATTAGATAATCTCATTGTACAAGCCTACATTTTATGATGATCTTTTTAACAATGTAATCTAAATTGGGATTGGGGTTGGGGAGTTGAGTGGGAATGGAGTTTGAAAGTAAACTTACTGGAAGATGTCCTATGTGAAATAACAGTTATATGTTTCTATGCCATCAAAAGTCAGAACCCATCCTCAAAGGGCTTTCAAATCAATTATGTTGACTAACAAGTACTGTAAATGATTAAATAATAGGAAAATGAATATAGAGAGAGACAATTCTTATTCTGATAGGTGGGAGAAAATGAAAAAGAAGCCTGGAGGTCAGGAATTTCCCCCATTAGCAGGTAAATACAAGAAGAATTTCCAAATGTAAATAAGAGAGGACAAAGCCAGAGAAAGAGCTATGCCTTACCCCACAATTCCTCCTGAGTCTTGAAATGATGGTTTTGAGATAAGTTGTCAATTTGCCAAAGAGTCAAGAAATTGGTCTTTCTCAGGTGGTCAAGGCAAAGATCATCAACTCTGAAGACACGCAGATGCAGTGTTGGCTCATTCAAGTTTTTCTTGCTCCTTCTCAGCTCCTGGGCTCTAAAGTGAGTCCATCATTCCAGGAGATTTGCTTTTGAAGTGCCTCCCCTTGACTACTCTCATTAGCATTCTGTTCCCCTTCATTGGTCAAATCATAAGTGAGGACTGGGTTGTTTTCCCATTGGAGAATTAAGCAGCCAGACAAGCCATTCAGGGGCCTTGGCCAGAATGTCGGAAGATCACTCTTCCCATGGCCATTCTGGTTCTGCTTGACCTCCCCTCTGTCACATTGTTTCCTCCTTTTTTTTCTTTACACATTACCGAGAGGTTAAATTTTTACAAATCTTATATTCATAAGACATTTTTTTTTCTCTTTGAAGTGATTGGAGATAAGGAAGGCCCATACACCTGGCCTTCCCAGGATGGAAAACTCCATTTGAGAACTCATTGGCTATCTTAAATGTTGGCACATGGGCATACTTCATCATTAAATTCAGGTGGGAGAGGCAGGTTCAAAGGAAAGGTCAAAAGAAATCCTTTCCAAAAGAGCTGACCTCTTTCTCTTTGAGAGAGGACCAGCTGGAATCAAGTTCCATCACTATGATTATTTCTGAACTGAAACAACAAAACTCAGAAACCTAGAATCCTAGCCTTCATCACTCTCAATCCCATCCTCATCTTCATTATCACTATCACATAAAGAAACAAAAAAAATATTTTCTTCCCTGACGTTGAATAGAATGTCTTGTGCAAATGTGCCCTAAGCACAGGGTGAAAAATAGGCTCACTCGTATTTACTGTTTCCTTTGAACATCACATAATTGGTCCCTAGTTTTCCCTGAAATCTTAGATTTTATTCTGAAAACCATACATTAGCTATAACTTTATCCTAAGGATCAACTTCCTTTAAGCCTCAATATCTATTTCTTGCCTTTGGAAATGGAACTGTTTTTCCAAAGGCTCAGCATGCTGTCCTTTGGGCTTTTGCTATATCTATAGCAACCACTCTGTTGGGGAACCATGCAAATAAAAAAAGGCTTTGGCATTTGGGCACACACAAAAGATATAATAAACATTTAGGTTCTTTGTTTAAACCAGCAACAACAGCTTATTAATAGATGCTGAGGTATTGCCCTTGATTCTGATTAAAGAAAAGGGATCCTATTTCTTAAGATTCAGTATATGTCCCAGTTAATTTGATCCTGCATTTAAGAAATTTCTGTTTGATAATTCAGTATTAGATCCATCTTTAGAAGATATGTGTAGCCTCAGTTGGCAATTAAAGGTGAAATTCTCTGTGATCTTTGCTGAATCTCTTAATTTTCTCCAGGAAAAGCATTTCCATTTTGAAAGTTACCCCTTTCAAAAAAATCAAATGGTTTTATGAAGCATAGACTCTCAGCATTATTCCTGAGAGTGATAGGGAAAAGTACCATCTTTTTTATAAGTCGTGATGAATAAAGAAAATAAAATCTAGTCATGTTGGGTTCAATGCAACATCCCCTTTTCTTCCAGAATCTACTTAATAAAAGAAACCTGAGTTCCTTGGGAAAATGGCTGATTCTAGGACTGAAGCAGGAAATACACAAGTTGAGCCTAAAGAACATTAGAGAGCCAAAAAGTAAGAAAGTGTTACATGCACACACATGCAAAGATGGTGGGTATGTCAAAGAGACACAAAAGCCACTTACAAAAGTAGCCAATGGCCATGCTGCAACAATTTGAGCAACAAAACTAGTAAAATAAAATAAATATCCATGGGTCCATACTAATATATGTAAATGATTAAATGCATAAAGAAATGGGGGAGAAGAGACTAATTCCCATGCAGAATAATTATAAACAATTAACATAGACAGTTCTCAAGGAGGTGAGCATAACTTCTCACTTCATAAGTGTGGGCTACTCATAGCGACTTCATTCCAAAGAGTACATACAGTATGACAGGGGAAAGAGAGTAACTTTACAGTGGAGAAATCTGACAAACCTCAGCTACTTGATGAAGGTTAACACTGAAAGTGATGCCATCTTGATCTCATGTACACTTGATATGATGTGATAAGAATGTCACTTTATCTTTGCAGGTCTTCCTCTTAGAAAGCCGTAACCCCATTCTAATCATGAGAGAAACATCAGACAAATCTCAATTGAGGAACATTCTACAAAATGTCTGACCAATACAGCTCAAAACTGTCAAGGTCATCAAAGCAAGGAAAGTGAGAAAATGTCACAGTCAAATGGAGCCTAAGGAGACATGGCAACTAAATGTAATGTGGGATCCTGGTACAGGAAAAGGACATTAGAGAAAAACTAAAGAAATGTGAATAAAATATAAGCTTTAGTTAATAATAATGACTATATATATATATATATATATATATATACACATATATATATGTATATGTATGTATGTATGTATTGGCTCGTTAATTGTGACAAATGTACCAAGCTGATGTAAGATGTTAATAAGAGGGGAAATTGGGTATAGGATATATAGGAACTCTCTATACTATCTTTGTAATTTCTCTATAAATCTAAAGCAATTCTAAAATAAAAGTTTACTTAAAATAAAGGAGATTTTACTTACTACTTCCCAGACAAAAATCTAAGTGTACGGACACATTGGCATTTGTTAAGTGTTTGTGGCATCTATGAAAATAAAATTTGTTTCTTAGTTTTTGTGAGTTAGCCCAGTACAGCTTCTTCTTTCATTAAAGAATTTTTTCTCTTTTTGAAATACCAAAAATTACTTTGAGGATAGAAATGTTATATGAAAAAAGCAAATTCTATAGTTAAACATTGATTTTCAAATCTAGTTTAAAATAAAAGTATTTCTTAGCAATGAAATATTGATTCACTGATAATCTCCATCACAGCACAACTTTAATAATGATAATGCCAAGAGAGACTAAATTTCTTATTTTCAAAATACTTTCACGTGTATTTGCAGTGTTACTTCCTGCACTAATGTATTGGGAAAGGCAAAGCAGACCTTACTTTCTCCATTTAACATATCATAACCTTGAGGCAAAGTGACACAACATGCAATGTGTTTAAGGTGGTGGAGAAGTACTTCAAAATCTACATATTTGGCGATAATTACGTTGTAATTTGGACAAGTCCTTTTAGTTTCCTGGAGTTCAGTTTCCCTCTCTGAAAAATGATGGCTACTTCCTGGTCAAATGGTGAAGGAAAGTTCATGTAGAATATACCCTCTCCAATTCAGACCCACAGAATCTAATAAATAAGTTAATTTATTTAAAAGTGAGTACAAAGTTGCACTAAAATTTAAGGGAAATATCCAAGGATCAAAAAAGAGAGGAGAATTAGAGAAATGCAAATCAAAACCACAATGAGATATCATCTCACACCCACCAGAATGGCCATTATCAACAAAACAGAAAATGACAAGTGCTGGAGAGGATGCGGAGAAAGAGGCACACTTATCCGCAGTTGGTGGGAATGTCAAATGGTGCAACCACTGTGGAAGGCAGTTTGGCGGTTCCTCAAAAAGCTGAATATAGAATTGCCATACGACCCAGCAATACCATTGCTGGGTATCTACTCAAAGGACTTAAGGGCAAAGACACAAACAGACATTTGCACACCAATGCTTATAGCAGCGTTATTTACAATTGCAAAGAGATGGAAACAGCCAAAATGTCCATCAACAGACGAGTGGCTAAACAAACTGTGGTATATACATACGATGGAATATTGTGCAGCTTTAAGACAGAATAAACTTATGAAGCATGTAATAACATGGATGGACCTAGAGAACATTATGCTGAGTGAGTCTAGCCATAAACTAAAGGACAAATACTGTATGGTCCCACTGATGTGAACCGACATTCGAGAATAAACTGGAATATGTCATTGGTAACAGAGTCCAGCAGGAGTTAGAAACAGGGTAAGATAATGGGTGATTGGAGCTGAAGGGATACAGACTGTGCAACAGGACTAGATACAAAAACTCAAAAATGGACAGCACAATAATACCTAATTGTAAAGTAATCATGTTAAAACACTGAATGAAGCTGCATCTGAGCTATAGGTTTTTTTTTTTTTTGTCTGTCTGTTTGTTTGTTTGTCTTTTTTTTGTACTATTATTATTATTTTTATTTTTTTCTCTATATTAACATTCTATATCTTTTTCTGTTGTTTTGCTAGTTCTTCTTCTAAATCGATGCAAATGTACTAAGAAATGATGATCATGCATCTATGTGATGATATTAAGAATTACTGATTGCATATGTAGAATGGAATGATTTCTAAATGTTGGGTTAATTTCTTTTTTTTTCTTTAATTAATAAAATAAAAAAAAAAAGAGAGATCTACAGGAGTAGGCAGAGGCTGATGCCCTCTGTCCCTAGGACGATGAGGCTGGCTCTGCACAGATGGTTGTGCTGGGGCCACAATGTCCTCAAATGGGAGCACATGGGCTCCTGGCTGGACGCAGGCTGTGCCTCACAGAGGCTGAAACAGCAACTCCTGCCTGTCCAGGTGATTGTTAGGAACACTGCTTTCCCAAACCCTATAGCCAAAGGGAAAATTCTCACACGCGCCTACTCCCAGGCTGTGGTAGCTGTTGGTGTTGAGAATGGAGTTGCCTCCTTTTTGAGAGAGGGAAACTTCAGCTGAGCTCTGATGTAAGCCCTTTTGTGAATCCAGGTCACCAAAGAAGCATGGGCTGAGGCAATCATAAAATGGCCTTCCAGGAAAGGGGCATGGGACAAATCCGCTAAGGAATGAACTAAGCCAAAGAAAGGGGAGAATTTTTATCCAAGGAAATAGGTAATAGAGATATGGAAAAGTCTACAGGGAATTTAAAAATTAATATCTTAGAAGTCCTCAGATAAATAAGGGACAATATATCTTTATTCATTCAGTGATTCATTCAGATAAATAACCACTTACTGAGCATTTACTCTAACTTCAGAGGTGATGAGAAAGCAATAATGATTAAGGAACCAATTGAAATTCTTGGAAATGGAAAATGCCATCCTTAAAATAGAAAACTCAATAATGGATTAAATAATAGGTTTGATATAACCAAAGTAACAGCAAAATGAAGCTAAAACTGAGGAAATTTCCTAGGATGAATAAACAAAGTCACAGAAAAATGAAAGATAAATTAACAGACTTGGAGGCTAAGAAGCACCAATATATGTCTAATAAGAATCTCAAAAGGGTAAAATAGAAAGAATGGAAGAGAGGAACTAAAGGAGTTAGTTAACGGCTGACATTTTCCAAAATTGGAGAGACAGAAACTTTCAGATTAGAGAAGCCCATTGTGTGCTCAGCAGGAGAAAAAAAAAAGTCTAAATCTAGACATTGCTATGAAAAGAAGATTTTAAAGCCCACCAGAGAAGACAGATTACCTAAAAATAGCAGCAATCTGGTTGACAGCTCACTTTTTTATTCATAAAAGTACTTGTTCAAAGGGCTATGGGAAAATATTGTGAACCTAGTATCTTAAGCTTTCAGGAATAAGTTTAAAATTAAGATATTTTCACACATTTAAAGACTAAGAAATCTTATTACTATTAGATGCTTATACAAAAACTATTAAAGGGTACAATTTAGGAAAAATAAAAATAAACTCAGAAATAAGGAGTGGGACTCAGGAAAGTTGAGTGCCTTGGAAAATGATAAAAATACATAGGTGTTTAATGTAATAATAAAGAAAAGATACTTATTTTATTCTAAAAATTAGAATAAAAATTCTAAACAGCAGCAACATGAAAATGGGGAGCAAGGGAATCTACAGAGGCTAGAGATACTAGTAAACTTTACACTTCGTTCAAAAATCAGTAATAGAACATGTATATTTAAAAATTGAAGTCAACCACTAAAGGAACAGAAATAAAATGCATAATTTGCAAGCCAGTTCTAGAGGGAAAAGAACAGAATAAGGAAAAGTATTTCAGTCTAACAATGACTGGTAATGAAGGAAAAAGGAAGGAAAAGTAACAATGAAGAGAAAACACAAAATAAGATGTCAGTAATAAATCCAAATGCACAGGGTGGGAAGCAAATTTCAGGATAATAGCTTGTATATTGCATGGATGCCTACTATCAATTTTACTATCAGTTTAAAATTTTAAAACTCCTAAGAAAATAACTATAATGTACCTATATGCACGCACACTCACACACACAACGTAATTGATTATATAGAAATGTATTTTTTAAATAGTCTGAAAGAATGTTTATCACCCTCAAGCTAGTGGCTGTATATGGGGTAAGAGGACCAAGGAGACTTCAACTTTATTTGTGATATGTTAATTACCATTATATTTACAGGGACAACACAATGGTAGCCAACTATTAATATGTGTTTATTTTGTATGATGGAAACCTGGATATTATAATTTTCTTGGTGTGGCTTATGTTTTCCTATTTTTTAGAACAATAGGTTGAGTTTGGTTATTTCTTCTGTGTCAAATAATGTATAATATCTTTGAATTACACAATAGCACCCAGGTGGCTACAGACAGAACCAGGACAAATATCAAGTTTTCCTAATTTCAAGTCCTTGGATATTTCCATTGTCCCAATATTTGTAGGTTTTCTAGTTATAATCAATGTTAACTCCTCCCTGGGGTGCGCAGAAATGACTTTTGAAAGTTCCTACAAGCTTTGGGTGTTCATCATTTTTTTCTCCACTCAATGCCTAAACTAGCACCAATTTACCCTGGAGAGGTCCTTGTGAGCCTTAATTGAGGACCACAAAAGATAGCAAGATCTTTTAAGTGAGTAGTTCTGAATAATTTCCCCAAGCAGATCACTCTGAGGAATTTCATTTTCAACATGAATGGTCACACTTCAAGCAATGAATCAGATGCATTGTTCAGGGGGAAATGACGCACTCAATACTGTAGTGCTGCTCAATAGTCCCAGTGCAATTTAGGAGTACGTCAGCATTTTCATTATAAACCCATCAGCGGGATGTAAGTGCCCCGAGGCTGCATCTGAAATCAGTTTGCTGAGTCACTGCTGAGCGGGGGTGACCCAATAGGATCCACATAACTGTCAAATAAATAACAACAACCTATACCAGGGTGCCTTCCCTGACTACACTTGTCCTCACTCTGACCTCTTTTTGACCCCACATTTTTCCCTTGTGTTTAAAGCCTGCTAGCTTGATCACTATTGGTTCATAACAATAGGTTTTAACTTCTCTTATTCAGTCACATGTTTCTCAGCACTTGGAGAACAATTTGAGGTTAGGTGGAAGGACTTTTATTTTATGCAATTCTTTACAGAACTAAATGTCTTAATTTTCAGGTTACTTCAAATACCACACATAGGGTTGGCTTAAACAATAGGAATTTATTGGTTCCCTCTTTAGAGGCTAGAAGGCTTGCTTCCTCCAGGCTCACAGCATTCTGCCTCTCAATCCTTGCATTCCTTGGCTATCCCATCACATGGGTCTTACCGGACAAAGGCCGTGGATTCTTTTGCCTGATGTGTTCAACAATCGATTCCTGAGACATTGGAGTTTCAAAGAGAAGAAGAGTTTATTACTAGGTACACAGTAGGAGAGCAGATGACCTATTGGCCCAAAATCTGTCTCCCCAAACTGCAGTAATTCTGATAATTTTGTTACAGAAAAATATGGGCAGGGTTTAGGATAATGAGCACAGTGGCCCAGGTGATGTAATTAGAGGTGATCTAATTATTGAGCATGCACAGATTGATTACATGCTTAGTCACAGAGTGCATGTAAGAAAATGGCAGAATAATGTATAGATTAAATTAGGTAGGTTAAAGTCTAAGCTACTGTACATGTCAGGCAGGCCCATTTTGGTTAGATCTAGGCTCGATTATCAAAATAACTTTGGACTTAGGGTGGGTTAGTTCTGGGCTGGCCCAAGATCCTTCATTAATAAACATTAGGGGCTGTCTTTAGTGATTACAAGCCTCTAAAGTTGAAAAACTACATAACTGAGTACGAATGAAGGTTAGTCACAAGGTTTGTACAATCACAGGAGGAGAAGATAAGGTCTGTACAATCATTATCAGAGATCAAATCAGCTGGATTACAATTTAGAGATTTCAGGTATTTCCCTCTGTCTACTCCAGTATAACAGAAAGCAAAAAGGAATACCTATACAATGATTCAGTAATCAAAACCATCCCTTAAATACTAATTTCTCGGTTACATGATGATGTCCTCACATTTATTTTCTGGGTTCTTGCTGACTTCCAGCTTTCAGCTCCTCCCCATGTCTTTCTCTGTGTAAGGCCTCCTGTAATAGGACTAAGACCCATCCTGATTCAATTGGTTTCTCCTTAACTGAAAATAACATCTTCAAACAATCTATTTCTGTGGGTTCACACCCACAGGAATGGGATTAAGATTAAGAACATGTTCTTTTTCTGGGGTACATAATTCAACCTACCACACCAAGTTATTACTGCACATCATAGATTTCCATGATAGAATAGCTGAATAAGAGAGTCCAATAATCTAAAATATAATCATGGAATTACCTCTCCTCTATAGATAGAACAACTAGACAGAAGATCAACAAGGAAATAGAGAAGTTAAATAACTTGATAAATGAATTAGACCTAACAGGCATATATAGGTCATTGCACCCCAAAACACAAGGATACACATTCTTCTCTAGTACTTATGGAACATTCTCCAGGGTAGATCATATGCTGGGGCACAAAACAGGTCTTTGTAAATTTAAAAACATTGAAATTATTCAAAACACTTTTCCTGATCACAATGGGCTGAAGTGGGATATCAATGACTACCAAAGAATGAGACCATTCACAAATATATGGAGATTAAATAACACAGTCTTAGACAACCAGTGGGTCAAGGAAGAAATTGCTACAGAAATCAGAGCTATCTGGAGATGAATGAAAATGAGAATTCAGCTTTCTGAACAAGAATCAGAATTCCTGGGATGTGGTAAAGGCTGTGCTGAGAGGAAAATTTATTGCCCTGATGCCTATATTAAAAAGCAAGAAAGAACAAAAATTGAGGACTTAACAGCATACCAGGAGGAGTTTGACAAAGAACAGAAAACTAACCCCAAAGCAAATAGAAAAAGAGAAATAACAAAGATTAAAGCTGAGATAAATGAATGGAGAACAAAAGAACAATAGAAAGAATCAATAAAACCAAATTTGGTTCTTTGAGAAAATCAATAAAATTGATGGGCCGCTAGCAAGAGTGACAAAGAAAAAAAAGAGAGAGGAATATATAATCATGGAATTAGATTTAATGAAAACTCTGTTCATGGCATTCGATTAACATCCACATTAGAGATGAAATTGGAACACAATATTTTTTCTGGAGTAGGTAATGATGGAAGACAAAACATGGGTGATCCAAATTCATGAGCTGATTAATATCTTCTGACTCTACAATAAACCCTACTTTTGTTCCTTGGGTTTCTGAAGCTGACCCATTCTTTATGACTAGCCAAAGAACGCTTCAGGGAAGTTTCCATATTCTCCTTCCTTCCCTGTTGCCATTGAACTCTTTTTGTTATGGTATATGCAGTTTAGCTATTACTTAAGTGCTGTCTTGGTCTGTAAGCTATTTCAGGGATATTATTTCTATTTGCCAATAAACTGGAGAGCTCTTGAGAGCAGTCTGTTTTTTTCAGGTATCTCCCCCACAATTTGAGAAATTACAAGGTATTGAGGAATTAGCTATGTACTGATTGCTTGTTAGTTGGCATGCCATCTGCCTCTGACTCCTCTATTGAAAGAAGGCACAGCTTCTCTCCTCTGGGGTCAGAACTCCTTCAAAGAATTAGTGAATTGGGTACAGAGCACTCTCAGACTGTACATAATCATGCTCGTCTGTTGTTCTGCAAAGGAGCAATCTATTTTAAGAAATACTCCTCAATATTACCTTACGGTTATAAAAAAAAGAGTCAAAGCAGATTTTGACTTATAGAGAGCACCAAAAGGATTATGAACAACAGCTGTAAACATTACCTTATTCCATCACTTCTCTTGCTCCAGAGAATTGAAGCTTTGCATGTGGAAAGCTGGTTAGCTCAGTAGCTTTCAAAATTCTTCAACTGTGACCCAAGGTAAGAATTCTATTCTAACATTGCAGCCAAGTACAATAGTGACTGAGTGAGAGAAGATGAGAATGAGAATGAAACAAAAGATTCAGGAAACTCTAACTCCTATATGTTGTGTATATATTATGTACTTGATATTGTGGATCTCCCACCTTATCCTATCCTATCCTACCCTACCCTACCCTACCCTACCCTACCCTACCCTATCCTATCCTATCCTATCCTATCCTATCCTACCCTACCCTACCCTACCCTACCCTACCCTACCCTACCCTACCCTACCCTACCCTACCCTACCCTACCCTACCCTATCCTATCCTATCCTACCCTACCCTACCCTACCCTACCCTACCCTATCCTACCCTACCCTACCCTACCCTATCCTATCCTATCCATCTTATGCTATTCTATTCTGATTCATTAAAAAGGGTGTTATTTATGGCCAATTACATTGAATTCATGACTCTAACATAGATATCATTTTTCACATCCCAGGTAAACTTTCTTTTTCTTCTCGTAATATTCAGTATCTGTTTCAATTAGTCTAGTGACCTTCATTCCTTATATTCAGTAGAATATTTATTTATATTCTTGAGAATATTTTGTAAAATTCTTCTTTTCCTGCAATCTTTGTACTTGGATGATATTAGGGGCTTTTTCTGTTGTCCTGGATTGTGGCTACAAAGTTCCTAACCACTGTGAAATATTATGTACCCCCTTCCAGGGCTTTCTGAGAGGCCACAAAAGCTACCCCCTTAATCAGCCACCACTTCCTCTCCACCCCAGTCAAATTAAAAAGAGGACTAGAAGAAGGGGAAGAGTAGGGATGGGGGAAGATGGGGTCCATTTGCCTTTAGGGAAGTGCAATGTTAGTGAAGGGAGTTTACTCCTTCTTCTCCCTATTCACACCTGAATCCTGGTAAAGAAGATTTCCAAAAATATAACTTAGAGACATTAGGAGTATCTGCAAGAAGAACAAAGATTGGTATTCCATTGCATGGTTATATGTCTGCTTAGGCAGTGGGCTTGACAATCTGAACCTGACCTGCCTAAGCAGAAGGAAAAAGAGAATATAGAAAGGCTACAGGACTAGGGTGGGGATTGCTAGATAGAGCTGCCTACATTCTCACAATTTAGCATAGTAAAAATAAGTAAGTTCCTCTTCAGTTGAATGGACTCTGTAAGAATAGTACCAAAAACGTACAATTTTATGGAAGAAGGGACTCTGGATACAAAAGACTAAAAAGGTCAGTTGGTGGAAGAACGTTTCAGTAAGATGGAAGATGTTCAGCTGGAACAGATCTCACACATCTGAGCAGCCGGCCCTAGGGAGGGTCTGCTGGACTCCTTGAGTTGAGAACACAGAATTATGTTTGTGGAGACCAAGGCGGGAAGAGTTCTCAGGACAGAGTATCAAAGAGAAGATAGTTGCACAGAGAGAGAACTATGGAAATCTGCAAAGGGCTTTCCTCAAGAATTCAAGGGAGTATTGGTCAGCACATGCATGTGAGGAAAATGCCCAAGGTCAGGGAAGGAACCAGCTGAAAGGCAGAGAATGGGACTGTTCTATCCAGCCAGACAGGAAAAATCTCATAATGCATAGGACATGGGGCATACGGAAAGATCTGGCCTCAGTAGTAGGGAATGATAATTGGTCCTAGACTACTCAGTTCCCAGCTAACAAATCTTGCAAGCAAACCTAAAAAGTTCAACCATTTTCAATTAATTTAACTATGCCCCAGAACCTACCTTCAAAATATTTGAATACAAAATTATCCAATACCCAGCAAGGTAAAATTCACAATATCTGTTATTGAGTCATGGATTACCAGGAATGCAAGGAAGCATGAAAATATGACAAATAATGAAGAGATAATAAATCAGTCAAAACGAATCCTGAATTGACACAGATGGTAGTATTAGCAGAAAAGGACATTAAAACAGCTATTATAACTGTATTCCATACATTAAGAAAGTTAAGTAGAGATATGGAACATATCAAGAAAGATCCCAATTGAACTCCTAGAGACTAGTATAGTGGCTATGATAAACAAATATGTTGGATGGAACTGACAGCAGATTAGACTTTCCAGAAGAAAAGATTAGAAAATTTAGAGAACTTGAAGATTGCAGTAGATATTATCCAAACTATCGAAACTGAAAAGTAATTAAAATGAGAAGAGCATAAGTGAGTCATGGGACAACTCCGGGCAGTCTAATATACATTCAATGCAGTTCCAAAGAAAGAGGAAAGTTTGGGTGGGGGGTGGGGGGAAGTATGTGAAGAAATAATGATCAAATATTTTCCATGTTTGATGAAAACAATATATCTAAAACTGTAGATCCAGATAGCTGAACTATCCCAAAGTACAGGAAACATGAAGAAAACTATACTAATGGATAAAACAAATCCTTAAAGGTAGTCAGAGAAAGAATACATGTAACTTGAAAGAAAAAATAGATAAAGATGATAGCAGATTTCCTTTTGGAAACAATACAAGCAAAATGTTAGTGTAGAAACATTTTAAAGAAAAATGTCGACTTAGAATCCTAAACACAGCAAAAATGTCTTTCAAAAATTAACATGAAATAAGGACATTTTCAGACACATAAGAACTGAAAGATTTATTCCAGTATCCAAAATATAAGACACATTATAGGAGCCCTTTAGATGGAAGTAAAATGACACCAGATGAACTATAGATAGACATAGAGGAATGAACATCACTAGAAATGCTATGTCATTAAATATAAAAGACATTTTTCTTATTATTCAAATCTTTTTAAAAGAAAATTGACTATCTAAACAAAAATAGTGTGAGGATTATAACATATGTAAAATCAAACATATGGCAATAATAACACACAGGTTGGAAGGGGGAAAAATGGAAGTATACAACTATAAGGTTTTTATAGTATATATGGAATGATACAAAACTTAGGTAGACAGTGAAAAGTTAAAGATGCTGTGATGGTTAAGTGCATGGGTGAGCATGGCTTGGTTACGGTGTACAGTTGTTTGACATGCAAACACTGGCCTGGTTGTTACTGTGAGGATATTTTTTTGGATTTAAATAATCAATTACTAGATTGCGTCTACGGCTGATTACATCTGCAATCAACAAAGAAAATTTTCTTCAGCAATGAGTGAAGCCTCACCCAATCAGTTGAAGGCCTCAGAGAGAGAACTGATAATTCTAGCAGTCAGAAAGAAGAATTTCTATCTCGATTTCAGCCAGCTGGCATCTCCTCCTCAAAACCTGCACCAGAGTTCCCAACTTGTGGCCTGCCTTATGGAATTCAGATTTACTAATCCCCACAGTCACGTGAGTCAATTCTTACATTAAATCTCATAAATGTACATCATATGTACATATATATTTCCTGTTGATTCTATTTCCTATTTCCCTGGAGAGCCCTGACTAATACAGACGCATATTATAAACCCATATACAATCATTAAAATAGCAAAACTGGGAGTTATAGGCAATAAGACAATAAAGAAGATAAATGGAATAAAAAAATTAGTTATTCCAAAAGAAGGCAGACAATAAAAAAGGGAATAACAAACATATGGGACCAAATAAGATGATAGTTTTAAACCTATCCATATAAGTAATCAAATTAAATATAAATGGTTCAGATAACTTCGCTGGTAAATCCTACCCAACAATGCAGGAAGAAATAATACCAATTCTACACAAACTCTTCAGAATACTAAAGAGTTGGTCCTACTTCTCAACACATTCTATGACACTAACATTATTCTCATTCCAAACCAGACAAAGACATTACAAGAAAGGAAAACTATAGACCAATATACCTCATAAACGTAGATGCAAGACACTAAATCACAAATTTAGCAAATTCAATCCAACAATATATAAAAAGTACAAATATAATTAAGTGGGGTGACCCCAGTGATGCAAGATTGGTTTAACATTTGAAAATCAAAGTAATTCACAATATTAAAAGAAGACTAAAACCACAAACAAATAAGCAAAAATAATTCAATGATCATTTTAAAAGTGACAGAAAAATCATTTGACAAGATTGAACATTCATTCCTGATAATAGCTTTCAGCAAATTTGGAATAGAAGGGGACTGCCTCAACCTAATAAAGGGCATCTGCTGAAAATCTACAACTAACCTTATATTTATTAGTAGAGACTGAATGCTACCCCCTAAGATCAGGAAAAAGCAAAGTTGTCTGCTCTTATCACTTCTCTTCAGCATTTTATCGATGGTCCTAGTCAATATAAGCAGGCAAGAAAAGGACATAAAGGAATCTAGATTGATAAGGAAGAATCAAAAACTGTATTTATTTGCTGATTACATATCATTTGTGGGGAAAATATCTAACAAGGGACTTGATCAAAGCTGTAGGATACAAAACTAACTGTATTTCTATATAATAGCAAACGACAAATGCAAATTGAAATTTAAAAACTCTCCATTTAAAATAATATAAAAATATTTAGGTAAAACCTGATGAAAGATTTATAAGACCTGTAGATTGAAAACAACAACATATTGGTAAAATAAATTAAGGAAGGCCTAAATAAGTGTATAAATATACTATGGCCATTGAATAGAAGACTCAACATTGTCAAAGTGTCAATTCTCCACAAAGTTATCCCTAGATTCAATGCAACTCCAATCAAAATCCCAGTAGGCATTTGTTGAGGAGATTGATAAACTGATTTTAAAATTCCTATGGAAATGCCAAGATTCTAAAATAACCAAAACAACTTTGAAAAGAACATATTGGAGACCTAACACTACCTGATTTCAAGACGTATTATAAGGCCACAGTAATTGAAACCTTGTGGTGTTGGCATAAGTTTAGACAAACATATCAATGAACAGAAAAGAAAGTCCAGAAACCCATCCCTACATATATGATAACTTATTTTCAAAGGTACAAAATTCAGTGTAGGAAAATTATCTTTTCTGCAAATGATGTTAGAATAATGCAATATGCATTAGCAAAAAAAGTGAACATGGAGACATGCATGAAAAAATTAATAGGCTGGGAATATGGGGAAATAATACCTCTACATAAACTATGGACAATAGTTAATAGTATTACTTTAACAATCCTTCATCAATTATAACAAATAACTACTGTCAAAAATAGTAGAATTACAAAAAATGTGCTATAATCCATTGTAACAAATTTTCCTTACTAACACAAGTGTTGGTGGTAGGGAGGTATACGGGAATCCTGTATTTTACGCATGATTATTCTGCAAATCCACTTTTCTAATAAAATTATTTTTAAATGATAAGAAATCTAATTATAAGGAAATAAACACCCCATTATAAATATGATACAAAAAATTTCAAAAGACGCTTTACCAAAGAAAATAAAGAAATTTAAAATAAGCTCATAAAAAGATGTTCAAAAATGTTAATCATTAGGGAAAGGAAAATAAAAACCACAATTAAATATCAATATAAACCTATTAGAATGTCTAAATTTAAAAGATTGACCACAGCAAGTATTGGAAAGGATGTGAAGGAACTGGGAATATAAAATATGGGAATGTAAAATAATACTGGTACTTTGGAAAACCATGACCCCTACAATATGATTTAACATTTGAATCCTAGGTATTTATTCTAGAGAAATAAAAACATATGTTTACACAAAGACTTATATACAGATGTTCACTACAGCTATATTTATAATAATCAACAACTGGAAACAATCCATAGTTCATTGACAAGAGAATGGATTAAAAAAACTATGGTATATCCATACAATAGAATACTACACAGCAATTAAAAGGAATCCACACTACAATATGGATGAATCTCAAAATAATGTCAGCTGGTTTGAAACTATTACATATCCCAGAAAAGTCATTCTCTTTTAATCCAATATTGGGGTGTAGACTTATTGTGGGTGGGATCTTTTGATTAGATTGTTTCCATGGAGTTGTGGCTCATCCAAATGTAAGTGGGTCCTTTGGATTGGATTATTTCCATGGAGATGTGACCCTGCCTATTCAAAGTGGAGTCTTAATTAGTTAACTGGAGTCCTTAAAAAAGTCAATACAGAGAGCAGATGTCTAAACACAGACATCTGAAGATAAAGAAAAACAACACCTCAAGGGAAGCCAGAAAAACCTACAGAAGCTGAGAGAGCCATTTGAAACCAGAAGGTGGGAAAAAAGAATAGCAGATGTCCCCATGTGCCTTCCGATGTGATAGAGAAACCCTGGTAACCATCAGCCTTTCTTCAGAGTCAAGGTATCTTCCTCTGGATGCCTTCATTTGGATATTCTCATGGCCTTAGAACTGCAAATGTGTAAATTGATAAATCCCCTTTATGAAAGCCAATCCATTTCTTGTATATTGCATTCTGGAAGCTTTAGCAAACCAAAACAAATGCTGAGCAAATTCAATTTTCATTAAATCCCAGGAAATGCAAACTAATATATTGTGACAGAAATCAGAGCATTGTTTTTTTTTTAGATTAGTCATATAAGAGAGAGAGGTAGAAGAGAGGAAATACAAGGGATCATGAGGGAAATTTTGGGGGTGTTCTTTACATTTAATATTTTGATTGAAATGATAGCTTCATAGATATATACCTATGTCAAAATGTATTAAAATGTGCTCTTGAAGTATGGGCAGTTTATATAATGTTGATTACACCTTCTACAAAGATGAACAATTTTTAAATGTATGCCCATTACCATATTCTCAGATATGCTTAAAAAAAAACTACTAGAACAAATTTCACAAACAGAAAATTATGCAATGATTTTAGAATGAGGACAAGATGTCCACTGCAGAAGGCGGGACTCAGTGAAGAACAGTTGAAAGCTGTGACTAGGAAAATGCAAATGGGTATTGCATATACCAATGGGTTGGGATGCCTCAGGAGACAAATCTTATCTGTACATAGATCCTAGAGCCTTCCTTCAGAATATTCCTTTTTTCCACATGACAGTTTATCAAATACATCAAACCAGTTGTCATAATCCTCTCAAGTCTCTTCCTCTCCAGAATAACACCTCCAGATTCTACAGATTCCAGATATGGTTTCCAGATCCAATCAGATTTTTTCACCTTGTTTCAACCTCGTCCCTCTCAACATTTCCACCTGGTGCCTCTCAATCACTTCTTTTTAACTTATTTTTAATTTTAGAAGTTCTATGTTTACAGAGAAATTATGCAGTAAGCATAGAATTCCCATATACTGATACAAACCTACCCCCCCACAGAGTTGTCCCTATTAACACTTTGTGTTAGTGTGCTATCTTTGTTACACTCAATGAAACAATATTATTATAATATATAACTACAGTCCATGGTTTGCATTAGGGCTCACTCTTTATGCTGCAGATGTCCTAAGTTTTTAAATTTTTATTCTAGTAATAAAAATTTATATATATACCTTAAAATTCCCCTTTTAACTATATACAAAAATATAATTCAAGTGCTAATTGCATTGATGATGTTGTTCTACCATCACCACCATCCATTGCCAACACTTTTCCATCACTCCAAATCCAATTAAGTATTAACTCCTCATTCTCTATCCCCACCCCAGTCCCTAGAAACCTGAATTCTAGTTTCTGATGCTATGAAATCTCCTATTCTAAGGATTTCATATCAGCAAAATCATACAATATTTGTCCTTTTGTATCTGACTTATTTCACTCAAAATGATGCTTTCAAAGTTCATCTCTACTGTCAGATGTATCAGAATATCATTATTTTTACTGCTGAATAATATTCCATTGTATATATAAAACACATTTGTTTATTCATTCATCTGTTGATGGACACTTGCACTGCTTCCATATTTTGGCAATTGTGAATAATTCTATTATGAACATCAACATGAAAATAACTGTTAGAATCCCTGCTTTAAATTCTTTGTGTATATAACAAGTAGTAGGATAGCCATGTCATATGGTATCTCTATGCTTAGTTTTCTGAGGAACCGCCAAACTGTTTTCCACGGTGGCTGCACCATTTTATATTCCACCAACAATGAATGAGTATTCCCATTTCTCCACATTCTACCCAATACTTGTTATTTTCTGTTTTGTTTTTAGTAGTAGTCATTGTAGTAAGTATGAAATGGTATTCCATTGTGGTTTTTATTTGCATTTCCCTAATGGCTAATAATGTTGCGCTTCTTTTCATGTGAATATTGGTTGTTTGTCTACATTCTTTGGATAAATGCCTGTTCAATCATTTCCCCCACTTTTTTATTTTTTGCATGGGCATGCACCGGGAATTGAACCTGGGTCTTTTGACATGGCAGACAAGAACTCTGCCTGCTGAACCATCTTGGCCCACTCTCATTTTCCTTCTTTTAACTGGCATTATGTCTTTTAGTTGTTGGGTTGTTAGGTTTCTTTACAGATTCTGGATATTTAACCCTTACCAGTTATGTGGTTTCCAAACATTTTGTCCAATTATGTAGTTATCATTTTACTTTCATGATAAAGTCCTTTAAGTGCAGACGGCTTCAATTTTGACAAAGTCCCATTTAACTATTTTATTTTTATATTTTTGGTCTAAGAAACCATTACGTAACACAAGGTTCTGAAAATTTTCATTCTTATATTTAGGTCTTTGATCCATTTTAGTTAAATTTTGTTTGTGGTGTGATATAGGGGTCCACCTTCAACTTTCGCATATGGATATCCAGTTTTTCCAGCACCATTTGTTGAAGAGACTATGCTTCCCCCACTGGATGTATTTGACACCTTTGTAAAGGTGGCTATAGATATCTGATTTATTTCTGAATTCTCAATTTGATTCTTTGGGTCTTGGGTCTATATGTCTGTTCTTGTGCCAGTGCCATGATTTTTTGAGTATTGTAGCTTTGCATAATTTTTTAAATTGGGAGGAATGACTCCTCCAATGGCATTCTTCTTTTTCAAGTTGTTTTTTACTATTCAGGTACTCTTACCCTTCCATATAAATCTTATGATTGGATTTTCCATTTCTGCAAAGAAGGTTGTTGGAATTTTCATTGGAATTGCTTTGAATCTGTAAATCTCTTTGGGAAGAAGTGACATCTTAGCAGTATTTAATTTTCTAATCCCCAAACACAGAAGGTCCTTCCATTTCTTTAGGTCTTCTTTTACTTATTTAGCAATGTTCTGTAGCATTCTGTGTACAATTTCTTCATATTCTTGGTTAAAATTTTCCCAGATATTTAATTCTTTTAATTGCTATTATAAATGTAATTTTTCTTGATTCCCTCTTCAGACTGTTCATTATTAGTATATAGAAATATTACTGATTTTTACATGTTGATCTTGTACTCCACCACTTTCCTGAATTCATTCATTAGCTCTGGTAGCTTTAGAGTGGATTTTTCCAGAATTTCTAGATATAGGATCATAGTATCTGCAAAGAAAGAGAGTTTTGCATCTTCTTTTCCAGTTTGAATGCCTTTTATTGCTTTTTCTTGCCTAATTGCTCAGGCTAGAATGTCAGGTACAATGTTGAATAACAGTGATGACAGTGGACATTCTTTTCTTGTTCCTGATAGAAAGCTGTCAGTTTTCCAACACTGAGTATGATGTTAGCTATGAGTTTTTCATATATGCCCTATATCATGTTGAGGAAGTTTCCTTATAGTCCTAGAGTTCCAAGGATTTTCATCAAAGAGTGGTGCTGGATTTTGTCAAATGTTCTTTTTTTTTTTTTCTATGCCCATTGAGATACAAATCAAATGTGATTTTTCTCTATATTTATTAAACAATATTTTATATTTACTGATTATCTTATATTGAAGCACCCTTGCATTCTTGAGATAAATCCACCTTGATAATGGTGCATACTCCTTTTAATGTGATTCAATTTTCCAGTATTTTGTTGAGGATTTTTGCATACATATTCTTAATAGATTTTAGTCTGTAATTTTCTTTTCTCATGTTATCTTTATCTGGCTTTTGTATTAGGGTAATGATGGCCTCATAGGATGAGTTAGGAAGTATTCCCTCTTCAATTTTTTGGAAGAATTTGGTGGGATTGGTGTTATTAGTAATAAACTTTCTCAGCTTTTATTTATCCAACAATTCTTAATCTCTCCCTCATTTTTGAAAAACATTTTCACTGAATATAAAATTTTAAGCTGTCTTTCTTTCAGCAACTTAAATATTTTGTCCTACTGCCTTCTTGCCTCCATGGTTTCTGATGAGCAATCAGCATTTAATCTTATTGTGACTTCCCTGTATATAATATACTGCTTTTATCTTGCACCTTTCAGAACTCACTCCTTGCCCTTCATGCTTGACAGTTTGACTACTATTTGTTTGAGCATGGTTCTCTTTGAGTTTATCTTGTTTAGGGTTCATTGGGTTTCCTGAATGTGTATATTCATGTGTCTCATGAAGTTTGGGAAATTTTCTGCATTATTTCCTTGAATGTTTCTTTAGCCCCTTTCTCTTTTTCTTCTTATAGGGCTCCCATAATGTGTCCTATATTGGTATGTCTTACACTCTGTTTTTAATTCTTTCATTTTTTTCTTCTGCTCTTCACCCCCCATCATTTCAATTTATCTTTGAGTTTACTGATTCTTCTGCCAGCTCCAAAATGCTGTTGAAATATTTTAGGGAATTTTTCATTTCATTTACTGTGGTCTTCAACTCCAGCATTTCTGTTTGGCTCCTTTTTGGATTTCTATTTCTCTTCTGAAAACTTTCATTTCTTCTTCTGTATTTCTCTTCATCTCTTGAGGATGAGAATCTTTTTTTTTTTTTTTTTTAAGTCTTTGGTGTGACCAAACTCTGGTCCTCGTTGGTGGTATTTGTGAATATGTATCTTGTTCCTTTGGATGGGCCATCATTTCCTGTTTTCTTATTTGTTTGTCTTAAACTCTTTTGTGGCACAGTGTACATTTTAATACTTTAAAGTGTAAACTCTGGAACTTAGTCCCTGAGCAGTCTGTTCCTTAAGTGTCTATCCATATAGTAATGTGACAAAGATTTCCTTGAATTCCAGAAACTAACATAAAGAAACAAACAAAAAACTCTTCTCACAGTCTTTACAAATTGCCTCTACATTGGCTAGTGCTAACCTTCAGAGTTTAGACCTCCTCTCAGGCAGATCACACTAAGGGAAAAGCAAAGTGCTGGCTCCTCTCTGTCTTTTCTGAGCCTATGTCTCATCCCAGGTTTGTACTTTGGAGTGGCCTTTGAAATTACCCTGTTTATAGGAATTTGAATGCTCCCTCTAGTTCGTATGAAATAGAATTTCTCCCCCTCCCAAGAATTCTGTTATTTGTTTTAAAGCAAGAAATCCTTTGCCCCAGACTATCTTGACTTAACTGTTTCTTAATCTGCTTTTGCTGTCCACAAGCTTCTTTTTCCTTCAAGGCAATTTCTGGAAAGGTGAGCCAGAAAAGAGTTTCCTGGTATAGACTTTCAGGCTGCTACCTGATAGCCTGGCACCAACATCCAGACGCCCAAATATGCACTCCTTCAGGAACATGCCAGGGATACAAAATGGGAATATGGCTAGGTCCATATCATACTGGAAAGGGATTGATTGGGAGGGACCAACAAAGGCACCAGGAGCTTCTTCTACCATTTTTAAAGCTTCATTTTCTTGATTTGGCATTAACCAATGCAACCCCTTAACTGTTTTCTAGAGTTCAGAGGAGAATGGCTCTGTAAGTTTTGCTACTTGTTTAAAAGATTCTGTGGGGGGAATAGTTCCCTAGGACATTTTTACCCATCATCTTGGTCAACTCTCAAACATTTAAAAAATTACCTGGTGGGTGGTGGATTCTATGTGTATCCTTGAGGTTCCCAGGTCTCATGCCATAGGGTGGTATACTCTCAGAGTTTCAGGGTTGAGGAGGAAGGTCAGATGTGTTTGGACAAAACCCTGGAAGTTCCCCTTTAGGGGTCTGTTTTGTGGAATCAAAGGAAGGTCCTGGATATGGTCCCCAAGAAACAGACACATCTGGGCTTGAGGATCAGGATATGTCATTTAATAGAGTACTTAAAATGCATTCAATTGAATTGGGGATATACCTTAGAAATTGTCACACTACACAAGTATTCTTTTTCTAAATTTTACTGAGGTATATTATATAGTCACATACCATACAATTATCCAAATTGTATCATCAGTGTTTCCCAGTAACATACAGTTATGAATTCATCATTGCAATCAATTTTTGAATATTTTCGTTACTCCAAAAAAAAAAGAATAAAAGTAATAATAAAAGTAAAAAAGAAAACCCCAAACATCCCATTCCTCTCTCCCCTATTATTTATTTATTTTTTGTCTCTTTTTTTTCTTACTCAAGTGGATGGATTCAAGTGGATGGACAGTGACATGGAGTGTCAGTCACAGGATTTTCACAATCACATGGTCACACCTTAAAAACTCTATAGCTATTCAATCATCTTCAAGAATCAAGACTATTGAACTATTTCAACAGTTTCAGGTATTTCCCTGCAACTACTCCAATACACCAAAAACTGAAAGGGGATATCTTATACTGTGTAAAAATAACCTCCAGAAAGACCTTTTGGCTCTATTTGAAATTTCTCAGCCACTGAAACTTTATTTTGTTTCATTTCTCTTCCCCCTTTTGGCCAAGAAGTCTTTCTCACTCCCACAGTGCCAGTGCCAGGCTCGTCCCCTAGAGTCATGCCCCATGTTGTCAGGGAAATTTAAATCTCTGGGAGTCATATCCCACATAGTGGGGAGGGCAGTGAGATCATCTAGAAGTTGGGCTAGAGAGAGAGGCCACATCTGAGCAACAAAAGAGGTTCTTTGGGGCTGACTCTTAGTCATAATTATAAGTAGGCTTAACAATACAAGCATTCTGAAGTGACAATGTAAATGAATTTGTGCATTTTATAATTTCCACCTCAGACATTCTATTCTTCATAGATTCCTGAACATGTTGACAGGTCAGAGGAAATCTTACTTTGAACACTTTTCTCTGTTTAGACGTATCTGAAGCTCTTTAATTTATATGCTTGTATTCTACTTATCCTCTCACACATCCTTACTGAATACAAATGTGAGGAAACTGTGGATCAAGCACCAAGGGTATAACTAAGAGAGGTAACCTGGGATGACCATGATTCCAAACAGGTCACAGTTCCTTTTTTCAAGGTGTTGGTATACTGGGGGAGACCAAAGGGAATAACCTGAAATGGTGATTCTCAAACTTAACTGCTTATAATAATAATCTGGGGCATCTGTTTAAAATGTGGGTTCTTAGACCCACCCAGAGGTTCTGTTCAGTTATCCTAGGATGGGGTTTGGGAAACCATAATTTTAATACATACTCTGGAAGTCTAATGCAACATTTGGAAACCTGTACCCCTGGAGGTCTGTTGGTTTCAACAAAAAATTCTGAAATTAATTTATTTGTGTGTCTCCAGAAAAGGGACTTGCCAACTTTTGTAGTCCATTTGTTGTTTCCCTAAGCAAGATTAAAGGAAAAGGGTTTGTAAAGAAAACTACTGCATAAATAAGGAAAATGTTTCACTTACTAAAGAAGAAAGGTCAACAAATAATTTCTAAGCAATTATAAAATCCACTTTGTATGCAAATAATGCTGTGAAACAAGAAATGTGCTAATTATAAACATTCTTATCTCATCTACTAAGCCTGTCTCAATCTTCAAAGGCTGATTATAGACCAGTCCCCTGCTCAGGTCCAAGGCATCAGCTGCAGATTGGGGAAACCCAGGGCCATCAACTCAGCTTTCATGCCTTTGGGGGCCCTTCAGGAGGTGGCATGCCCCAGGAGTTCCAAGAGACAAGGAACTTATCTAAATGCAAACTGAAGACTGGGACTGCCCACCCACTTGGACACATATCCTTGAAATGACCCTTCTTTTGTTTATTTTGTGATTTTGCCTTCATTCTACCGCTCTAGACGAAGATCTTGAGCTCCCCTCACCTTGATTACTGGTTCCATTAATACAATGTTGCCTTTGAATGAGCACCTTACTAAGTGTCAAGCACTCATGTAAGGACTTCAAATGCTTTATCTCAGCAAATACATGAAGCACACATGATTATCATGCCTTATGATGTAGGAGGTCAGTCTCAAAGAAATTAGGTAATGTGGCCAAGGTTGTATACATAGAAAGATATTTGAAATCAAAGTATAAGACCTGGAGTCTTATTTACTCTGTTCTACTGTGTCATACCTCTAAAAGAATTCAATTTTATCTATTGATGACAGTTTTTCCTTAAGCTAATTTCTCTTACATTTGGCTGGCAGATTTATTTTTCTGTCAATAAGGAAGATAACACTTATTGGCACAGGATAACATGCCCGGGGCTCTTCCAACTGCTTTTGCACATTATCTCATTCAAACTTCACAAGAACCCTGTAACGCAGGTTGTATGATTGTCCCTATCCAAAAGAAAATAATCTGAGCCTCAGTGTTTTGCTCAGGGTTATAGAACTCATAATTGTTAAGCCTGGTTTTGAACTCAAGTCTTTCTAACCATAAAGCCTGAGCACTTGACCTTCAACCATATCATATTTCCTCTTTAATATTTGTCAGTTTTCTTTACTACTCACAACATCAGATTTAATCAGCTTTCCAATTTCTTGCATAAATCAACTGTTACCACCTCTTGGTTACCTCTTACCTTGGAAAGTGAGTTACAAACCTTACATTAATTACTTTAAGAGATGTAATATGTATAACAGTAATACCATGAAAAGGAGGAAAGGGAATAGAATGCTACAGGAGTAGTGATTACATATATTACTAAAATTAACCAGGTATAAATCTGAAGCTAATTCTGATAAATTAAGATGTGTATGGTAAACCCTAGATTGACCACTAAAAAAAAAAAGCACTAAAACATAGTGAAAGAAGCCAGCAAAGAAATCAAAATGCTAATTGGAAGCTATTCACTTAATGAAAAAGAAAGCAGTAAAAGAGGAATAGAGGAACAAAAACATAAGACATATGGAAACAAAAAGTAAAATGGCAGACATAAATCCAATGGCATCAGTAATAGGATTAAACAATCCAATATAGAGATTGTCATAATATATAATAAACATGATCCAACTATATACTGCTCACAGAGGATACATTTTAGAATCAAGGATACAAATAGCTTGAAAGTAAAAGGATGGAAAAAGATACAGCATGCCTACAAAAATTAAAAGAAAACTGGAGTGGCTTTGCTATTTTCAGGCAAAATAGATTTTAAGACAAAAAATGTTATTAGAGGGCCATTTTATAATGATAAAATGGTCAATCATTCAGGAAGATATAACAATAATAAACAGAAATGCACCTAATAACAGAGCACTAAATAAATGATGAAAACTGTGAAAAATGAAGAGAGAAATAGACAATCCAATAATAATAGTTGGAGACTTCATACCCCACTTTTAATAATGGATAGAACAAGTAACAGAAGATCAACAAGAAAATAGATGACTTAAACAACACTACAAGGCATCAGACCTAACACATATCTATAGATCCTCCACCCAACACAGAATTGCATTCTTTTCAAATGCACAGAGAACATTCTCCAAGATTGATCATATACTAGAACATAGAGCAAACCTCAGTAAATGTAAAAAGGATAGAAATAACACAAAATATGTTCTTCAGCCGCAATGGAATGAAATTAGAATTTAATAGCAGAAAAAAATTAGGAAACTCACAAATACATGAACATTAAACATACTCCTAAATAACAATGGGTAATAAAATAGATCAGAAGGGAAATTAGAAAATGATGATATGAATGAAAGTGAAGACACAACATACCAAAATTTATGAAATGCAGTTAAAATAGTGCTGGAAGTGGGGATTTTCAGCTATAAATGCCTACAAGTAGAGAAGAAAGATCCGAAGGCAAGACTCTAACCTTCAAGAAAAGGAAAACAAAATAAACCTAAAACTAGCAGAAGAATGGAAATGATAAAATTAGAGTGGAGATTAATGAAATAGAGAATAGGAAAACAATAGAAAAATCAGTGCAACAAAAAGCTGGTTCTTGAAAAGATGAACAATATTGACAAATCTTTAGATGTACTGGTCAAGGAAAAAAGAAAGAAGAAGCAAATATCTAGAATAAAAATATAATGACTATAAAGGAATATTATGAATGACTGTATACTCACAGATCTCTTAGATGAAATGGACACATTCTTAGAAAAATGCAAACATTTGACTCAAGAAATAAAATATCACTTGAATAGATTATAGTGTGAAGAGATTGTATTGGTAATAAAAAAATGCAAAGAAAATTGCTGGCACAGATGACTTTACCACTTAATTTTACCAAACATTTAAAGAATTAATATCAACTCTTCACAAACTCTTCCATTTTATGAGGCCAATATTATTGAGACCGTAAAATCAGACAAAGGGATGATAAGAAAAGAAAGCATGGACTGAAATCTTTTATGAATATGAAATAAATCAAATTGATCATGGCATATAATTCTTTTCACACATTTTTTTTTTTAATTTAACTTGCCAATATTTTGTTTGGGATTTTGGCTTCTATGTTCATCAGAGCTACAGTCCTGTAGCTTTCTTTTTATAAAATCTTTTTCTGATTTTGTTATCAGGGAAATTCTGACCTCATAAAACAAGTTAGAAAGTGTATCTTCTGCTTATATTTTCTGGAAGAGGGTATAAAAAATTACAATCATTTATTCCTTAAATGCTTGATAGAATTCACCAATGAAACCCTCTGGGCCTGATGCTTTCCTTTTGGAAGATTATTACTATATTAATTTCATTAATAAATATAGGCAATTGTGATTATCTATTTCTCCTTGTATGTTTTGGTAGTTTGTGTCTTTCAAGGAATCGTTTCACTCTATCTCAGTTACCAAATTTATTGCCATAGGTTTTTTTTTTTTTGTAATATTCCTTTATTCTGTTTTAATGTCCATGGAGCTAATAGAGGTGGCCCTTCTCTCTTTCCTTATGCAGTAAATTGTATCTTTTCTATTTTTTGTTGGTTGGCTTGTCTAGAGTTTTATCCATTTATTGATCTTTTTAAAGAAACAGCTTTTGGTTTCATTGATTTTTTTCTAGTTTCCGTGTTTTCAGTTTCATTGGTTTCTGCTTTAATTTTTATCATTTATTTTCTTCTGCTTACTTTAGGCAAAATTCTCCCTTTTCTCTAATTTCCAATATTAGAAACTTAGGTTGTTGATTTTACATGTTTTTCTAATATCTATGCATTTAATGCTATAAATTTCCCTTTAAGTACTATTTTTACCTTATCCTAAAAAACTTATTAAGTTGCGTTTTCAATTCCATTTAGTTTAAAATGATTTCTTGGGGGTGTGAGGGTAGTTCAGTGGTAGAATTCTTGCCTGCCATGTGGGAGACCCAAGTTCAATTCCTGGCCCATGCACTTCCCCAAAACAAACAAAAACAATTCAACAAACGGTGCTGCAATAAGGAGATACTCACATGGAAAAGAATGAAATATGACCCCCCCCCCCCCCACTATACAGCTTACAAAGGTAAAAAAATGATTTCTTAATTTTTCTTGAAACTTCTTCTTTAATCCATGGATTAATTAGAGTTGCATAGTTTAATTTCTAAATATTTGGGGGATTTTCAACCTATCTTTCTAGTGATTTCTAGTTAAATTCCATTGTGGTCTGAAAACATACTTTATATTGCTTACATCATTTTATGTTTCTTTAGGTGTGATTTATGGTTCAGAAAGAGGTCTATCTTGGTGAATGTTCCATGTGAATTTGAGAAGCATTTGTATTCCGCGGTGGTTGTGTGCTGTATTCTACAAATGCCAATTAGATATAGTTGGTTGATGGTGCTGTTCAGTTCAACTATAGCTTCCTGATTTTCTGTGAGCTGGCTCTATCAATTACTGACAGAGGTTGTAAAAGTCTCCAACTATAATAGTGGACTTGTTTATTTCCATTTTTTATTATTTATTTATTTATTTATTTTACTTGGGCAGGCACCAGGAATTGAACCTCAGCTCTATCTGAGGTAACCATCTCTGGGTAGACTGATGAAACTCCTGTGGCCACAATCCAAAGGTGGTGCATTATATACCTTTTGCTTTATGTCACATGGCTTCCCTAAATATGCCGCAACATTAGACGCCATGGGGACCTCTTCAGTGACACATATGCACAACCCAGAAGTTCTGTGGAATTATTCCGATATGGGCAATCTTTTAACTCATGAGAGAAGTGGCAGATAAAATTTCTTCTTGCCTACTACCCCTGCCCTGGGAAAGACAGTCCTGACACAAATGCTTATGTAGCCCCTAGACTGATCTAAACAATCATTCATGCTTGAACCAAACAGAGGCCAGTTTGATAATTGGCTCTCTTTTCATCCATGCTTCACTCTCATTTTCCCTCACTCCTTCCCTGGAATTATACTTCCTAATCAAATGGTAGCACATAAGCCTCTGACCTCTGGGGAACCCAAGCTAAGCATTTAGGCAGATGTGAAACTACTATATTCATTTTGCTAACATGAGAGGGGCTTGTTGAAGGATGCAGCCAGGCCAGGGAATTGTGTGTAGCCAACAAATCACACAAAAAAGAAGCTGAACTTATTAAGATAACTCTCTGAAATCCACTCTACCTGTAGCTTCCAGTTCTGTGAAACAATAATAGCTATTACTGTTTAAGTCACTTAAAATATTGGAATTTCTGTTCATTTCAGCTGAAATGATACTAGTTATATCTTTGTTAAATGTTGTAATTATTCTTTTGTGATTTCTTCCATTACTTTAATACTTAAAAAGTGGCTCCTCATTGTGAGATTAAATGAATATCTGCCCTTTTTCATGGCTTCAATGTTTTAACTTAAACTGCTTCATTTATGAAGAATTGATTTTTTGTGTATGATGTAAGGTAAGGAGTTAACTTTATCCTCAAAACCAAACAAAATACTTTACTAATTGTAAAGCAAAAGTCATTCCTTCATCCTTTATTTCTCCCTTTATTTGTGATGAAATGTTTAAGAATATACACTTCTTAAGATCTTTCATAAAAAAGAATCAAGATATGTTCCCAAACAAGAATATTTCAACTATACCTGCCATAAAGAAGTAGGATCAGTGGGCACCTGTAGTCATTTTTGCTTACTTACTATAATGCATTTGCATTTTCATAGCTAATTTTTAGGTATTTTAATAGCTCCATGATATCAGATAAATATGACGTGGCAAGATGGCAGAAACAAAAGTAGAAATCATTTTTAAGCAGAATTTTAAAACACAGAATATAATAAATAATTGAAAGTTATCAGAAAATGGTGAATATTGTATGCACGTATGGAATGAAGAGTTCCAGAGTTAGAAATGACTCTGATAGTCAAAAACAAAAATAGCAAGCTGGGAAAGTGCTGAGCCTCTCTGCAATGGACAATAATTCATAATAACAAAGAAAACTAATGGACACTTTTAGGGGTGTGGGCTAAAGGAGCATCAACAACATCACAAGCCAGTTTGTCAAATGTGCTTAATGGGCTGAGAATTTAAGGATATGAAAGCTTTGGGTGATAAGAGTAGGCTGCTGATCTACCCTAGCTAAGTCAGCACATCAAAGTGAGAAGTGAGCTAGGGTAAGGCTATTTCAGTTGCTGGGGCTCATGGAGAGATCTTCAAGGAGGGGGCTGCTTACCTAGAGGCTTTCTCAGTCTCCACAAAACTGATATGGTTTCCAAAAGGCTGAGCCATTGCATGAGTATCAGCAAGAAGCTGTAGGGTATCGTGGGTTTAAAGCATTAAGGGGCCACCTCTCAATCCAATTTTGTGGGAATGCATCAGGAGAAGCAGTTTAAACATTATCCCCTTTATCACTTTAAGCTTATGAACAGATGGACCTATGAACCACGGTGCCAAACGCAACTGTTCATAGTTCTAATCTCTACCAGTCTCTGTTTTGGGCCATTTATAGTGTTCTAGCCACCAGTCTGTCAAGTCTAGCACCAATATTATACTGCTTTTATTATTTCCTCCTGCTTTTTATTTTAAAAGAATTTCTTGGCAATCTATGCCCTTTATTCTTCCAGATAAATTCTAGAATTAATTCAGAATTTAATTAACCTATAAATTACATTTGGAAAACTCATCATATTTATAATATTTGGTTTTCCTATATAGAAACATAGCATGTTTCTCATGTGTTAAGTCATATTTATGCTCTTCAGCCAACTTTTGTGACTTCATGTGACTATAACACATTCCATACTTGTCTACTTTATATATTTATGTATTTTTTGTTGCTATTGGGAATTTGTTTTATGGTATCTTCAATCTTATTTTTATTGGAATATAGAAAAATTCCTGTTTCCTATATATCTTTTCTATATTGTCAAATACTCTTGTTGACCTTAGTAGAATTCAAGTTAATTTTACCATTAAGTACTTTTCATCCTTTTTTATGCTCTGGTACACCATGAAAATTACCTGTCTGTTCAAATTTAAAATATTTGATTTTAAATTTGGCTGGATTCTTGGAGAAATTTTTCAATGATTTTTTTTCTGTTTAAATCAATGTTGAAAAGGTATATTTTTCCAAGAAAAATATCCATTTCTTTGGGATTTCAAATTTATCACCACAAAACGTCATATAGTATTATATTACATTAAAAATACTGCATATTATTATATCACTTTTAATTCTTACATTATCTTTTTCTTAATCAGATTTTCCAGATGTCATTTATTTTATTGTGATTTTTTTCTAATGTACAAGATATTAAATTTTCAATTCTGCTTATATAGCTTTCTTATTTCATTCTATTAGTTTTCTAATTTCCTATTATTTTATACCTTGTTTTGGTTTGCTAATGCTACCAGAATGCAATATACCAGAAATGGATTGACTTTTTCAAGGGGATTTATTAAGTTACAAGTTTACAATTATAAGGCCATATAAATTGTCCAAATTAGAGTATAAACAAAAGGACACCTTCATTCAAGAAAAGCTGATAATATCTGGTATTTCTCTGTCAGCTTGGAAGGCATATGGATGGTATTTCCGGTCCTTTGCTCCTGGGTTGCACTGCATTCAGTTTCTAATTCCAATAGCTTTCTATGTTGGTTCTCCAAGCATCTCCAAATATTTTTTGTCCAGTTTCTGCCATCTGTATTGACTTTCCAGGCATAGCCAAATATCTGCGTTTCTAGGTTTCTGCTCTCTATTGGCTTTTTAAGGGACTCCAATAAACTAAGTAGGATTCACCATGAATGGGTGGGGCCACATCTCCATGGAAATAATCTAATCAAAAGATTGTACCCACAATTGGGTGGATCATATCTCCATGTAAACAGCCTGATCAAAAGATCCCACCCATAATAAATCTGCACCCACAAGATTGGATTAAATGAGCATGGCTTTTCTGAGGTTATAATAATTTTAAACTAGTATATTCTACCCTTTGGACCCCAAAAAGGCATGTTCTTTCCATATACAAAATACATTCATTCTATCACAAGATCACAAAAGCCTTAGACTATTTCAGTTACAATACAAATACAAACCAAGTCAAAAAACAGTATAAAATCTCATCAAATCAGCTAAGATGTGGTTTGTCGTAAGGCGAAATGCTCCTCTGGCTGCGACCTATGAAACTCAGAATAGGTTATCTGCTGCCAAAGGAGGAACTGTCATAGGACAAACATTTCCATTTGCATACGGAAAAACTGAAAGGAAGATGGAGTTACCAGACCTAAACAATTCTGAAAACCTGTAGGGCATATTCCATTAGATTTCAAAGCTTGAGAATTATTTATAGAATGACAAATCCTCCTAAAGCTTGAGAAAGTGGCAAATCTACCCTTTCCAAGTGTTTTCATAGTAGCCCTTTTCTCTCCAAAACATGGGGTGAGAATTTTAACATATCCAAGCATTAGGGAGAACATCTTCTTCTAGGCTCCATCCTCTCCAAGCACTGGGGCAGCATCCAGACTCCCTTGGAACAATGGAGTGGTTGCCAGGCTCCTCCCAATCCCCAGGGAATGTGCTCCACCCTCTCTAAGGCCTGGAGAACCAAAACACTTCCTGAACATCAGGGTGGAAGGCCTGCCCTCTTCCTTTGGGGCAAATTCACTCTCTCCTTATGGATGGATGGATTGATCCACTCCCCTGGCCTGAGATTTTCTGGCTCCAGACCTTAGCTTCCATGGTTCTGCCTTTGAAGTCATTTTTCCTTCAATTTGTCCCTTTTCTGTCCCTTTTAGTCCAAACTGACAGTGGTTTCATTCATACAGATCTCACAAGAAACGTGATGCTTTTCATGCAGTATATGGGGATGACAACCATCAGACAATAGGACTTTCACAAATCTTTTCTGGATAACTGTATTTCCAATCCTGTTTTTTGGTGAAATGGCTGACTGGCTCCATATTTGGTTAAATCCTCACATGGGGCAGTAGCTTCTGGGGATGCACTTCGGGATGCCCAGAATTTTCCAGATCATCAATTTCTGTTTTTTTTGACCCAAGAGTTCAGTTTTCATCTTATCCCTTTCCTCTCACATTTTACTATAAGATATAAGGTGACACCAGGCTGCATTTTCCACATTTAGTTTGGAAACTTCCTCAACTGTATATCAGAGATCATTGCTTTCAAATTCTGCCTTCTATCCAACAGTAGTACTCAATCTTGCCACATTCTCTGCCACTTTAAACGGAATTGCCTTTCTTCCAGTTGGCAATGCCACATTCATCATTTCAGTCTAAAGCCTCATTGGAGGTATCTTTCGAGTCCACATTTCTACCAATAGTCTGTTCAAATTAGTTCAGGCCTTTTCTATCAAGCATATCACAATTCTTTCAGAACCTTCCCCTTATCCATTTATAAAGCCATTCCAGCATTTTTTTTTTTAAATAAGAACAATATCATCATTTACCCTGTGTTCAGATCTACCTTAGTCCTATTCAGATCAGCTTCCCTTATATCTCTAGCAGAAGTCTGATCACTTTTTCAACTTTTTAAACAGTTCCTATATGGGGTTCATAATTTCAGAGCTCTAACTCTGGGTCTCAGGTGTCACATAAACACTTGAAGTATAGGGGAATGACCAAGTTATATAGAGCTCATTATCTCAGAACTTAGAAATAACAGTTACAACTCCTGAATATATGTGATTGCTGTAAAAGCTTACAATCTAGGACCCTTTACAATAGGCCCCAACCTGAAAACCCATGTTTTCGACTTCAGTTCACAGTGCTACTATATTGTAGTTAGTCCATATAAGTGAGGCATGATATTTGTCTTTTTTTCTGATATTTCATTTAACATACAGTCCTTAAGCTTCATTCACTTAGTTGCATGCCTCACAACTTCATTCTTTCTTGTGACTGCTCAGTATTCCATTGTATGTCTATACCATAGTTCCCCCTTCCATTCCTCAGTCATTGTACCCTTAGGCCACCTCTATCCATTGTGAATTGGGAACACTGCTTCCATAATAAACACCAGTGTGCAAATGTCCATTCTTGTCCCCACAGTCAGTTCCTCCAACCCCACACCATACTGCCCTCCAAGGGGCTGCACCTCTCAATTTCTTACCAACAGTGAATAGGTATATTACTTTCTTTACCTTTTCTCTGACACTTGTTTCTCAATGTTCATTTTTTTATTTATTTATTTATTTATTTTTATTTTTTTTTTTTATTAACGGAAAGAAAAAAAAAGAAATTAACACAACATTTAGAAATCATACCATTCTACATATGCACTCAGTAATTCTTAACATCATCACATAGATGCATGATCATTGTTTCTTAGTACATTTGCATCGGTTTAGAGGAACTAGCAACACAACAGAAAAAGATATAAAATGTTAATATAAAGAAAAGAAATAAAAGTAGTAGTAATAGTAAAAAACAACAAACAAACCAACAAGCAAACAAAAACAAAAAAAACCCTATACCTCAGATGCAGCTTCATTCAGTATTTTAACATGATTACTTTACAATTAGGTATTATTGTGCTGTCCATTTTTGAGTTTTTGTATCTAGTCCTGTTGCACAGTCTGTATCCCTTCAGCTTCAATTACCCATTGTCTTACCCTGTTTCTAACTCCTGCTGAACTCTGTTACCAATGACATATTTCAAGTTTATTCTCGAATGTCCGTTCACATCAGTGGGACCATACAGTATTTGTCCTTTAGTTTTTGGCTGGATTCACTCAGCATAATATTCTCTAGGTCCATCCATGTTATTACATGGTTCATAAGTTTATCTTGTCTTAAAGCTGCATAATATTCCATTGTATGTATATACCACAGTTTGTTTAGCCACTCTTCTGTTGATGGAGATTTTGGCTGTTTCCATCTCTTTGCAATTGTAAATAACGCTGCTATAAACATTGGTGTGCAAATGTCCGTTTGTGTCTTTGCCCTTAAGTCCTTTGAGTAGATACCTAGCAATGGTATTGCTGGGTCATATGGCAATTCTATATTCAGCTTTTTGAGGAACCGCCAAACTGCCTTCCACAGTGGTTGCACCCTTTGACATTCCCACCAACAGTGGATAAGTGTGCCTCTTTCTCCGCATCCTCTCCAGCACTTGTCATTTTCTGTTTTGTTGATAATGGCCATTCTGGTGGGTGTGAGATGATATCTCATTGTGGCTTTGATTTGCATTTCTCTAATGGCCAGGGACATTGAGCATCTCTTCATGTGCCTCTTGGCCATCCGTATTTCTTCTTCTGGTAGGTGTCTGTTTAAGTCTTTTTCCCATTTTGTAATTGGGTTGGCTGTCTTTTTGTTGTTGAGTTGAATAATCTCTTTATAAATTCTGGATACTAGACCTTTATCTGATATGTCATTTCCAAATATTGTCTCCCATTGTGTAGGCTGTCTTTCTACTTTCTTGATGAAGTTCTCTGATGCACAAAAGTGTTTAATTTTGAGGAGTTCCCATTTATTTATTTCCTTCTTCAGTGTTCTTGCTTTAGGTTTAAGGTCCATAAAACCACCTCCAGTTGTAAGATCCATAAGATATCTCCCAACATTTTCCTCTATCTGTTTTATGGTCTTAGACCTAATGTTTAGATCTTTGATCCATTTTGAGTTAACTTTTGTATAGGGTGTGAGAGATGGGTCTTTTTTCATTCTTTTGCATATGGATATCCAGTTCTCTAGGCACCATTTATTGAAGAGACTGCTCTGTCCCAGGTGAGTTGGCTTGACTGCCTTATCAAAGATCAAATGTCCATAGATGAGAGGGTCTATATCTGAGCACTCTATTCGAGTCCATTGGTCGATATATCTATCTTTATGCCAATACCATGCTGTTTTGACCACTGTGGCTTCATAATATGCCTTAAAGTCAGGCAGCGCGAGACCTCCAGCTTCGTTTTTTTTCCTCAAGATGTTTTTAGCAATTCGGGGCACCCTGCCCTTCCAGATAAATTTGCTTATTGGTTTTTCTATTTCTGAAAAATAAGTTGTTGGGATTTTGATTGGTATTGCATTGAATCTGTAAATCAATTTAGGTAGGATTGACATCTTAACTATATTTAGTCTTCCAATCCATGAACACGGTATGCCCTTCCATCTATTTAGGTCTTCTGTGATTTCTTTTAACAGTTTTTTGTAGTTTTCTTTATATAGGTTTTTTGTCTCTTTGGTTAAATTTATTCCTAGGTATTTTATTCTTTTAGTTGCGATTGTAAATGGGATTCGTTTCTTGATTTCCGCCTCAGCTTGTTCATTACTAGTGTATAGAAAAGCTACAGATTTTTGAATGTTGATCTTGTAGCCTGCTACTTTGCTGTACTCATTTATTAACTCTAGTAATTTTGTTGTGGATTTTTCTGGGTTTTCTACATATAGTATCATATCGTCTGCAAACAGTGATAGTTTTACTTCTTCCTTTCCAATTTTGATGCCTTGTATTTCTTTTTCTTGCCTAATTGCTCTGGCTAGAACTTCCAACACAATGTTGAATAATAGTGGTGATAGTGGACATCCTTGTCTTGTTCCTGATCTTACAGGGAAAGTTTTCAATTTTTCCCCATTGAGGATGATATTAGCTGTGGGTTTTTCATATATTCCCTCTATCATTTTAAGGAAGTTCCCTTGTATTCCTATCTTTTGAAGTGTTTTCAGCAGGAAAGGATGTTGAATCTTGTCAAATGCCTTCTCTGCATCAATTGAGATGATCATGTGATTTTTCTGCTTTGATTTGTTGATATGGTGTATTACATTAATTGATTTTCTTATGTTGAACCATCCTTGCATACCTGGGAGGAATCCTACTTGGTCATGATGTATAATTCTTTTAATGTGTTGTTGGATACGATTTGCTAGAATTTTATTGAGGATTTTTGCATCTGTATTCATTAGAGAGATTGGTCTGTAGTTTTCTTTTTTTGTAATATCTTTGCCTGGTTTTGGTATGAGGGTGATGTTGGCTTCATAGAATGAATTAGGTAGTTTTCCCTCCACTTCGATTATGTTGAAGAGTTTGAGGAGAGTAGGTACTAATTCTTTCTGGAATGTTTGATAGAATTCACATGTGAAGCCGTCTGGTCCTGGACTTTTCTTTTTAGGGAGCTTTTGAATAACTAATTCAATCTCTTTACTTGTGATTGGTTTGTTGAGGTCGTCTATTTCTTCTTGAGTCAAAGTTGGTTGTTCATGTCTTTCCAGGAACCTGTCCATTTCTTCTAAATTGTTGTATTTATTAGCGTAAAGTTGTTCATAGTATCCTGTTATTACCTCCTTTATTTCTGTGAGGTCAGTAGTTATGTCTCCTCTTTCATTTCTAATCTTATTTATTTGCATCCTCTCTCTTCTTCTTTTTGTCAATCTTGCTAAGGGCCCATCAATCTTGTTGATTTTCTCATAGAACCAACTTCTGGTCTTATTGATTTTCTCTATTGTTTTCATGTTTTCAATTTCATTTATTTCTGCTCTAATCTTTGTTATTTCTTTCCTTTTGCTTGCTTTGGGATTAGTTTGCTGTTCTTTCTCCAGTTCTTCCAAGTGGACAGTTAATTCCTGCATTTTTGCCTTTTCTTCTTTTCTGATAAAGGCATTTAGGGCAATAAATTTCCCTCTTAGCACTGCCTTTGCTGCGTCCCATAAGTTTTGATATGTTGTGTCTTCATTTTCATTTGCCTCTAGGTATTTACTAATTTCTCTTGTAATTTCTTCTTTGACCCACTTGTTGTTTAAGAGTGTGTTGTTGAGCCTCCATGTATTTATGAATTTTCTGGCCCTCCGCCTATTATTGATTTCCAACTTCATTCCTTTATGATCCGAGAAAGTGTTGTGTATGATTTCAATATTTTTAAATTTGTTAAGACTTGCTTTGTGACCCAGCATATGGTCTATCTTTGAGAATGATCCATGAGCACTTGAAAAAATGGTGTATCCTGCTGTTGTGGGATGTAATGTCCTATAAATGTCTGTTAAGTCAAGTTCATTTATAGTAATATTCAGGTTCTCTATTTCTTTATTGATCCTCTGTGTTGATGTTCTGTCCATTGATGAGAGTGGTGAATTGAAGTCTCCAACTATTATGGTATATGTGTCTATTTCCCTCTTCCGTGTTTGCAGTGTGTTCCTCACGTATTTTGGGGCATTCTGGTTCGGTGCGTAAATATTTATGATTGTTATGTCTTCTTGCTTAATTGTTCCTTTTAATAGTATATAGTGTCCTTCTTTGTCTCTTTTAACTGTTTTACATTTGAAGTCTAATTTGTTGGATATTAGTATAGCCACTCCTGCTCTTTTCTGGTTGTTGTTTGCATGAAATATCTTTTCCCAACCTTTCACTTTCAACCTATATTTATCTTTGGGTCTAAGATGTGTTTCCTGTAGACAGCATATAGAAGGATCCTGTTTTTTAATCCATTCTGCCAGTCTATGTCTTTTAATTGGGGAATTCAGTCCATTGACATTTAGAGTTATTACTGTTTGGATAATATTTTCCTCTACCATTTTGCCTTTTGTATTATATATATCATATCTGACTTTCCTTCTTTCTACACTTTTCTCCATGTCTCTCTCTTCTGTCTTTTTGTATCTGACTCTAGTGCTTCCTTTAGTATTTCTTGCAGAGCTGGTCTCTTGGTCACAAATTCTCTTAGTGACTTTTTGTCTGAGAATGTTTTAATTTCTCCCTCATTTTTGAAGGACAATTTTGCTGGATATAGGAGTCTTGGCTGGCAGTTTTTCTCTTTTAGTAACTTAAATATATCATCCCACTGTCTTCTAGCTTCCATGGTTTCTGCTGAGAAATCTACACATAGTCTTATTGGGTTTCCCTTGTATGTGACGGATTGTTTTTCTCTCGCTGCCTTCAAGATCCTCTCTTTCTCTTTGACCTCTGACATTCTAACTAGTAAGTGTCTTGGGGAACGCCTATTTGTGTCTAATCTCTTTGGGGTGCGCTGCACTTCTTGGATCTGTAATTTTAGGTCTTTCATAAGAGTTGGGAAATTTTCAGTGATAATTTCTTCCATTAGTTTTTCTCCTCCTTTTCCCTTCTCTTCTCCTTCTGGGATACCCAGTACACGTATATTTGTACGGTTCACATTGTCCTTGAGTTCCCTGATACCTTGTTCAAATTTTTCCATTCTTTTCCGGATAGTTTCTGTTTCTTTTTGGAATTCAGATGTTTCATCCTCCAAATCACTAATTCTATCTTCTGTTTCTTTAAATCTGTCATTGTAGGTATCCATTGTTTTTTCCATCTTTTCTACTTTATCTTTCACTTCCATAAGTTCTGTGATTTGTTTTTTCAGTTTTTCTATTTCTTCTTTATGTTCAGCCCATGTCTTCTTCATGTCCTCCCTCAATTTATCGATTTCGTTTTTGAAGAGGTTTTCCATTTCTGTTCGTATATTCAGCATTAGTTGTTTCAGCTCCTGTATCTCATTTGAACTATTGGTTTCTTCGTTTGACTGGGCCATATGTTCAATTTTCTGAGCGTGATCCGTTATCTTCTGCTGGCGTCTGGGCATTTAGTCAGATTTCCCCGGGTGTTCGACCTCACAGGTTGAAAGATTTTTCTGCGCAATCTCTGGGTTCTGTTCTTCCTATCCTGCCCAGTAGGTGGCGCTCGTGGCACACGCCTGTCTGTGGGTTCCACCAGCGAAAGTTGCTGTGGGTCCCTCAACTCTGGAAAACTCTCGCCGTAGGGGAGGTTCGGCAACCGAAGCGTCTTGGAAGAATGCCAGCCGGCCCGGGGTTCCAAACGCGGGGAGGGTCGCCAGCCGTCACAGCACAGGAGAGCGTCCGGCCAAATTAGCCAGTCGGCCCGGGGCACCAAGCGTGGCGGGAGGGCGCCAGCTGTCACAGCCCGGGAGAGTACACTGTTCCCAGCCGACGGGGGAGTCACGTGTTTGGAAGGGATCCCCCGGTCACTGTTCTCCGCAGTCTGGGGATTTCCGACCCAACTATCTCAGTTGTTCCGGGGGGCCTCGTGTGGTGGGGGCACCAGCCTCCGCGGCCTAAGGGGACCGCCTGTCCAATTCTACTAGCTGGCCCAGGAAGGTGGAAGGGAGGGACTCCGGTCGCTTGCCGTCCCACCCAGGAAAGCCCGTGCCCCTTGGTGATCTCACCGGAGCTGGTTCTCCCAGATAGTCAGCCGTTCCAGGATGGGGTACGCTGTCCCTTTGATCTCCCTCATGGTTCCAGGAGCTGCTCTGTATTATCTCCACTCCCCCAGTAGCTGTTCTGGAGGAGGAAAGGTGAGGGCGGCAAGGCTGTCGAGGCTGGTGGCAGAGGAGCACGGTGAAGGCGGGGGAAGAGGGCACCGTGGTGGTTGGAGAGCAGCCGGAGCAGGAGGCAGAGGAGAGGGGAGAAGGAGGGCGGGCGGCTCGGCTGCTGCGGGGCGTGGGTGCCGCGCGGCGGGCCGGCGGAGAAAGAGAGGGGAGAAGGAGGGCAGGCGGCTCGGCTGCTGCGGGGCGTCAATGTTCATTTTTAAACAGTTTTATTCACACATCATACAATCCAACCTAAGTATATAGACATACTTTGCCCGCATAATCTATATGAAGATATTTTCTTTTCTTCCACAAAAAATCCAAACCCCTTTCCTATTCCCCTCACCTGTTAACACCTATTTTTGGCATAATGCCTTAGTTACATTCAGTGGAAGCACATTGCAATGTTACTGTTGACTATAGAACCTAGCTTGCATTGATTGTACTTTTTCCTGTATACCATACATTTTCAACACTGGCAATGTTGACTTTCATTTGTTTTCCCTCCTGCATAGATGTTTTTTATTTGTACATTTAATCATCATCATTGTCCATTCTAGGCATTCCTAAGTTACACTGTCTCAGTCTTTATCCTCTATCTTTTCTTCTGGTTTCATACATATCTCCAGCCCTTCTCCATCAATCATACTCACATTCAGCTTCATTCAATGTACTTATATGTTTGTGCTACAATCAGATACTATTGTGCTATCCATTCCAGAATTTTTACAATCAGTCTTGTTGCACAGTCTGTATTCTTTCAGCACTAAATGCCCCATCTCTACCTTTTTTCTATCTCCTGATAGCCTGTGTTCTTAACTTCAACTCTCAAAGTTCATTCATTCATGTTAGTTTATATTAGTGAGACTATACAGTATTTATCCTTTTGTTTCTGGCTAATTTTACTCAGCATAATGTCCTTAAGTATCATCCATGTTGTTACATGCTTTGTGACTTTATTCTGTCTTACAGGTGTGTAATATTCCATCATATGCATATAACACAGTTTGTTTAGCCACTAATCCATTGATGGACATTTGAGCTGTTTCCATCTCTTGGTAATTGTCAATAATGCATTCCAGCATTTTTGATATTTGCAAATCATAGCACCCCACTTTTCTGGTACCAAATCTGTTTCAGTTTGCTAATGCTAACAGAATGCAATATACCAGAAATTGATCAGCTTTTATTAAGTTACAAGTTTACAGTTATAAGGCCATTAAAATGTCCAAATTAAGGCATCAGCAAAAGGACACCTTCACTCAAGGAAAGCTGATCCCATCCAGGATTTCTCTCTGTAATTTTTTTTCCCAAAACAAAACTTGAGTGAAATATTTTCTGAGCCTTTGTATGCCTGAGATATTTTTTAAATTTTCTTAATTAAGGAAATGCAAATTGATTGGGTTTAAATTAACCTGTGCCATCATCTTAAACAAAAAGAACTCATCTTATAACCTTGCTGTGTCCTCCTTCGGCATTGAGTAGTAGAGAGGGGAGGGTGGATGATCTGCACTGGTGTATGATAATAGGATTTTGGAAATCTTTATTATATAACAAGGTAGAAAATGTTATTCACAGAATAAGTCTCAAGGAGAACCTGATTTTTTGTGTGTCTATGTGCGGGTGTTTTCTTTTTCAAAATAGAACATTGATAAACTGCTTGGGATGAAAGGTGAGACTCCAAGGGCTTGCTCTAGTGGCAAATGAAGCTGGCTAGATGCCTAGGCATGAGGCACAGGTGGGAGGAGGAGAGAGGAGGCAGGCAGGACAGGAGCAGGGGAGCAGGGAGATCACCAGACGGCATAAGGCCTCACACCTGGCTCTGCAATGGTTCCTGAGGTCCTTTACGGAGTCTCTAAACTCAGGCATGAGAATAGATCATCTGATGTCACATTATGGCATGAGGATCTGTGTAAACTGAAGAAGGGGCTGAGTCTGGCACACAGATTGATCAAGATGGAATGGATAGTGCCTGGGAGGCAGAGAAAGTAAGCAGCGAGGATAAAGAGAAAGTAAGCTCCTGGGGAATTTTCAGAAATACTTGGGAAGGCTTCAAACTGTCTCAGGCAAGAACATTAGAGGTTAAAAACAGTTTACCTCAATCTCTCAGGTGCAGGGAGGCTCCAGGTGACATCTATATCAACAGTGTTTTTTGTTAACTTCTCTGGATGTGAACTTGTTGCAGTATTCTGATGATCAATTTTTCAGGGAAAGTGTTGAAACCCTTCTATCTATATGATCACTTACCTTCTTCAGCTCAAAAGAAATTTGTAAATTAATTCTAGTGCTGATTAACACAGGCTCTGAAGTAAGAAACCCTGGTTATGCATCAAGGCTCTCTCATGTGTGAATTGTGGAAATTTGTGCAAAGTACTTCATCTTTTGGTGCCTCAGTTTCCTCATCTGTAAAACAGATGAATGCTGCACCTACTTTGTACTGCTTTGTGCAACAGTAATGATGTAAAAATGCTTCAGCACATGCCTGGCACAAAGAAAGGGCTTGATAAAAGTTAGCTGTTAATATTGTTGCACATTTGGCTATTTATTTCAATTATTTTGGCTCCTTCCTCAGCAAGCCTATAATTCTTATGTTATTTTTCATTCTGAAGCATTTGAGTTATATCTACGCTCTTTTTCATAATTTATTTCTTTTCCTTCATAGTCTAATAAAACATCTCACATTTGTCCTCTACATTATTGGTTTAATTTTTCATATGTCCTTCTTACTCTTTGATGCCAATGATGTGTAACTTTAATTCGCTTCTACACTTTTGAATTTCTGGCAGTTACCACTTATCTTGCCCATCTCTTTCATTCCATACAGTCATGTTTTCATCTCATGACTTTCCCTCCTTATATGGTTCTGTTACTTATTAGGACTAAATCCTATTGCTTCCTACTAAGAATGCAAAGTGTTTTATATTTTTTTCTGGTCTGCATATTGAATGGTTTTTCATAGCTATTCACTTGTATTATATTTTGGTATGTAATTCTGTTACTTTCTAAGTGCTTTTATAATGGACCTAAACAATAAAGGAATCGTTTCTTCTTCCTGGAAGAGAGGTGAAGCCAGAGCCTCTGTTGCCCCAGGTAGGCTATGCAGTTTCTCTTGCCTCTTCCCTCCACCCCATCCAGCTTGGTCAGATACCTGTCTTAGATTGCAGCTAAACGTCAGGCTGCAACTCTTAGGGCCTAGAAGGCTTTATTCTAATTCGGTGCTTTCTCATCTTCTTCAAGTTGGGTTTCAATAGTGTGAACAGATAAAATAATGTGAAAAAACAGACTTTATCTTGGGACCAGGAGTCTTAATTCTACCTTCATTAATAAATCTTTATTTTGGCCATATTTATTTATTTATTTATTTATTCATTCATTCATTCATTCATTCAGGCAGGCAGGCATTTAATGACTAAGAATTGCATGCCTGCTCCATTCTAAGTCCTGGGGATAAAAGACTGAACAAAACAAACTTGATCTCATCCCTCAAAAGTGCACACGAATAATCCCACAAATACACATTTGTGAATATGTAAGGAAAGAGAGTAATGAGGTGAATATGCATTTAAGAGCAGAAATAAATCTGATGTGGGGATGGAACAAGAAAGACTTTTCTGGGGAACTAACATTTGAGCTGATATTTGAAGGATAACTCCTCAAAAACCAAAGGAATGGGAGGATGAACGTTCTAGACAGGGGAAATGATCTATGCAAGTACACGGAGGTGGGCCTGAAGATAAACAGGTGGCAGGAGCACAAAGTGCAAGAAGTGTGGAACACAATGCTCTGGAAAAGGGCAGGGCCAACTCAGGTAGGAACTTGCAGCTCTTATTAAGGACATTGACCTTTATTGTAAAAGCGATGGAAAGCCACTAACCTGGTTTTATGTAGTATAGTGATATGTGAAAATTCATCTTTATGTCTCCCTGATTACAAAGTGGAAAGTGAATTAGCAGATCATTTGTGGACATAGTGAAAACAATTAGGGCTTATCTGAGTGGACTGGGTACAAGAAGATGATAGCTTCTACCAGGATGGTTTAAGTAGGGATGGTAGGAAGTGCATAGAATGGAGAGATACAGAAAGAACAAGTGACAGGATATGGTAAAAGAATGGGGAAGAAGGAGAAAGAGGGTCAAGGATGCTTTTTAGGTTATAGTTTGTGCAACTAAGCTGAATGGTGAAGTTTTTCACTGGAGAAGATAAAAATAGGTTTAGAAAGAAAGAGTATGAGATTATTTTGGCACTATCTGAAGTCTGAAGAGCCTTTAAGGTATCCAAAGAGTAGGTAAGATTTAGAAAGAAAAAGTGTGAAGTGATTGTTGGACTGACTGAAGTTTGAGGAACCTTTTGAGACATCCATGTAACAAGGTCAAGAAGGCAGTTAAGATCTGGAGCCAAAAATAAAGGTTTGAGCTTGAATTGTGAGATTTGCGAGTCTTTAGCAAGCAGATAGTAGCTGAAGTCATGGAAATGCATGAGACCTCCCAGGAAGAGGGACTAGCATGCATACAAAGGTGCCTTAGGATGAAGTCTGTGGAGTTCCACATTTATAGTCTGGGGGGAGAAGAATGAGCCAGCAAATCAACCACAGTGTAGAGAGAAAATCAGGAGAGTGGGGGGTCAAGGTAGCTAAAAGAAGAGAGGATTTCCAAAGCAGTAATTCAAATTTTATAATGGACCTAAAGGATTTCCAAAGCAGCAGTGTTAAATGAGACCTTTCATCACTATTAGCCTTCCACTTGCTATTTTTCTAGCCAATATTGTAAAAATGTTTTCTGGGAATTTCTATCTGTGAGTGGCTATAGAAATGGAAAAACTAATTTGGAAAGAGAGGAGGTGAAGACAAAATCCAGACTGGACAATCAGCAAGTTTTCTGTATGGAACAAATCCTCTGCTTCTGAACCGCAGTATCAGGGGTGAGAGGGAGTGGGGCCAGATGGGGCAGGGGGATCTGGTGGGCTCTGGAGTGGGACCGTCAGGATTCAAACCCCAGCTCTTTTCCTTCAGTAGCTATGGAACCTTGAGCAAGTTTTCTGCACCCAGTTTCTTCATCTGTAAAATGGTAATAAAAATATTACTCATCACATGTTGCGGTTATAAAGATCGAATGAATTAACATTTGCAAAGTAGTCCTGACAGTATCTGGAGCTTAAGGACTCTCAGTGAGTATTAGCTATGATTCAAGCTAATTAGCTATTGAATCAAATGAGCATGTTCCTTCTCTTTCCAGAGGCTAACAGATGTGGGCAACCCATCATGGACACCAGTCCATTGTCCCTGCCAGTCTGTTCACTGGCATCATTTTATTAGGTTGTTAAGATATTCCATCTTTTCTGTTTCTGCATATGAATTTTACTGGGAGATGAAAGGTTATTAGCCAGAGACTGTTTTATGCTATAGTTGTAAAAGTGTATTAATTTGAATAGGTTCTTGAAGAAGAAATCAGTCGTTCATAATAGACAGAGCTTCTGGTTAAATAGCCTGTCAATTAAAGGCTCAGCAAACTGATAAGACCCTGATGTTTTACTCCCCTGAACAAATAGTGTTACCCCTTTGGAAAGCATGTTGTCAGTGCCCTTTATACAGGCTCTTTAAGGTGGTGACCCCTATAGCCCAACCATAAGTCAGCACCACAGAATATTCCACAATGTTGTAATCCATCACGATGAACAGCTTATAGTGTGACTTACTGAACTCAAGCTTCATTCCCTCCTGTCTGTCACCTTAGAAAGAATCTTATTCAATATTTAGGTCTGTGGTCCTCCTTTCCATGGAATATGATTCATTAATAAGTCACAAACGTCAAACAATAAAAAGAATGAAGAGGCTTACCTCCCTTTCCCTCCTGCCCAGTTTTCACTCAAGGGCAACCAAGACTTTCAGTGTCTTCTGTATCTTCCAGAACTTTTATTTTTTAATTTTATTCTTGCTCACCCATACCCATTTTTATCACCAAATACACATTATTATAACACTGCTTTTCACCATTCTCTTTTTTTAACTTTGTCTATCTTTGAAATATTTCCATATTAGTATTTAAAGAACCCTCATATTCTTTTATAAAGCTGCATATTACTTCATTGTATAGATATATGATGATTTATTTTAAAAGACCCTTCTTAACACATTTTTGGATTGTTTCCAATCTTTTGCTATTACAAACAAGGCTGCAATTAATAACTTTGTAGGTATATTATTTTGCACCTGTGCAAATTTATTGGTGGGATAAATTCCCAGAAGTGGAATTATTGGGTCAAAGGGTATATGCATTCTTAATTTTGACAGATATCACCAAATTACCCTCCATGGGGGTTATACTAATTTAAATTCCTACCAGCAATGTATGAAAAGGGTCTGTTTCCCCACAGCCTTGCCAAGAGAGTATGTTTTTAATCTTTTGGATTTTTTCCAATCTGATAAGTAAAAAAAATGGGATCACTGTGACATTTAAGTTCCATTTTCTTGTTATGTATGAATTTGTGCATCTTTTCATTTAAGCGCCTTTTGCCTTTCCTTTCCTGTTAACTATCTGTTTATACCCACAGGCCACCCATCAAATGGGTTGTTCTTTATCTCTGATATTTTAAACATGTACCATCTCCCTCCCATGATTTTTAACACACCACCCTGGAACCCCATCCTTTTGTTTTTGGCCAGGCCCTTTCTTGCCTTAATTTCTGAATAATATACATGCAAGTGTACGTAAGTGCAGAAGGGGTGCATGAGACTCTCATTAGAAGTGAAAAGAAACAGGGAGGAATAGCAATTTATGATTGACATTCAAACTCTGCCTTTTTTTAAAGTGGTGATTCTGGCAGACTCTCTCCACTTATAGAAGGTTGTATTTCTTCCCAGTTCTGAAAGAAATGTGCAAAATAGAGAATATGTATAACCTCACTAGAGTGGTCCTCCTGGAACAATTACTTTCAAGATCAAAGTTAAGAAAATGGTACAGCAAAGAATAAGATTTGGGGAAATTGTCGAGGAGGAATTACTCTTAAAACCACCTGTCAGTTACCTGGGCATCCATTGACAAAAAAAGAAAAATGGCCAGGACTCTGTCATCGCTAAGGGGAAGGCAGAGTGAGTGTCATTCTTAATAGAGATGCTGACATGGTGAGGAGATCTGCTGTGACATGCTCACTGCCAGGAAGGAAACTCATTCCCAAAGTGTACATATCTGATCTATCCTGTGCTTTAAAAATAGAAATGGCAAGCCCAAGTCACGGGCTGCTCTGGCATGGGTGGGAAACATAATCTAATGCAAGAATTGACCTAGTAAGACACACTCAAATGAAGTTATAGTTTATGCCATAATATCCTTTACAATGATACTTAGAAAAAGATTTGAAATATGGCCATTGACCCAATCAAAACAAAGCCAGAAGTCTCTGGTTTTCATCTAAGCTCTGTCACTTACGAGCTTGGTGATTTGAGACTAGTTGGTGAACTACGCTTGGGCTGTTTCCTGTTCTGTAAAATGGGGGGTGGTTTAGGGCCACACCATAGAGCCAGGACACTATCAAACAGGGCCCTACGTTTAGTTTCTCAGCATCTAAAGAAAATGTACAAATAGTTGGTACTTACCTCTAATTGAAAATAAGTAGGTGTCCAAGAAAGGGGAATACCCTTTTTCTCTGTGTGTGTGTGTGTGTGTGTGTGTGTGTGTGTGGTCCTCTAATTAATGCTTCAAGTTACAGCTCAGGCCCTAAACTTTCCCAGCTGCCACAGTCCAAAGCCACTGGTCTCTTCTCCAGTCTGCCAGGTCCCATACAGCTGGGTTCACAGCAGACATGGCCTCTCAGGTATTTTGCTGAGTCGTCTTCCCACGCCTATCTAAATCTTGCCTTGGTTTCTCTTTTCTTCATAAACATATTCTCAGGCAATCTTCTCTACTCCTGAGACATTAAATCTCAGCTGCATATAGATGAAAGGAAAAACACTGTTAAGTTAAATTTATATTGGTCTTTCCATCTTTGAGCAGTTAATATGAAGAAACATCCTAGGTAATGCCTTGTTGTAGCGGTTGTCACTGCTTCTAGATGTAGATGTCCAGTTATGAGTTTTCTTTTAGGACTTTCTAAGTCTGGCCATAGGACATAGGATCTTAGAGATGGAAGAAATAAAATATCATCCAGCTCATTCATTTCAAAATTCCTTATGCAGCATCCTTAGCAAAGGGCCATCTAGTTGCTAAATATTCTTTTCTTTTATTTTCACATGGGCAGGTGCCAAGAATTGAACCCAGGTCTCTGGTATGGCAGGCGAGTTAATACTGTTGATGACAAGAGACTCACTACTTCACAAGCTGCTAATTTTATTAACATCTCAATGAAATCAAGATGTGGTTTCCCATTTTGCCCTTTAGAAGCAGGATGACATTGATTCATTGCTCCTCACGTCTTTCCTCATCCTAAATTAGGATAGTGCCAATCTACTGTTTATTTGATAATAAAAGTGGGACATGCCAGCTGTAGTCCTTGGTAGCTCTTTTGTGTTGGTGATAGAATTCCAATGATTACATTTTACCAAGTCATTTCATTAGGGTCGTGGCAACGTGACAAGGAGACAGAATTGGAAGTCAGAAGAACTAGACTTCTCACAGATTACTCACAAGTCGCAGCTTTGGGGGAAGTCATTATTCTTGGTTCTCAGCCTTCTAAGTATGTAAAATAAGGAGAATAGAATAGGCAATTTCTAAACACCACCCCCATCTGCCTATAACTTTTAGAGAGGTGATGATAGTGCTTTGCAATTGGAAGATGGCAAAATCATTGGTAAATGAATGAATGAATGAATTTGAATGATACAGTGAATATATAGATAGGATAGTCAACATCCTTCAAGATATGGGTTCAGGGTTACCAGAAATGCTCCATTTACCACCAGTATAAGTGAATAATCAGATAAAATGGCTTCTATATCCTGAGTGCCTTCTGAAACAACATTTCCTTCTATCCTCTTCATTATTTCACTGTGTAAAGACCCTGGCTCCTAAAGACATCATCCCACCTACAGGTGGAACATGAAATAAACCTTATGAATTATTGGGCCCTTTTCTGGAAACTGTTGTGATGGTGGCTGAATGTATTGACTGACCTGGCGAAGGGAGCAGGCCACACTCTGGAAGTGATGGCAGCCAAACCGGATGCAGGATCAGACCTTGGTGTGAGGGTCCCTGAGGGGAGGGGGGGTGGGTAAAGTAACTAAAGGAATAATTCTTTGTGTGAAATCAAGTCTTATTTATATGCTTAACTCAGGCTAGTCATTGCTTGTGACATTGATACACCTGGAAGATTATTTTCTGGCACAAATGTTCATGTGGAGAATTTAGTTGTCTGTGGAAAATAACAACTATCAGAAGTCTGAGAGGAACTTACCTCTTTAAACTTTTTCAGACGTCAATAGCAGTTTGCCTCACTGAGGGCTAATAAAAGAGGTTGGGCTCTAGAGTAAACCTGGACACCCAAGGAAGGTTTCCAAAGTTGAGGCGTTTTGAGCGATTCAAGGTGTAATTTAGCAAAGAATTTCATTACTTAGCTTTCCCGATACCATGTTTCAATAGCTTGTTTTAGTTTGGGCCTACTAGTTTATTTAAGAAATAAGAAAAATAAAGCTGGCAGATTCAAGTAGAAGCAACGTTGGCCTAAGAGTTAGGAGATCAGTGTTCTGATCCCAGAACTGTGACTTGGGGCTGTGGTTTCTTTATCTATAACTGAGGAGAGAGATGACTGTTAAGATATCTTCCAGCCTTAATTGCCCATGAACTTTTATTTATCAAACATAAAGATCATATCTACCTAACTTTCATATCTTCAACCCAGAGGTCATTGGACCTATCAGTTTTAAATTTCCGTGTAATTTTAGTTGTGGCTTTCCGACATCCACCTTTTTCTTTTCTGAAAACCTCATTCTAGAGAACTGCTGTCTCCTTTGAAACATTACATACTTTGTCTTGCCTCTAAAGATCCCATTCTTTCTAAAGGTTTTCCCATCTATCAAGCCATAGAATAAGATAGATCTTTTCTATACTATCTCCACTGACTAGAGTTGCCAGGTAAAATGCTAGACAACCACTTAAATGTGAATTTTGGGTAAACATAGTATAAGAATGCTCCATGTAATATTTGGGATATACTAATGCCAAAATTATTCATTGCTTATCAGAAATTCAAATTTAACTCAGCATTCTGAATTTTTATTTTCTAGGTCTAGCAGCCCTGCCTTTACCCATAGTCTCTTATCCCACTTCCAAAATCCATGGAACGTCATCTAAACCATTCTCTCTGTACTTACATTGCTATCCAATATTTTTGAGTGTCTATTGTGTCCATCATATTATAAATTTTGATCCCAATATTAAAGGACAGACTGTCTTTTCCTCCAGCAGATTTTGATAAAATAACCATGCCACATTAACCCAGACCTTCAGGAGAACGGTGTGTTTCTCAATGAAAATTAACTTTCAGTATCACAGCAATTGCTCAGTGTTATCCGTGACAATAAAAGGTATACATTAATTTATTTCTAGAGAATTTAAAAGTACAACAAAGGGTGGTGCGATGGTGGCTCAGTAGGCAGAATTCTTGCCTGCTATGTAGGAGACCCGGGTTTGATTCCCGGTGCCTGCCCATGCGAACAAAAAAGAAAAAGTACAAACAAGGTCACTTGCAAGGCTGAATTCTTAGCTGGCAGATTTTGTGTTAGCTCCCCATTCCTCCGAGTTCCATTCTGTAGCACCGGATCCCCTCTGGTCTGGGGAAGTCTTCTAAGGTGTACATGTGCAAACATTTGACATTATCTTTTCCTGCCTCCTTCACATGCCTTGTCTAGTCTCTAGTTCTCCTTTTCAAGCCTTAGCTCTGTCCACAGGTTACTCATTACCCAAACACATTCTAAACTGTGGTTTATTCCTTTGCCTCTGTCTCTATGCTTCCCATCTCTGCTTTTCCAAGTCCTACCTATTTGTAGAGTCATTTGTTTGTGAAGTTCTAGGGTAAAAAAGGCCTTAGGAATCCAGCCCAATGCTCATTTTAAATATGAAGAATCTGTCAGCCTCAGAGTTATTCAACAATACTCTGCAGCAGAGTGACAGAACCAAGACTCAAAAATGTCCCCGAAGTCTCCTAGTGCCCTTTCCATGTTCCTTCTTCAAGAACCACTTTCAACTACAACTTATTTTTTAAAGGCTTTCCTCATCATTCCAGCCACAAGTTTTCTCTCTCCATTAAACACAGGCAGCATTTTGTTTGTCACTCTCTTGATACTAATCCTTTTTTGGTTGTGTTTTTTTTGTGGTTGGCAAGGTTCCAAGAGAAAACTATACCTTATGCTAAGAGAAGAAGACACGGTGGACTGAAGCTTTTGCAAGCAAGAAATTATAGCTTCCCTTAACCCTGTGGGCATATTCAGGATAAAGAAGGGACTGTGTAGGAAAAGAACAAGAGTGCCCTGGGGCTGTTTCAGGGACACATGTCAAATGTAGCAGAGAGGAAATGGTTTTAGTAGAATTTTACCATGTCTCTCGTTGTGCCACCCAAGTCCTAGGATAACTTGTTGTAAGTTAAGAGGGACACATGAAATATAAGTTTTATTACACTAGGGACATTGTAAAATTCTAAGGTAACCAGGACTCAAGGATTAGAACCTTATCAAAGAATAGTAGCTCTGGAAGTCATACCAGTAGAAGCAATCTCAGAATAGGGGTGAACTGGACAGGGGAGGGAGAGACTATATGAAAACCAGTAATGTCAGTGGCTGCGCCCGGCTCAATGATGAAGTCAGCAATGTAAGTTGAAATGTGGCAGCCACATGTCTCAGTACCAGAATGAATTGTGTTACAAATAGTTTCTACAAAAAATGCTGTACAATACTAGATTAAACTTAGTTAATCTTTTTCAGAATTATGCCTCTTATGGGAAGTTGATTGTCAACAATCTCCATCATGGCAAATGATTGATTTTTAAACTGAATGACTGTTTATCAAGGATATTTTCTTTCAAAACTCACTTTTTTCTTCAAAATGTTGAGCCAAGAAGAAACCATGTAGAGACAATAACTGTACATATTTAAATTCTTAGTGACTCAAACTCTCAACCCTGGTCTTCCATGGTCATATAACTGGCCAAAAAACATTGAGGATGTCACTATGAAGTGTCAGACACTGAGCTGGGTGCCATATGCAGCCTCATATGTAGCACGCACAGTCTCTGTCCTCACTGGTCTTGGTTTGAGGATCCAAAGCTGGAAAACTACCCTTTACGTACATCTGACACAAGAATTAAAACAAAGTCTTTAATTATTTTAATAATCTTGGAGTAGCAGGTTTTATGCTTAAAAACATGCTTTACAATTTTTAGAGCTGTTCCATCATCAGATGTGAGCATCACGTTTAAGGTACTGAATGCCTTATAAAAGAACTTAAGAGCTCTTTTTTTTTCCTGAAAATAATACTCTTGCTTGAATGCCTTAAAAAAAATAGACGGGGGCGGGCCGCGGTGGCTCAGCGGGCAAAGTGCTTGCCTGCTATGCCGGAGGACCTCGGTTCGATTCCCGGCCCCAGCCCATGTAACAAAAACGGAGAAACAGAATACAATAAAAACAAGAAAATGTTTAAAGATGTTTCCCTTTCTTCCTTCCTTCCTTCCTTCTATCCTTCCTTCCTTCTCTCTGTCTTTCCTTTAAAAAAAAAAAAAAAAAAAAAAAAAAATAGACGATTTCTCATGATCAGCCATATTCTAAGTCACATAGATCACACTAGGGTAAATTTTCAAAAAGAAGTCACTTTTACTCAGATTTAAGGGCTCTTCTATTTAAGTTTTATGTTTCAAATACAATTACATATCAAAAATATTATTGAAAGCTGACATTTGCTGTTGTAATGCTTTGTATGTACCTAGCATTGTTCTACACCTTTTTGTTTGTGGTTGAATTTAATCTACACAAAACCCCAAGATGTAGTCACTATTCTTATTATTTCCATTTTACAGATGAGGAAACTGAGGCTCTGAGAGGTTCACAACTTGCCCATAGACTCAAAGCTAGTGTGTCATTTAGCCAGAATTCAAATTCAAATATCTGTCTTCAGACACCAGAAGCTATTGGCTACACAATCTGATAAATAGTCTTCTCTCATGTTAAATATGAATTTCACATTAAAAATCCTATTTTTTTCCCTAGAGAAATTTTGGAAATAATTTTAAAACATAAAAGTGGTGAATAAAGCAAATAGGTTTGCATGTGTGCCAATTATTTATCTTAAAAAAATTGAAAGAAATGAGGAAGATGAAGTTTGACAAAGATGATAGTGTCATGAACCACATGATTATAAAAGAAAACCATTCATCATTAATCTGAAGTTGCATATCTGGGGCAATGTCAAGATGGATGACCCTTGCAAGCTGTTCAACTGTGTGCTGAGCTAGCTGGGATTAAGAAAGGGGATCCTGACATGATGTCCCAGCCATGCTCACAATTATACAAATGGCAAAACAGCTTAAAGCATATAGAGAATGTACACACAGCAAATAAGAGCTCAAGTAAAGCCATGTCTTAAAACAACAGAACTTCACTAGAAAATGACAAATGCATATGTCTCCAATATTATCTCAACTTGTTTCCCATGTAGGGAGCTCAGATAACATTTTATCTGATACCAAACCAGACAATAGCTGGAAATCCTGAGGACGAGGATCATCTGACAGCATCAGAGGGATGGCAGAGTTGTGAGGCAGGTAGGAGGATGTTAGGTTTGGGCACCTGACTGAAAGGTGAGACTTTGGGACAGAGGGTCTAGAGTTCCCAAATTTCATTGGGGAGATCCCAAGCTAGAAACCACCCCTTGGTTGATTACTTCTAGAGTGATATATTCTGGGACATTGGAAATATGGATTTATTTATGAATGTCTCATCACTTCTACTAAAGTGATGATAAGGGAGGAAATACATCTTAAACCAGTGTGTAGTCCCAATGCTGGCCACAGTCTAAATACAGTAAATGTTTGTCAGTTTGTCTTATCTATGCCTTCTTGTTTGAGTTTACAGGAGGAAAGCATTAGCCCCCAAATGCTTGGTTTACTTTCTCTGCGGTTGTGGTTGGTTCACCGGGAATTGAGAGATATGCTCAATGGCTTGTGGTGGGGCTCTGACATCCAGTGCTGCACTGAGGCTTGAAGCTGATCCAATTACATGTAAAAATTAACAGGGATAGCAATGTAATTTAGTAGTATTTGACATGTAGTAAAAAGAAACTGTCAATATGTTTGAAAGTCATAATATCCCATACTGTCAACATAAAATTTATCAGTAGCTGAACATAATAACCTCTCTGTAGAGCAGGAGGAAGCAGAGATAAGAAAGTTCTCTCTACAATCTTCACACCATGGGGCCAGATGCAGTTAGCTGGATTTTCCCTCATTGACCATCACATCTCCCTGGGAACCTTGATGGGGCAACTCCCAGTTCCTGATGCTAGCCTAATTTGCCACGTGACAGGAGGAGTTGATGAGGCGAGACCTGAGAGGTGCCGAATTTCACATGGTCAAACAGGCTGGTGCTGCCCTCTATGGGCCTCTCACCAAACCAGCTCAGGGGCAGAGCCAAGGCTCAAGACCTCAGAGTAGGTGGGAGTAAGCACATCTAGTCTAGGGAGAAAAGAAGTAACATTTTATTGACCATGTATTATGAATGAGGCTGTATACTGGGTGCAAATGATGTGAGCCTGGTTAATCGTGAGATTGGGATTTAAACCAAGTTATCAGAACAGATAAGTATCTGCTGATCCAGCCAATAAAATCTGAGAATAGAGTCTGGGCCCCTGAGGACAACATGTTTATCTTGAGCAATGTTTGCCTTATAGCACATGACAATTGAAAACACAGCTTACAAAAAGAAAGAAAACAATCATAAAGTACCCAATCACACCCTGTGAGTGAGAACACAACTCCTATCAACTTCCTATTTAGGAAAACCTAGTCATCAGATAATGTGCTTCTCCTCAAACCTGAGCATTTTAACGGGGGCTTGAAGTTCTTTAGAGTGTGTTCCAATGCTGGTAAGAGGATTCAATCCAAGTGAGGACTGTCATGCCAAAGCCACTTTTAGCTTTTGAATTAGTTTGTGCAGTATTTTGAATTTCTTAGGCAAGCCCACTGAAGACCTCCTGAAACATTTAGTCTGCCTGGCTTGAAAATGAACAGTTGGAATTAGTCTGAGAATTCATTTACCTTGACTCCCAAGCTAATATTTAGATACTTCTAGACATATGCATCACCAAATGCTCTGTACTCCAAGGGAACTTTTTCAGCTGACCCATATCATGACCTTTGATAGTAACTGATCAAGACAAGTTTTATCGTTTCAGAATCTGAAGGCATATGTGCCAGGAAAAATGCCCTTAATTGCCTATTTCAGTCTCCCCTACAGCTTGCCAAGGAAATTCAGTTTCACCACATCAAATTCCTAGATGTAATCCAGTCTTGCTTAATCTCTGGAATCATCTTTAAAATACAGGATGAGAAATAAGTCAAGTCAGGAAAGAATAATTAGTAAGTACCAAAGCCCTCTTTAAGATCTCCAGTATTTTCCTCCAAACCCATGCTTCCCTTTTTAATTTCCTTTTCTCCTCTTCACGAAAATGTATCTCCGACTGGCTTGGCATTAAAAAATGAATTCTCTGGATGCAAGCAGTCTTTGTCACACCTTCCACATGTTTCTACTTGGCATCTGCTTGACCCTTTCTGGCTTTGGGATCTGTTACCCTGAGCTGGTGCAGCCTCAGAGAAGAGCTAGGAAGAGAACTGAAAACCTATTTAGGCAGCAGTTTGCAACTACCCATAGAAGAGATGGGTGAGGGTGCAGGTCAGAAAGGAGGAAAGGGGTCTATGTGTAATGTGCAGGCTCTGCCCAAGTAAACCTCCATTCAGACACTGTTGTGTGAAGAATTGTGGTTGCTCATGGGTTGTGGCTGTTGGAGCATCAACAGCTTGTCTCAAAGAGTTAGGCAGGATTGTTTTGTATATAGCTGGACTAGGGGGGCTTATTTATAAGACTCTATAAATGTAAGACAAACAGTAGTGTTAAAAATGAGCTGTTGCTTTTTGCTGTATCTACTGTGATAATGGAGGCCCTTCTCAGCAACCAGACTGTAGACATTACAGAAAATGTCGACATCACACTTAAGGGACATGCAGTTATTGTGAAGGACCCCAGAGGAAGCCTGTGGAGGGACTTCAATCACATCAGTGTAGAACTCAGTCTACTTGGGAAGAATAAGAAGAGACTTTGGGTTGACAAATGGTGGGGAAGAGAAAGCAGCTGGCTCCAGTTGACACTGTCTGTAGTTACGTACAGAACACAATGAAGGATTTTGCACTGGCTGCTATTACAAGACGAGGTCTGGGTCTGCTCACTTCCCCAACAAAGTCATCATTCAGGACAGTGTGTCTCTGGTTGAAGTCCAACATTTCTTGGGTGAAAAATACATCTGCAGGGTTTGGATGAGTCCAGGTGTTGCCTGTTCGGTATCTCAAGGCCAGAAATATTAGTTAATTCTTAAAGGAAATGGCATTGAACATGTATCAAATTCAGCTGCTTATTCAGCAAGCCACAACTGTTAAAAACAAGGATATAGAAAAATGTGGGATGGTATCTATGTCTCTGAAAAAAGGAACAGTTCAGCAAGCCAATGAATAAGCTCTAAGAATTACACAGCAATGGAAACAAGATGCTAGACCCATTTATGATTTCAAAGATGTAATAAAATTCATCTGTTAAAAAATTAAAACATTACAAAAGTGAACTGTTAATGAGAGATATATATTCTGTTATAAATTAACTTGTGCCTCTGATTAATTAAACATAAGTACTTTCCAGTGGATTTTTAAAATTGCCCCCTACTTCTGCCCCGTAAAGGACACCGTTGACCTTCCACCAAGGCAGCCAACAATATGACTCTCTGTCCAGTAGGGGCTGTGATATTCTTTCTCCTGTATCCCACTTCTGTCAATTCATTCCAGTGTGCTTTGTTGGGCTGCCCTTTTTGTTTTCCATCCCAGGGCCCTTATTATTAAGTATTTAGTCTTTCCATCTGTACATGCTCAAACTTCAATGTGACCTTGTGATTCTGGAGCCTTGACAGCCCTTTCTAGGTTCTGTAAAATGCCAGTTGCCTGCTTTACTTGTTAACCCCAGAAATGTTTTTTATGATCTGCAATTCCATCTCCAGCTTCAGCTTTGCTTTTCCTCTGCCTGTATTCTCTCTGTTAAGCTCTTCCTCTCTCCCCTGCTATGATAAAGGAAGAGAATCACTTCTTGATCTGGGACCAATTGAACAGTTCCTATACCTAAGGCCTCCTCCCTGAAGCCATCTATTAGGACAAGCATCGCCCTCATCTCATAGTCAATATTATAACCAAGACAGGAATGGCATCATGAGGTTTCCCCAAGTCATGTGTTTGTGTTACTAATAACTACGTTAAATATTATATTTCGTTAAAACATCTTAGCACTTCCTAATTACTTTCACACATGCTAGCTCATTAATTCAAAATAATGAACTAGTCAAGAAAGGCACTATTCTCATTTTCTAAATTAGAAAGCTAAGTCTCAGAGACATACCTGATGTGTTTAAGTTCCAAACTGGTAGGTGTTAGAAAAGCAAGAATTACAGTTTCCTAAAAGCTTAGTTCATGATTCTTCCTACCAAATTGCTTATGGAAACTATTGTGTGAAATTATTTCTGGCAAATGAAATCAGTTGGCCCAGAGGAGGCTGCTATTTAAAAGAGTCCTATTGTAGACCATTTTATGAAGTAAATATTCTCTACCGTATACATTTTGTAAATTTGGATTTTCAAACAGTTGGTATTTGCTTAAAATGTGAATTTGCATATTTTGGCTATTGGATCGTACTGCTTTCTTCTAACCAGAGGTGGTTGTGGTTGGCTGGGTCTGTGATGTGAATAAGAGGTAACATCTGAGGGGCAGATAGGGCTTCCAGCACACTGTAGAGGGAATCTGGCCCCTGGATCTGGCAGTTGGTCAGATGCTTTCCATTATCTGCCCACGAAACACTCCTTCCAGGACTGGGTAACCAAACAGCTGGGTCCAAGTCAGCAAGCTGCCTTAGTCAATGACCTCTTTGCGCCTGCCTCACCTTTCCTCTGTTTCCTGACCTCCTGGTGCCATAATCCTGATTTGACTTGCATAGTTTGCTATTGATTAGGCCTTTGCCTGCGAACTCTTGTCCCTCGCCCTTTCCCCCAATTCAATCCCTCCCCAACTTGTGACTTGAAGCTTCCTCAAGTCAGAAATAGGTCTTATCCAGTAGTTTTCAGCCCTTGCTGTATATTAGAAACACCCGAGAAGTTTCACAAATTTTTTTTCCAATGACTTGCCCTCACTTCCAAATTCTGATTTAACTAGTCTGGTGCTGGCCTGATCTTGCTTTTTGTTTGCTTGTTTTTTTTTTTTTTTTTTTTTTTTTTTTTTTTTTTTTTTTTTTTTAAAGACAGAGAGAAGGAAGGAAGGATAGAAGGAAGGAAGGAAGGAAGAAAGGGAAACATTTTTAAACATTTTCTTGTTTTTATTGTATTCTGTTTCTCCGTTTTTGTTACATGGGCTGGGGCCGGGAATCGAACCGAGGTCCTCCGGCATAGCAGGCAAGCACTTTGCCCGCTGAGCCACCGCGGCCCGCCCCTGTTTGCTTGTTTTTAAAAAATATTTTAAGCTCCCCAGTTGCCTCTAACAAGCAATAAAACTGTGAACTCCTGATCTATTCTATGGCCTGAACTAGATGTCTGGTTACTGAATGGCTCTCAAGATCTCCTTGCAGTTGACCTGATCAGAGTAGCCAACTTGTCCTGCTTTGCTTAGGATTTTCCTGCATCAGGGAACCCTTTGAGTCCTGGGCACACTGGTATAGTTGGTCACCTTAAGCATAGCAAAATGCTCACCTTATAACATAGCAGGCTCCAGAAACAGAATCCCTGGATTTAAAACCCCCTCTTTTCATTCTTGGCTATATCAGTTAGCTCCTTCGTCTATAAAAGGAATGTAGCAATGTCATGTAGATGACATAGGTTGACACATGTAAACCATCCACACAAGTTCCTGGCAATAAATATTAACTAAATTAATCTTATCATAGGAAACAAAATTAGAATATATTCAGTATAGATGAATTGCTTTGATGACTCTAAGCTAGGAGGCCTCGCTTCTGGAACTGAAAGTAATCAAAGTCCTTTGCCTGCGATTCATTCATTCTAATCCTGGTATTTCTTCATTACTGACTAGAGTGTGACCTTGACTTTTTTGCAGCATTTCTGCTCTTCTTGTACAGTGCACATTTACCACTGGAGTCAGGACATACAAACAAACAAAAAGACAGTGGTGTTGTTCTAACTGTTCTGTGTGTTTCTTCTATATGTTCTTACAAAACCTTGGAGAGGTCAACCCCAGCCCCAGTGACCAGTAAAAGCCCTGACTCCCTAGTCCTCGCTGGCAGCTCTGTCAATGGCTTGGTGTGCTCCCAGTGGCCCATTAATTCCAATATGCTCGCTTCCCCTTGGCATCCATGCCTGCCCCTTTTCTGAGCTTCTCAAATTTCTCCTTCTCCTCCTCCAGCACATCTTAAGAGCAGCAACCAGACTGCCTTCCATGCTCTTAGGATGCTATATCATTCCTTTCTCCAGATCTTGGCCCAAGCCAGAGCTCCAACCCACAACAAACTCATACATCATCTCTTTTGGCCCAAATCCTAATACTCTTCAAGGTTTGGTTGAAACATACCTCTTCTGTGAAAAATTCCTTCATCCATTCAATAGACATTTATTGAGCACTTGCCATCTCCCAGGAACTAGGCTCAAGTTTTAGCCTCTGCTCAAAAGGAATTAATTCAAGAAGGAAGACAGGCATACAAACCAGGAAGTGTAGGCTCAAGGAGCAATTATTTGAGTGTGGATGGAAGTCAGGAAAATATTTCAAGAAGGGGTGCCACTGAAGTTGGATGCTGATTGAAGCACAGGTATTTGCCAGGTGGCTATGGAGGATAAGGGTTAGTTCAAGCAGAGAAGGCAGCATCAGCAAAGGCAGGAAGACATGAAATTGCCTGGTGTATTAAGAAACTAAGGAGTTTGGCATATCTGGAGTATAGGGGTAAGTGGAGGTCCAGTACGTGATGAATTCAACCCTCTTTTACCATTTTGCATAAGGCTAAATCACAAAATTAACAATGCCTCCAAGGTCAGATTTTAAATTTACTGAGGACAGGACAAAAATTTTTACTTTTATATATCTTCTGGTGAAATTTGGGGCATACCTTGCTTACTAATTGAAATAGTTAAGTATACCAATAACTCTTTGCAGGATGGACCTGTGTTGTATATAAGTGTGTATGCATTTGTTCTTTAATTATTTTGTGTATGTTCTTTAGAATTTGTGTATCACCCTGTAGAGCTCATTATGAGAACTCCCCCATATATCACTACCACCACCTTGCCTCCCTCCCTGGCTTCCTTGGAAACAGAATCTGTCCAAGCTTGCTGTTTCACACTCCAGTCACAACTTAGACTCTCTACCATGAACCCTTGGCTCAGTCACAGAATGGAATATAAAACTAGGGCTAAGAGGAACCAAGCCCTATGTAGAATCAGAGTCACTCCCCAGCTCTCATCTAGAGCCATTCTTAGTATCTTGCTTATTCTAGCTGTCCTTTCATTGCTTGGCTTTGAATTTCACATTCTTTTTTTTTTGTCTACTTTGACTACCTTTGCTTTCTCTGTTCTAAACCCATTTTCTCTGCTCCGTATTAACTTGTCCCTTGATCCAAGCTCGTGACTTTCCTGGATGTGGTATTGCTGCCAAATCTTTCCTATGCAAAAGGTATCAGAAGTGTTCAACACTGGATATGCATGAGACTCATATGTTGAAGTCCATGTGATGTCAACTGCATAGCCTCTGTCCCCAGAATAGGAAAGATAGGAGGATCAGGAACCTGTAAATCAAACATAGCAAACAAGAGCAGCAAGAAACCCACAGGGATTCCCATGCACAGGCAGGGGTAGAAGTGTTTCATTAGACATTAAATCTTGGTTTCCTCAGGCCTCCTCCTCCCTATTGCTGCATAAGGCCTAAATTGTATTTGCCCATCACAGTGTAGAAAAGAGAAAGACAGAAAAGGCCATATGTCCCCAGATGCCAGTTTTGGAGAACACTGCATGTTTTATGTGGAGTCAACATCTATAGGTTGAGAGGGCCCCCCGTCATCTTATATTTCCATCTGACCCCACTGATTACAGCCCTGATGACGATTACATGGCAGGAGAGGAGTGTTGGGAGAGGCCAAAACATAATCCCAATAATAATTGGAAACCGATTGAAATCCAGGTAAAAGTTTTAGTCTTACAACTTGTGAAGGTCATTCAACCTGAACATTCCTGGAAATCAGGGGCTTTCAATGAGAACTTGAGATTCAGTGCTGCAGGGTTTTAGGAAACAAAATTAGACGATGGTCTTGGCTAACCTCATGCTTACAGTGGGGAACATGGTCCAGCCATGGGAGGCCTCAGTGACTTCCTGCTTCAGCTGACACCCAATGAGCAGGGCTAATCTCTTCTTATGCCACTTCCCTTTGGTGTGGCTTCTTAATCTCTGACATGGGCTGACATCGTTCAGTATCCCAGACTGTAACAAGATTCAATTGGTTTCTATAGGGATGTCCATTTTATGATGCTGAATATGAATGAAAGACCTTGGTGTAAGTGGTGCACATATCAAACCAAGACTTTACCATGTTATTCATTAGGCAAATGAATTGCTTTATGCCTCCTTATCTGCTGAACAATCAAGGGTTCCTTGACAAGATTCTTTTATGAAGAGTTACTTTTCTGATGGAGAACATCTTTGTGGAGGCCCAAAAGGATGCACCAATGAACAAGATCATTTTCTTCAGAGCAGAAACAGGGTGCAATGGACAGGGGATGCAGCCTGGTCCTCTGTGGCCACACTTTGGCCTCAGCAATCACAGAGGGGCAGTTACTCTGGTTTTGAGCCCACGTATTTCCAGTTAAGCATGTGACTTAAACACTCTTAGCCTCAGTTTCTCTATCTGCCGAATAAGTGTAGTAACATTAATTATTCTGCTCCATTGGTTTAAAATTTAATAATGATGTTTAAGAACATTATAGACTCTCTACAAATCTATAGGGCTATCTGATAATTACTAAATTCTTGATTTAGAATTCTTCATTTACTCTAGGAAGCAGTGGATTTACTAGAGACAACTGAGCAGTTCCTTCTGAGTTATATGGGGTGTTCCTCTCCCTCTCTTCTATATCCTCCCCCGAGATGCTACCTGGAAGAGGAGGAAGAAAAGAAGGAGGAGGAGGAGAAGCAGCAGTAGAAGGAATGAGGACAGTGGAATCATTTAAATGGAGCAGAATTGACAAGATTGTGGTTTTTCTTTGCAATTTTCCAAAAGACAAATTAATCTAATTGTGCCTCCACCTCTCTGCATAGAGAGCCCTGTTTGAAACTAGGTAGGGAGACAGAGGAAACAAGAGTTGAGAATTAAAAAGACAGGAGCCCTGCCTATAAGAAACATTATAACATAACTGTAGTGACAGACAGCTAGCTTTAAGTGTCTTAAAAACAAACCAACAAGTAAAAACAGCTGTATCTTTTTCTCTCTCCTTTTTTCAAAATGCCACTATCCTTCAAATCCCTATTGCTACATAAAAAGTCTTCCTTGGAGCTTCATTCCTCAATGACTGCACAGGACTTGTGTAGAAGCTTGGGATTGGCACAGAGTTTTAAGTTCAATTGTGCCAGTCCCATTTTCCCTTGTCTAACTCCCACAGTGTGGAGATATTATAGTAAAAGGGGTCTGGAGTGAGAATAAAGCACCTATAACTATGGCACAGAGTGGGGGTGGAAGGATGTTTGGTGATGGGTTATTGGGAGGGATTTGCTATATAAGGAAGAGAGGAAAGAGGGCTTCAGGTCCAGGAAGATCACTCACAAAATAAAGGTAGCAAGGGAAAGCATGGAACATTTGCCAAGTAACAACTAAGTCAGGAGGTAAAGTCTTGTGAAAGGAACTCTGGAGGAAAAGGGGAAGGGATGGCCAATCCTAGGATCTCTTATTCCCTATTTTTGTGACATTTTAATTTTATATTGATGGTAATGGAAGAGTATTAAAAGATTTTAAAGATGAGTATGTGTGTTTCTGTGGGTGTGTGAGTGTGAGTGTGATTTGGTCAGATCTGTACTTTCAAAAGCTTACTGTGGTAGTAAGTAAATGGAAATTGCACTGGAGAGGAGTAGCAAATTGAAAGCAAGGAGGGCTATTATGAAACTTCAGGTAAGAAATGAGGAGGGGCCAAGCTATAACTCTGGCAATGATGAAGGGAAGAAGCAGGTTTGGTTTATGCATCCCTTATGTAAAGCTAGAATTCAGTGTATGCACTAGCAATGGGTTCCTACGCAATTCTTCCACTTTGTAGCTGGATGACCTGGGGAAGTCACTCTCTTTCTCTAGAACTCCTTTTTCTCATCTGTAAAATGGGAGGGTTGGGCTAGATGTAGTGTGATCTCTTTCAGCTCTCACATTCTCTAATACTATGATTCTGTCCAATCTGAATGACATCCAAGGAAATTTGGTTAGTGAAATTCCCAAAAGACCTCATTATAGAGGGGTCCCTTAGATTAGAGCCCCAAGAAAGTTATGGTAAAACTTCAGAAGGCTGTTATTAAAGATAATAATAGCAGTTTGTTTTATACGACATTTCACATCTATAATCTTCATCATATCGTTGAGAGGCAAAAGGGAGTAATGATCATTATCCACAATTAAAGATGAGGAATTAGAGTCCCTGAAAGCTCAGGAGAGCTGCTTGACATCCCAAATGAGTCATGGAGGAGTCTGGCCTACCTCCATGTCTCTGAACTTTCAAAGCAGAGCTCTTCTCATTACCCTGGGCTACTTGTGGTCTGATCTGGAACTTCCAGGTGCACTGGGACTTCACTCAGTCCCCCAACTCCCTCCTGCCTGGCCCTAGCAGCCCTTAGATGACAAGTCACCAGGATCACCCCCAGCTTAGTATGTTAACTTGGCAGGAACATATTTATGTTCCTGCACATTTATGACCTACTCATGCCTGAGAAATATTATTGGAAAGAGGTTATAAGTAGATTCATTGTTCAGAAGAAGGGAGACCTGAGTAGGATTACATGCAAATAAAATCTGAAATTCTCTAACTTGTTATATGAATAACAAGCTAAAATGCAACTTTTTGGCATTTTTCCAAGTAGTTCAAAGAGCTTTCCAATTTATTTTCAGTCTTGTGTCTTGGCCTGGGAAATGAGATCTCACAGGCCAATAATTGAGGAAACATTTTAAGAACGAGGATTCTTCCTTGCCATTTCTTCTACTTCCCCACCATATTCCAGGAAAGAACCTTCTGAGATCTGAGGAAAGGAGACAATAAATTCCTCACAAAATACTTATCCTTTAGGAAATGGGCAAGTTTATGGTAGATTGTTATTTAGACTTTCCAAGTCCTTGGCGCCAGAAAAATCTGTATACTCCACCTCCTCTATCTCCTATCACACATTTCACGCTAGCTGGTCAGAGATTGGGTGATATTATGGAAAGAAGAAAGGAAGGGAGGGCGAGAGGGAAGAGGAAAGAGAGGTGTGTATGTTTTTATAGCATTTGATGAGCACCTGCTTGGTAACAGTCAGTGTATGGCTGCTTTACATGTTTTCTTTTTCATCCTCATGGTAATCCTATGAAGTCAGGGATATTGTTACCATTTTAGAGATTAAATCAAGAAAGTGAAGTAACTTATTTAAAATCAGATAGGAAAATAGAGCTAGAATTTGAACTCAGGAACATATGTCTCTAAGTCACTTTCCACTCCACCATGCTAGTTTCCAGGCCCATCAGTGAGTTTGCTGCTGACCTTGAAAGTTTATCCAAGAAAATGAACTCTTGGATGCACAATGTGGTTAAAATCTGGGAGTCATAATGTGAAGTTAGACAAGGAGTGAAGGTTAGATAAGAATCTGACTAATATTTATACAGTTTCCCATCTTCTTCAAATAGACATATCTATATTTCTTACTCCATATTTCTGATGAGAAAACTGATGCCTATTAAAGTTAGGTGATATACCACACAACCAGTTAGTTTCTGAGCCAGGGTTTGAACCGAGATACTCTGACCTACATTCTGGGGGTAGGTTCTACTCCACCATGCTCTCTTATCTCACATAACTCCTCATCTATCTATGGTAAAGAGCCAGCAATAGTGGCAAATACAAGTTTGTGAAACATTTTAAAGATTAAAATGTTACTGGCATTCATGTTTTGTTAAGAACTCTAAAAAGGCTGTCTTGAAATTTCCCATGATAAAGATAGTGACTTTGCAGACCAAGCTGCCGAAATGCATGTGTTGGCATTTCCACTAGTTTTTCATCTTTCCAGAACCGTTCAAGTATTATAGGGCTAGAAAATGTGGTTTAGGGTGATTTGGTCCAGAAAGTTCCAAAAGGAAATTTTAAAAAATGGTTTCCATACTCCAAACTTAAAAATGTTCAATTTTTGTACTCCACAAGGAAGTGAGAAGGTGGTAGGAGAAGCTATAGCAGAGTCTTCCTGAAAAAGACTCAATTGCTTGTAATTAATGGGAACCTCTAAAATCAGAAGCCAAGGCTATTAATCATTCAGCCAACTCTCCATGAGGTTGGCATCACCTACTCACCCACATACCTTTAATGACTCAATTCACAACAGGCAATCTTGAACTGCAGGGATGATTCTCAGAACAAAATTGCTGCCAATGGAAAGCGAATGACATCATTAAATCAATGAGTGTGCTCTCTTTCTACTCCATAAATGTGGCTTCAAGTATGTTTTTAAGACTGGGCTTGGAGGGTGGGACATGGAGGCTCAGCAGGAAAAGTTCTTGCCTGCCATGCAGGAGACCTGGGTTCGAGTCCCAGTGCAAAAAAACAAACAAACAAAAAGACTGGGCTGGGAGCAATGCAATCCCTTCCAAGGTTGGCAGGAAGATTTTTATGTCACTATATGTCAGGGATTCCTAACAATTAGGTTCTAGAAAGGAAAGATGTGTCTTGTCAATGAGTGTATTTGAAACATCTGGTATGGCCAAAGGAGGCTGGCAGACAGGGGTGCTGGAGAAAAGATATCTCCAGAGGGTGGAAGGTTGGCTTCGGTTTCCTACCAATTCAAAAGCACTTGTTTTCTTTTTTTCAGTTATTTCTTTTCATGATGTTGTTAATCAGGAAGACATGCAATGGCGTGACCTCCTCTGGGAAGTCCAGAGGGATCCCAAGAGCACAGTGATTCTCCCAAGAGAAAACTGTCAGGAATAATGGTCATTTCAGACTAGATGATTCCACACGCCCTGACATGGCTAGCCCTGGGTATTGTGTGCAGGGATTACCACCAATCTGCTGTCGCCTAAAAGAGTGATTTGAGAGGGAAAAATGTTTTCTATATATTCCAACCTAATGTTCCTGTTTTTTTTTTTTTTTTAATTAAACTTCAGCAAATTAGAGTCATCTAACTAGGATGTTTAATTACTTGGCTCTTACTACAATGACTGGGAATATTCATTTTACCAGAAAAGGTATGAAAAACATTCTAGATAAAGAATTTTTTTAAATATAGAATGTCCTAATGTCAGTATGCATTCAGTCTCCTGCCCATCCAACAAACATTTATAGAGCATGAACTATGAAATAGAAATTGTGCTAGGTACTTTCATGTTCATAAACTTTGAAATGGCATTATAAGGAAGTTATGATTATTTCCATTTTACAGTGAAAGGCACTGAGATTCAAAGAAGTTGAAGGACAATTCTAAAATGACTCTCTAACCTTCTCCATGATTTTCGAAGAAATATTCACTCCCAAGCCATGTATCATCCTCATTTGCTGAGAAAGAGGCACTGATACCCAAAAGAGTTTACTTATAGGGAAATAGTATGGTGAAATCACTGGGATTTTCTACTTGACCTCCAATTATGTCAGGAATTAAATTCACCAGAAGAATTCTTGCCCTTATAATACATCAGGAGTTGACATTATACATACATACATACATGCATACATATATATAAATTCTATAAAAGTTATGTTTATGAAGTGATTTTCCTATTCAGATAAAACTCAGATGCTGTGGTATAGTTGTTGCTACTATTCCCCAAAAATGGAATGTGTAGGTCTTTTAGATCTTCTAATCAATCCTGATTTCTGACCTATCAGAAAAGGAGGAATGAGGCATAGATAGCAGTAGAGTTGGGACTACTCAGATGATTGGAAATCGACCAGTGAAGAACTCACAACCTATTCATATACTTAGGATTTTAGCAAAATAATGTAAATACATTTAATGAATTAAAGAACTATATTCTTAGTGGTTTATCATAGCCAATATTGCTCCCTAATAAAACTCAGCATTGTATGTGAAATCTCAAACACACACACATATGTATATACCCATATGTATATCCATAAATATAAATGCATGTATACCCATAAATATAATCACATATATACCCATAAATATAAATACATATGTTTGTAAGGATATGCTTCTGCTTATATTGCAAAAACCTCAATGTTCTAAATCAGTGCTATCCAACAGAAATGTCTGTGATGTTGCAAATGTTCATTCTCTCTGCTGTTTTATATGGTAACCACTATCCACATATGACTGGCTACTGAGCAATTGATATATGGCTAGAGTTACTGAGAAACTGAAGCTTTAATTTAATATAATTAGAAATAAAGTAAATTAAAATAGCCACATGAGGTTAGTGGCTATCATATTGGGAGGTGCGGGTCTAAAGCCTTATGGAAAAATTTAAATGTGGCTTCAGTTTTGTTTGGAATTAACAGCAAGCCAGTCTAAAAACAAACTAAGAAGCAAAACATTCCATTAGTTCCCTATAATGTTTTAGTACAGGCTCCATTTTGCTTTTCAAAAACTTGTTTGACCTTTTCAAGAAATGAAAGAAAAAAATTTAAACCTGGAAAATATGTTTCAACATGTAATTCTACACTTAAGAGAACTTAGAGAATAATAGAATTTTAGACCTATGGAAGACGTTAGAAGTCATGTTGCTTTAGATTTCTGGTTTTAAGAAAGCAGGCTGAGCACTTTTTAAAATCTCCAATACTTGCACCAAGCCATGTACACATGAGAAAAAAAAATTTATAACAAAGCCATATTCAAAAACAAGAAAATATCCCACAAAGAGAGGCATAGACTGACAGAAGTCAATGTCATTGTGTGAACACGGACAGACATTTGCTGCTTTTGCCACCCCAATGGGAGGCTCTAATGCGTAATGAAAATTTGTGAAGGAAAATTATAAGGGAAAGTTTTCTTAAAGAAGACAAGCATTTAATGAACAAACCACTGGTAATCTGAGGAATATGAACAGGAAAAAGAGAAAACAGAGTGATTAAAACAGCTCTTAAAAATATACTATGTTCAATATCCTCAGGAAGATGGCAAGAATTGAATTCCTGAAATAGGAAATAAAGTTACGAAACAAGGACAGTAGTTTATAAAACAAGAGTAGGCAGTTATGACAAAGAATCAAGCAGAGCTTTCACAATGAAAGATATAATGGTCAAAACAAACAAAACATACACAGCGAAGGGCAAACTGGAGTGCTAAATGTTAAGCTGACTTCGCATGGACAGATGAGATAGAAAACATGAGGCAAAAAGTAAGCAATTGGGAAACTTGATCCAGAAATTTGATACCCAAACCCATCTATGCAATTAGTAGGGGTTCTAGAAATCACAATCAGAAAAAAATGAAGAAGAGACAATATTTCAAGAAATAATGTCTGTAAATATCCCCAAAACTAAAAAAAAAAAAATCAGTGCTGAGAAGAATCACAAACTACAGCACACCTGGACACATGGTAGTGAAAATTCAGAATATCAGCAAAAGAGAAATTCCTGATAGTGGCAGAAAGGCAGCCTCCCTCCAAAGGAGTAAGAATGGACTGATATAAGCCATCTCATCAGGAAATCATAGAGCTTTTACTTGTGTAGCATCATTGAACCTGAGTTCAATGGTGTTAAATATATATATTTTAACATTACACTTGTTATTAGCAGTACTCAGACTTCAACCCAGATATTGGACCCTTTTTTACCATTATTCTTTCCACTATTCCATAAAATATATGAGATAATTTTTTATTTGGATTTTGGCCTGGAGAGAATGTGTGTATTTTCACTAAAGTTAATTTTGTAGTAGTATTATACACAAAAATAAGAACTATATTTCATTCATTAAATTAATATCTATCAAATACCTAGGTACCAGAAGACTTATAAGATAGGGTAATAAATATTTTCAAGTACTCAAAATGTGGTCTTTTTAATCATCTCTCTCTGGTGTGTGAATGTATCTGTGTTGTCCAAACCATACTCTCCCCTGCATCAATAAAAAAATAAGGAAGCCAATTAGCCAGGAGCAAGAATTACAGAATATGCAAAGGATTTTCCAGTTACTTCATCCATTAAAGAAGACAAGGTTCCAGAAGATGTAAAACGATCCCATGATTCTGACTCCTTTTGCCGGGTCATCACCTTCATTATCTGGGATGAATGAGTACGTTTGCATTCTAGAGGTCATTTCTCATCTGAAGGAACATGGATGTTAGCCTGACTTAAGCAGTGAGTCAGTATTTGCTTGGTATTCTTTTATACACCATCTGTCTTTGCTCTCTCATTGGTCCTTGCGTCAATATTTTATACCTATAGTAAATCGTAAGCTCCTTGAGGGCAAGAACCATTTCTTTTACTTGTTCCAGAAATATATGCCATATCCAGCGTGTCAAAGACTTCAATTAGTGTTTCTTAATTTGAATGGAATTAATTCTTAATTTGCATTATAGCCCTGTACATTCTTCTGCAATAGCACTACTCATATGGCCCTGAGAAAACACCAATCTGTATTTATCCCAATTGGAATAATATGCCACCAGCTCACCACCAAGACCTAAGTTTGTCCTACTTAGGGTCTTTACTCATGTCATTTGGCTTCCAAACTGCAGCACCCTATCTTGTAAGCATTCTTGAGAAATTCCCTCTTTTCTTTTTCTTCTTTCCTTCCTTTCTTTTTCTTTCTTTCTTTCTTTCTTTCTTTCTTTCTTTCTTTCTTTCTTTCTTTCTTTCTTTCTTTCTTTCTTTCTTTCTTTCTTTCTTTCTTTCTTTCTTTCTTTCTTTCTTTCTTTCTTTCTTTCTTTCTTTCTTTCTTTCTTTCTTTCTTTCTTTCTTTCTTTCTTTCTTTCTTTCTTTCTTTCTTATCTTTCTCTCTCTCTCCCTCTCTCCCCCCCCTTTCTTTCTTTCTTTTTTTCTTTCTTCTTTCCATGCCAATTCCATATTTAAATAGTATGAAAAGGTGTGAAGAATGAATATGGAATCAGGCCTTGGACATTTCAAGAATAATAACTTACACATGTCTTGAAAGTCTTAGGTGTAAGAAGAATGCCATAAGCTCCAAGCATATTTATGGAGTCAAAAAGCAATATTATTTATGCAAAAATAGAGGGAGGTGTGCAGATGGCCTCAGTCCCAAGATTACACTGTTTAAGTGGTGGGCCTGGGCGTAGACTCCCAGTCTGTCCAACTCTTTCTTTTTTTAAATAGTTTTATTAAGAAATCTTCACACACTGTCCATACATAGTATACAATCAATGGTTCACAATATCATCACATAGTTGTGTATTCATCATCATGATCATTTTTAGAACATTTGCATCACTCGAAAAAAAGAAATAAAATGTAAAAAGAAAAAACACATACATACTATACCTGTTACCCCTCCTTCTCATTGGCCTCTAGTATTTCCATCTACCCAATATATTTTAATCTTTGTTCCCCCTATTTTTTTTCTACACCTCTTACCACTCCCTTTTATTAATCACTAGTATTTCAACCTTGTCTAACTCTTGATCCAGTGTTCTTTGCTCTCATCGCAGCAGCTGTGGCCTGGAGTGAGGGGAATTTGGTTTCCTAGAAGGCCATCAAAGATTATTGGTTAGACTACTATTTCTATCACATATGAAGAACTAAACCAGTTAAAGGCTCCAGGAAGTGCACAACAGGTAAGGCATCTTAGGGAGTTAAAAATAAACTCTCCTAAGCATCCTTTAGAAAGATAGAGGAAGAGATGAGATCACAACCAGGTAAAAATTTTAAAAAAACTTCCCCACCAGCTAAGGAAATCGAGCAAGAATTTTAGCTCTAACCCAGCCAATAGGCAATTGCAGCCCTTCTTGAAAAGACTTTGTCTTCCTAAAATAAATGTCTGCTCCACTTGAGTTAAAATTAGACACACATCAGTTCTGGCTGTTGACACAAAGGCCTCTGGCAATTGTGGAATCCAGGCCCCTCTACAGAAATGACCAGGCTCTGTAGATATTTACCAAAATATCAGGAGGTAATCCGGGAGGTAAGGATTAAAGTGTCTCACCATTTCTTTGTCATAGAACCCTCTGTCCCTGTTCTGTAACCAGCTCCATCCCGTCGAGCTCCTGGGAAGGACCAAAGACATCCTCTTTCATTGTAGCTGGGGTTCCAAGATAGAATGATGCAGGTATGAGATAGTCTATTTTTATTTATAATAACAGTAATCCCTGGGATCTGTAGGTTTGCCTTAGCCTTATTACATTATATTCATTATCTCAGTCATCCATTCATTCAACAAATATTTTCTGACCATCTCCTTCTGTGTTGTGCTACGTACCAGAGAATAAGGCAGGGTCCCTGTTCTCAGTTGCCCCATGACAAACTTATGGAAAATGATATCCCTCATTTGAAGAATAAGGGAATAGACACTCAGAAAGGTTAAGTAATTTCCCAAGGTGATGGAGCAGGAGAAAAAAAGCAAACAACTCTCAGTATCTCTCAGAGATGCACCTTCCCTTTAATCCTTATTCCCTTCAAAGCAGAAAAACCTCATAGCAGCCTTTTTCACACTGCTATTACAGTTTTTCCCTGAGGATATTAAAAATATGTTGATACAAATATGAAGGACATTTATATCTTGACTTGGGAGAAATAACGTTTTGTATTAAGGAAAGGAAGAAGTAGACTTTAAACAAAATTTCATCTTAACCTCCCCTTTTTTTTCTTTTGTCTGCATGAGCTATTTATATGGGAAAAATTACCTGCTGAGACAACTGCTTTAGTTTTGTGGTTGTGGACTATGATACTGGTCCTTATCATTCCAGGCCTGGGTTCTTGAAATAGTCTCATAGATGATCTCTCATTTCTAGTCATTTTTTGTCTAAATCTACCCATCAAAGCATTAATATTCCTAAAAAAAAAAAAAAAAAAGATTTTCTATTTAACTCACTCGCTCTCACTTTCATTTCTGTAGAACAAAGTCTTTCTTACAGGATCAAGTCCAGACTCCTGCAGAACCATCCAAAAATCTGGCCTAAAATTACCATCAATTCCATTCAGCAAACATTAAATGAGAGTTTTGGCTTAAAGTACAAAATGTAAAATCCCAAGCTCTTGTACTCAAGAATATCTGGTCTGAGAACAAGGGTTGCAAAAACAGACCAGTAAATATATAATCATAATGCAGTGGAGAAAATGCCGTGGTAGGAGGTTGTAGTGGGCAGAGAGAGATATTCAGGAGGAGTGGGTAATTCAGTCTAAAGACATGTGGTCAAGAAAAGGCTACCTAAAGATGCTTGAACTTCTTTCCTACCAGAGTCCTCCTCTTCAGCCAGGCCAGTCATCTCACTAATCTCTGTGCCAAGCATATACATTTCTGCCTGTTATTTTGGCTTAATTTAGTGACTACCATTTATTGGGCACTTACTATGTCCTAGATACTGTGTTAAGAATACAAGATATCATCATACCCACCCTCAAGGTACCAAAGGTTATTGAGAGAATGTACTTGTTGTATCTCCCCTGCATTTACTTATTACATATAACAGATACCAGTCATGCACAAGACTTATTTCTGATCTCATCCTCCAAATATTCATCTTCAAGGACATGTGTATATGAATGCACTCTATCATCTCCCAGCACTCAGAAACATGTCCTCTCTGCTCAAGATATTCTTTCATGTCTAAGGCTTCTGTTGTATAGTTTTTTGTTCCTCTGTGGCTTTACATTGTAGATTGTGCTTTCATGTTGGTGTCACTGGCCAATGCTGAAGGGCCCCATAAGAAAGATCTGCAAGAAAATGCATCGTGTCACTAACCAGATGATTTTGTGGAGGGTATTGCTTATTCTTTTATTCAGGGTACTCTTTATGAGGGTCCATGAGAGACATTCCTAGCTGCTTTTAGTGTGAGGACAGCTCTGGGTTTCTTGAGCAATTCATCCATTATGAAGTGATAAGACCACATAATTTGCATAATTAACCAGGATGTCCTTTTCAAAGGAGGCTAAATGATAGCTTAAAACCAAATTTGTGTCAGTTTATAGGAAGTATTCATGCAATGTTTGGCTCCATTTATTTCCTTCTTTCTCATCTACTTTCTTATTCTTTTTTTTTTTTTTGTCATTTTGCTATATTTTGTGTATCTTGAGAAAGTGCCTTATATTGTTTGTAGAAAAAACATTCCCTTCTAAATAAATAAAAACAATATTTTTACTGCTCTTTAATTATATAAATATCTCACACAGGGCTAGCATGGGGCTAGGGTCTTACTGAAACTCTAAGTGTTGGATTTTCTGGGAAATGTTTTGCTTTTCTGTGAATGGCAGGAAAATAGGTAAGAGTTTCTCTAAAGCAATACAAAAGTAAAACTCTTCTTTTGCTTCATGATGGGAACAAATTGAAACAAAGACAAGATGCAAATTTCAAAAACCAATCCTGGAGTCATCAAGTCTGAGGTAGCAAAAATACAATTTCAGGCCTTGAAGTTCTCATCTGCTAGGACAAGGTAGGAAATGGAGATAGCTAACCCCTGTTTCTGTTCCTGATTTGCTAAGCTGCAATGATATTCCTTTCCTTAAGCTTTATTGATTTTGATAAACTCTGAACCCTGTCTTGCTTTAGAAAGAGACATAGAGGTATAGATTTTTACGTCAAAAACATTTGTAGAATCAACATTTGTTCTTTGCTGAAAGCCTGTGGAGGATGTGGAGAATAGGCTTATTGCAACAAGGTTTCAGTGACCAGCATGCAGAGAAGCCCAGGGAAGCACTGATTGGCTCCTACAGCTCTACTCTGCCCAGGTCTCAGTGACCTTCTCTGTGAAATGCATGGCAGCCAATCATAAGTCCCAGTCTAGCTCCCAAAGTGATAATGTTGTCCCCGCCCAAACTTCTACCTTGCAACTCTTAGTTCACCTAGGGAGTTATTGGCAGTTATAGGCAATTATCTTCTGCCTATAGCCTATGTTGCATCCAATTAGCCTTCTAGGCCAGCTGTTATCTGTTTGTATAGCAGAGAAGCCCTTGGAAAAGACCCTTTGCTGTTACCCTTTCTTTCCACAGGAATATTCCTTTTAATAATCTGCCACTGGGGGATAATATTTTATCATAAAGGCTTGATTCTTTGGATTCAAGTATTTCCCTGTACTTAAGTTTCTATATATCAGCATGAATGAGTCTCTCCAGAGTGTTTCATGCTGACAGCTTTCCTTCTTACAACTGGGGAAGGGTTTCCTTGTTATTAAGCAGAACAAAAGAAAAAAGAGAGAGAGAGAAAGAAGTTAACTCAATCCTAAATAGGTATATATAAATGGATGTACATCCCACTTTTGATTCCCCAAGGTGGTCAAAGAAACCTCAAACCTTGAAAGAATTAGTTTAAAGTCATTCTGGGCTTGTTGTGCTCCCAGGGATCCAGCAAAAGAAATAAAACTTTCTCTGGAGGGAAATATATTCACCCTAAGACTTGGGGAATACCACCAATAAATTTTTGAGGGAAATGACTGGCCCACAGTCAATATAACCAGGGACACAAAGAAGGGAATATGTTTGAGAGCTAGCAGGAAAAAAAATCTTGAAAATATCTTCAGGGAATGGAAGACCATAAAAAGTAGGTTAGCAAATCATAAAAAGCACCACCCTACCACAGCAAATAGATGGCTTCTAGTGAGGCTGTAGAATTCTCAAAAGAATCCCATTCTCATCCTTACAAAAAATAAAACTGTTCATGTGAAAATAATTTTCTTGAACATATCAAAGATCTTATGGCACTAGCCTGAAATCTAGGAAAGGTAGAGGTCTCCAAGGACAGAAAGGATACAAGCACTTATGTGGGGCAGGTGCTCAGCGCCATGCAACCTGGTAAGATGAGCTCAGTTAATATCTGTAATGATTGCTAAAGGCCAAGTGTGATAATATAAAAACACCAAGATAAAAAGAAATTGGTACGCAACTGCAAGGTCTTCTCCATGTACTATATTGGGTGCTCATAAGAAAGATGGGTGCAAGTGAGGGATCAGAAAGAGCCTTTCATGTGTTGGAAATCTGGAAGAGGTAAGCAATAGAAACTGCAGGAGAGGCAAAAGCCCCACTTGGATCCTCCTCTCCTATTTTTCTTACAGAATTAAATTATGTCACTAGAGAAAGGGCAGCAAACCCTGTCAGTCTTAGGGCAAGAGTGAAGACTCAGAGAGCTGGGGTAAAAGAACAGACAAAACCTCTACCCCTGGGGGAATGGAAGAGACAGGAAAACATTTCATGTCCAGAACAACAGAGATTCTCTACCATTGAGGGAGAGGAAGGATCATGGAAAGGGCAATGAAAATTTTCTAAAATTGTTTGTGGTGATGAAAGCACAACTCTGATTATACTGAGAGCCACTGATTCTACATGTTGGATGGATTGCATGGTATGTGAATAAAACAGCTTTAATAAAAATAAAAGTAACTCTGTTGAAACAGAAAGGTAATAAGAGTGGGGAAAAAAGAAAAGAGAGCAGCCACAAATTGTGGGAAAATATCAAACTGTTTAATATATGTATAATTAGAACCCTGGAAGAAAAATAGCAAGAGAAGGGAGAAAAAAAATTAGAAGAGAGAATAACCAAGATTAATGAAAGAAAATTTCCAAAATTAATGAAAAATCACTAATCCAAGAGGCTCAGAGAACACCAAACAAATAAATACCTACATCCAAAATGAAAATACTTACACATATCATCTGGAAATCTTCCTATCTGGAAATCAAAGATAGGGAGAAAATCCTGAAGTCAGCAAGATGACAAAACAAACATTACATGTGTAAGATCAAAGATTAGGGCAACAACAGATTACTCATCAGAAATTATGCAAGCATGAAGACAATGGAAATCAAATTCAAAGTGCTAAAAGAAAAAAAAGTGTTTACACAGAGTTCTCTATCTGGAGAAAATATCTTTAAAATCACTGAGATTTAGTAGATTGAAATGCTAGAGATCAATGAAATGGAGGGGTAAGGGGTATGGTATGTATGATTTTTTTTTCTGTTTTCTTTTTATTTCTTTTTCTGAATTGATGCAAATGTTCTAAGAAATGATCATGAAGATGAATATACAACTATGTGATGAAAAAATTAAAAATAAAGGAAATAAAAATAAATCATTGAGGAAGTAAAGACTTTTTTCGGACAAAAATTAATAAGCAGTTTTTGACTACAAGAAATGTTAAAAGTTCTTCATGTAGAAGGAATATGATAATTGAGAATAACTGGATCTGCAGAAAGAAATGAGAGCAATGGTAATGGCATCAACAGTTGTAATTAAAATTCATGTTATTCTTATTTTTAATGGCTCTAAAATATAAGTAGCTATACAAGCAAAAAATTGTAGCAGATGTAGTAAATATAAAATTTGTTATTATTAGTATTTTAATTGCTCTAAAATTTAAATAGTTGTACAAGCAAAAAATTGTAGCAAATGTGTGTATTGCCTATATAGAAGATTAATATGCAGTAGCTATAGCATAAAGGATGGAAGTGAATAATCAGGAATAGTTTATACTGTTTTTACACTACATGTAAAGTGGCAAAATGTCCTTTGGAAGCAGGTTGTAATATACTGTAAATCCTAGAGCAAAGTACTACAAAATTTTTGAAAAGAATTGTAAATATTAAGCTAATAGTGAAATGTAGATATTAATCTAATATGAAGGTAAACTAGAATCATAAAAATCTTAATGAAGCCAAAAAAGCACAAAGGAGCAAAACCAAAATAAACAGAAGGAACAAATGAAAAATAGCAAAAGCGGTCAGTTAATCCAAACATGTTGATAATTGCATTAAGTGTGAATGGCCTACATACGGCAATTAAATGTCAGAAATTACAGTGTCAGATAGGAAAAGTAAGATCCAGTTATATGCAGTCTCTAAGACTCCTTGAGGGTAGATGTCATATCCTGCATGGCTTTGCCTTCCTAAGTACAATTTCTTTTTAAAAATGACAATGTAAGCACTCAAGAAAGGCTAGCAGAAAACATAATTAAGTAAACAAATGAAAAAAATGACAATCGATATTTTTAGACACGTTGATCCCAGTGTGGAAGCAAAGCACATTAAATAAAACCACATAGCTATATTAAAAGTAAAAACTTAAAAATGATATACCATACAAACACAAATCAAAAGAATGATGGAATTGGCTATATTAATAAAAGTAGATTTCAAAATAAGGATCATTACAAGACATAAAAAGGGATAATACATAATGATTAGGGATCCTTTGCCAAAAAGAAATAACAGTATTAAAGGTATGTACTCATAAAGACAGCTTCAAAATGCATGAAGCAGAAACTGATAGTGCGTCATCATTTTATTTTAAAGGAGAAATAAACAAATCCACAATTATACTTGGAGAGTTTAACATCCCTCTCTCAATAATTGATAGAACAAGTAGATAGAATATCAATAAGGACATAGAAGACCTGAATAGCAGTATCAATTAGATTGATCTAATTGTTATGTATAGAATACTTGAACCAAAAACAACATATCTATATCTATTAAAGAAACCAAATTTCTAGATAGAAATTTTCAAAGAAAACTCCAGGCACATATCTTTCTTTGACAAAGATTTTTTTAGGTGACACCAATAAGATTATTTGCTGCTCCTAAGGCAGAAGAAAAATTATCCATTATGAAAGGTATGAGATTCAAGAAGAATGGTGATACAAATGGGAAACTATGTGGGTAAATCTAAGCAAACTTTGATCTAAAACAATTAACATAATATCTAGTTGCAGGGAAAATAGGCTAAAATTAAAGAAAATTTTAGACAATAACTGAATATAAGTTGATAGGGATTCCATGTGTTGTTCGGAAAGTAGGTAAAATTTGTTGATTTTGTTACAAATGTTCATTCAAAATAACCATAGTCAGTGTATGTGCACACACATAAACCAGGAAAAAAGTGTTACATATAATGAAAAAATGAAATGATAAAGAAAAAAGAAGGGGGTGCTCAACCCAACAGAAAGCAAGAAAGGAGGGAAACTTAAGGAAAAACAAGACAAATAGAAGCCCATGACAAGATAAGAGTAATTGCAATAATTGTATGTACACTAAAACCTTAAGATAAAAGGCAAGGATTGCAGGACTGGGTTTTAAAAAATTGTGAAATCTAATTATTGACTACTTACAAATGATGCACCTTAATAAAGATACAGAAAGGTTAAAAGATGAAGGGAAAGGAAGAAAGAATATAGCTTAAGCAATTATTAACTGAAAAGAAAACTGGGTATAGCAGTGTTAATACAAGACCCAGTCGTCTTCAGGTCAAAGGCATTACCAGAGACAAATGTTAGTCACAACTCAATGATAAAGATCCAATTCCCTAGGAAATACAAAAATTTTAAATTCATAGGTGGTCAATAATATAGCCTGAAAATAAATAAAATAAAATTTATGGTACTATAAGGATAAACACAACAACATAGTGGGAAGTTTCAACATCTTTCTCAGTAATAATATATCCAGTGATAAATTATCAGTAAGGATATTTGTATAGCACAATTAACAACCTTGATATGATGGGAAGATATAAAGCATAGCTCCCCCAAATTGAAGAATAAACACTCTTTTCACATATTCTAACTCTACCACACTATTGAATTTTAATGATTTGTTTTATGTGTGTCCACCTGACTAGTTGTGAACTCCTTGAGGGCAGATGTCATATCCCACTTGGCTTTGCCTTCCTAAGTATAACCTCTTTTTAAGAAATGACAATGTAAGCATTCAAGAAATGCTAGTAGAAAACATAATTAAGTAAACGAATGAACAAAAATGGCAATCGATATTTTTAGACACCTTAATCCCAGTGTGGAAGCAAAGCACATTACCTAAGATTTATACAAGCGTCTAGGAATGCTACATAAAACTAGGCAAGATTTTTTAAATATGGCACTACATGGGCAGGTAGCAATGCATCCTAATGTTCTAATATTGACATTTCTAACCTGCCATATCTTAGCATGGCTTTAGTACTTGCCCTGTGCTCACTATTTCCTGGTGCCAGCTATGAAGTCTAGCTAGGCATCTTGAAAAATCTAAAGCCTTCTAGGCATCTGCTTCTGCCTTTGTCATTTTGACGGTCTTTATCTGCAGATGCTGACCCTGATGATACACAGTTTGTCTCTTCTCTCATATCATTCTTGGAAACCACAGTTTCCATTGTCTTTCTGCCTCCTTGCTACGAGACCCCCTAGGAAACAAGTTTTTCCCCACACATAACTCAATTTTGATTTCCTGCCTGAGCACCTTCCTCCATATCTCACTGGCATTTTTGAACCTGATTTTGTTGGCCCTGGTGTGGCTCACATCATATTATGCCACAGTACTCTGGTTCTTACAATCAGAATCATGAACCACAAGAACACCCTAAGGAAACCAACAAAGGATTAAGGGAAGCACAGCATCCCAACAACTTTTCATTATGACGAGATAATAGAAAAGTATAACATGGGGCAGACAGTAATTTTGCCGTTCAATTTTGCCAGGCCTCTTTTGCAGCAGGCAGTGAAGCATGTTTTATATTTATAATTAGTATGTGCTGTTGTTCAGGAGTGGGTGGTTGCAGTTCCACAAATATCACACTGCACGTTCCTGACATGCCCTTCCCTTTGGCTTCTCTGAACTGGAAAGAACCCATTTGTTATTATTATTATTAATATTGTTCCTCACTGCCTTTGCTTTCAACTTTTTCATTGGCATTAATTAAAGTGTTCTTGGTTTGCAAAGAAGGCAGACATACAAGTCACAAGGAAGGCTTTATGCAGGCCCACAGCTTTCCGACAGCACAAAAGCAGGGATTCAAACAAGGAGCTATCAAGTATGATTGTTCTAATCATATGCTTTACATTTGGAGAGCCCCAGAAGACAGGCCAGAAGTCACCTATGGACTAATAAGGACCGGTATGATAAAGGGATTCTCAGACCAGGTCAAGATTCCCATTAGCCATAGTCAAGGCAGCTTGCAGACAAAGTAAGGGCTACAAACTCAGATTAGCAGAAGCAAGGATGTGGGAAGGCCCTATATTTCAAGAGGTAGAAGAATGGAAATGAGACCCTGTAAGCAGGGAAGAGGAAAGGCTTCTTATGGGATGTGTGAAAGTGGAGAAATGGGACTATTTACCCAGAAAATACCAGAAAGTCTAATCAATGTGGTCCTTCATAGGAGACCCTTAAGTGTTTTGAGGTAGTGGAAAGAACATTTTTCTAGGAGTTAGTTTATCAGGGTTCTAATCCAGACTAAGTTGTTATCTAATTGTACATCATAGAGAAATTCACTTTCCCTCTTTGGTTGCGGTTTCTTCATCTGTAAATTTATGACTTTGTATACCACATGGTTTCTCATCTCTCACCCCTTTTCATACACCATCATACTAGCCTATAGATTTCAGAAGCAATTCTGGAATGCCTCTCTTTTCAATGCTTTAGAACTGACTTGCATGCTGCTTTGGAGCTGATTTGCATGTGGTGGCATATGCATGCCCACACACAAGAACACCCATATGCTTGCACATACACACACACGCGCGCGCGCACACACACACATTCACACATACACAGATGAGGCAATCATTTTAGGGATGCATCTTGTTTGTTTACTTACAACCCTAATGATATTACTAGATCTGATCACTCACCTTATTTACAATCTTGATTGGCTTCAAGTGACTTCTATTTTTCTTTAAAAATTAAGTCAGATATGGAACCAAATAGCTTTCATTGCAATGCTTACTAGAGGTACAAGACATTCTGCCAGGACGTTTCATTTATTTCCTTTTAATTATTTTCATGTGGTCAAAGACATTTGAGACCAACAATATTATACCCATCTAATAGATGAGGAAATTGAGCTTTAATAATTTGCCAAAATTGTACAACATAAGGGGTAAGTACATTTTAAAAATTATATTTCAATCTATAAATTAAAGGATAAGAATATGATCACTGATATTTATCAAAATCTTAGAAATCCCTTAATGCCCATATGAAATTCCATCTCCATTAAGATACTCTCCCTGTTTACTCTAGTCTTTCCCTTCTCAAAAGTGAGGTGTACTCACTGGGAATTTCACATACAGCCTTCTACTGTCTAATCATTAGGTGCACGTTTCTTATTTTGATATAAGCTTCTAAAGGGCAGAAACCAAAGTTATAATTCAGCCTGGGTCCTTAGCAGAAATCATAAGACAAAGAAATTGTAGATATGAACAGAGGAAGAAATAAATACAATTTTTGAGTTGGCCTAGATGAATTCACAGGTACACAAACTCAAATTCAATTCTTTATCATGTGCACTTAGCATCCTTCTGGGAAACCCATACAATAAAGAAATCCCAACATCTTTGTTGCAAAAATATGAAGGAAGGTATAAAGGGCAAAGATTCTGATCATCTCTCCATTAATGTGATGGTGAAGGACAGGGCACAAATACTGTACTTAATGCAGATTCCATTCAGTGAAACAATGATTACAATCAATTTGACTACTAATGTGACTTATCTTGTAAATTGCTGGGTCATTAACTTCAACAACATCAATGTGCTGTCACTATCCAATTCCACCAAATTAGTGTCCGAGGTAATAGGAGAATGAATGTATGAGTACATTATTGGTGGTTAATAGAGACAGCAAGTTTTTAATGTGCTGCTGAGAGCTGCTGAGGCACCAGGGACCAAGACAACAAGACTAAGGGAATTGGATGAAGAGATAAAGAGCCACAACATGGGGGCATTTCAGGGCTGCTACAGCCATTTACCTGACCCCTCTGCTTTAGTGCCTTGGAAAGTGAAAGGGCCAGAACTGGGACAATCCCAACCTTTGCAAGGATACAGCATACTCATTTCTCATTTGGAGCAAATGAGCAAAAGTGTAGTACTTGGATCATCCAAGAATGATTTGCCTATCTGAACGTCAGGTTCCTGAAACAGGATCTTTTCCTACCAGCACTGAATTCACAAAATGCAGAGGAGCACTTATTCTGTACACATATGAGGTCACTCCCAGCAATCTGAATCTTAAACTGCATCAACCTCAAGACTCATCCCGAAGCTCCTTAGCAAATTGCATCTTACTCAATTCAGAAATTCTTTTAATACTTGTTTATGAAAAAAAGAAACTTGAAATATTTGTGTCCATGTTCTAGAGATATTTATGCCCTCCCTGTCCATCTTTTCTTGTTGAGAAGCTGCTACTCCCACAGCACATGAATCAGAAGACCCCATCTCTTAGTCACAGTTCACTGAAGCAGAGAGGAATAACTGTCTGAAGTTAGACAGGCATATTTTACTCTCCTAGGAGAATATAATTAAAGTGCAGAGACTAAGGCAGTCAGAAAATGTTAGGCACTTGAGCTGTAACTCCAAAGAGGAACTGGTAGCAGGCCACCAAAGCCACATTCAAGCCAATGCTATGGGGGGACCAGAAACTAAGACCCTTGCAAAAGATGTTCTAATGCAGAACACACAATGAAAGATTTAAGTGGAAGTACACAGAAATGCTGAGTCTCAAAGAGATGGAGAAAGAATGATTAACTGAAAACTTTCTATTTCCTGGGCATAAAGCCCATAGTAGTCTCCCAGTTGGGGTTTATGAACTTCTCGTATATCATTTTACTAAACTGGCTTCCATGGGTTTCTGTTTCATGCACTCAAACAACTCCAAAGATAATCTACTTCATTTATGGTTATCAACAAACATTTATTTATCACTTGCTGTGGGTAGCATGCTAAACTCTGCCAGAGATACACACAACCAAAAGAAGAGGTTATTGCTTTTCAGGTAATTATTACTGAGTTGGAGAGATTTTTCTAAGTATTCAATAGAATTGCATCTCTCTGTTTTTGAAAGTAGGTCCTCTAGGAACCCAGGGTGTGCAATCTGCATAGTCCTTCCTATGGCTGAGAGGTGAGGTGGAGATGTGAAAATTAGAGCTATGCAGGGTTGGGAATCAATAATCTTGCAAACATCATCACTACTGCCAGCATTGGCTACCAATGACTGCCCCCCCCCCGAGAATCTGGCCCCGGGCTTCTATAGTCCTCAGAGCTACACTGTGAGGTAGTTACTACTAATATACCTGTTTAAGATGAGGAAACCGTGGCATAGGTAGCAAGAAACAGAGCTTAGATTTACTCTCAAGTAGTCTAACCCCAGAGACTGTTCTTAACAATTTCCCACATCTTCCCTTTCTGTGTATATCTCTCTCTTTAGAAGCCATGCTCCCTACCTCCTTTTAGGGTGATCTTTGGCTTTCCTAATCAAACCTGAAATCATCAAAGTGCTTCATATCAATGAAATTTAAATCACTTGTCCCGCACTAGAGGTACTTGCAGTATGTCTTGTCTCCTGCATATAAAAGTTTAGGCATCAAGAAAAAGGATGAGTAAAAGAACCTTTAAGACAATTCTGAAACCCCACACTGCCCTACCTGCAAATGAAGCTTGCTCTAGGGGTTTGTATGAGAAATGAACTCTAGGAACCACTTCAGGATTTTCCTGAATTCATGTGTTTATTTCTCACTTTCATTATTTTTATGGGCAGAAAAACATATTTCTTCATTATATTTAGGTTTCAGTGAATTTATTTTGGAATGTGCTGTCTTGTTTTCCCTAAAGAAAAGATGCATAATTTATGTGATGAGGTTGGACATTGGCAGATATTACTTAACATATTCAATGTGTAAATGCCATGGACAATTCTCTCCTTCCAAGTCCCACTCTATACAAGATATACAGAGAGCTGTGAGACCAGCTATCACAAAGTCTATCATTACAGTCATCAATGGTGATAGGTATACCCACTACTTATATTGTGGCTTTTAGCTTAAAGTTGATCCTTACTAGATTCTTCATATTTGGCAAAGAATTATCACCACAGGTGCTGCCACTAAGTGACAGAGATGGATGGTCCACTATAGGCTTGGCAAAATCAACTGGACACATCAAAATATAACACATACACATGCACAAGGTTTTAAAAGCTTTGTGTTTTGAAATAACTATAGATTCACAGGAGGTTGCAAAGAAATGTACAGGAGATCTGATGGACACTTTCCCCAGCCTCTTCCAATGTTAACATTGTACACAATTCTAGAATATCAAACCCAGGAATTTGACTGTTACAATCCAAATATTTGTTCAAATTTCACCAGTTTTACATGTATTCATCTGTGTGTATAGTTCTAAGAAATTTTATCACGTGTAGCTTTGTAATCAATCAAAATACCCAACTGTACCATTAAAAAGATTTCCAGTGTTCCCCTTTATATTCGCCAACATCCCAAATCCCTAGAAGCCACTAGTCTTTTCTTCATCTCTATAGTGATGTTATTTCACAAATGTTTCATAGATGGAATTATGAGGTATGTGTCCTTTAGAGATTGATTTTTTTTTCTATTGGCATCATTTTCTTGAAGTTCATCCAAGCTCATGTGTATATCAATACTTTTCCCCTTTTTATTGCATCTGTATTTATTCCCAAATGTATTCCATGGTATGGATACACCACAGTTTATTTAATAATTTACTCATTGAAGGGCACTTGGGTAATAGTCAGTTTGGGCTAAGATAAAAGGAGCTACTATGAGCAGCTGTGTACAAGTTCTTATGTGATAAATAAGTCTTCCTTTGTTAAACAGAATTGCCCAAGACTGCAATTGTTGGGTTGTATGACAAATCTATCTTTAGTTTTGAAAGGAACTGCCAAACTATTTTCCATAGTGGTTGTACCATTTTACATTCCTATCAGTTAATGTTTGTGTGATCCAGTTTCTCTACATCCTTGCCGTCATTTATTGTTACTACTATTTTTCATTTTGGACATTCTGATAGGTATGCAGTGATAACTCATCACATTTGAATTTGCATTTCTCTAATGGTCAGTGATGTCAACCATCTTTTCATGTGCTTATTTGTCATCTGTGTTTCCTCTTCAGTGAAATGTCTTACATGTCTTTTGCCCATTTTCTAGGGTTTTTTAAATGTTATTCTTTGAGACACATGAGTTTTATTCACTTAAACAAGCACTTACTTTAAGCCTTCTAATTGAAAGACAATTTTTTAAAATTTTATATTTTATGTAGTTGACAAGATTTAATATTAACCTTGTTATCCTGCACAATATAATGAACAGTAATAGGCACTCAGCTGTTTTCCTTTCATTCATTTAGTGAATAACTAATGAATACCATGCATACTTTCAAAAATTAATAAATAGTGTGCATTAAGATATATTTTAAAGTCTCTAATTAATTAGTATGGCCCTCCACAATCTACCCATCCTACTTAGCCAACTTCATCTTTCACTACTCTACCTATTGAACCCTATGCTGGAATAACATTCAATCTCCAACTTCTCCTCAAACACCTCCTATTTTTCTTGACCCTGTGCACAATCAGGAAACAGCATGCCCAAATGCATGGCCTTTGTCCTTTCCTCAGGTAGAAAACTCCTACTTGAGGCTCAAGATCTAGTTTATATACCACCACTTCTGTGAAACCTTCCCTAACTTCTCCAGTCAGAGTTAGTCACTTCTTTTTTGTGCCCTTACTCTACTCTTCTCAAACCGTGGTTACAATGCTTACTTTCAAATAATTCACTCCTCATGGTAACCTGTGTTTTCCATTCCCCTATAAAACAACTGACAGGGAACACTGAAAGTTCAAGGCTGGTACTCTTCTATCTGTACACTCATGTATTTTTCCTCCCACCAGCATTTGAAAGTCACACCTTCCAAGAATCAACTATGTTTAGTGCCAAACTTATTTATTACAGTTGAATGTTTATGTAATTAAATCATCGATTATTTTAATTAATGAAATATGAATGCAAAAGAAAGAGATGTTTCTACAAAATCTAAGTTAATCTGTTTGGAAAGATGAGAAATGTAAGTCAAATTAGGCATAGGTGAAAAATTATATATGATTCAGGATAAAAATCACAAAATTCTAAAAGTATGCAGAACTCAGAGTATTTTGATGCAAGTCTCTTTACCTTTTCACTCTTCCAAACAAAAGATAAAAATTGGATTGGAAATTGCACCCATTGCTCTATGGATGTGGTTTATGTAAGAAAGCTCAGGTGAAACTTCTATTGATTAACTTATACACAAAAGTCTTCAGCTTTACATTAAAATTAGTTAATTAATGGTATTTAAGCCAAATGTCTCATGTTTATATTGCTGGCATTTCTTATCATTCTATCTTTTCACTAAATTTCTCAACAGAATACTGGTTCAAATTACATTAGCTGAGAAGGCTTCTCCTATGTTTTCCACTGAAACTTAACATTCAATAAAACCTTTTTGTTTACATGCTTTCTTACTAGATTGAGAGCCCATTAATGTCAAGAACCTGGCATTTTGCCTGACACATCATGAGTACTCAATAAACTATTGTGGATTGAGTGAAAAGAAATCTGTAGAGCAAATTGATAAAAATCAAAAGAAAGTGTATCTTATGATCTTCATGCAATTATTTAATCCGATCCATTCAAGGAAATTAGTCTCAAATCTCAGTATTCATTTCAGAGGAATTCTCTATCAGACACTGCCACACATCTTCCTCTTCACAGAATTTAGACCTCCTTAATGGTGATAGGTGGTCTTGAGAATATATATATAGAGTCTTGAGAAGATATATGTATATATGTAAATATATGTGTATGTATATTTATAATCATGCCAAAGTCATTCCATTATATATATATATACACTATAAATTTAACTAGATCTAGCTTTTATAAATATCAGTTCTTCAGCAAAAAGATGGTGAATGTCTTCCCTAACCGCTATTATTTCTCTTCATAGCTTCTGTAAGATGGTAATCATATAGCCTAAAATAACCTAGAGGCCTGAAATGGGGCATTTAAAAATTAAATCCAAATTTAACCCTATGAATTTCATCCAGAGTGTAGCATATTATTCATAAACCAACTTCTAACCTAGACATTTCTCTGGACAGCCCCTATTGCATCTATGTGAAGTCCAACTTTCTGGCTCTGAGGGGCCCTGAGACCATAATTTGTATTTCTATTAAATTCTCTCTTAGCCTTTCCTTTGATCCAGTTAACACAGGATAGAGAATTGGGAGAACCCTTCCTAGCTCTGCCTCTGCCATTTAGTGATTTGATTGGTCAATAATTTTTAGGATCTCATCCATCAATTACAAAAAGAAAAGAATTTATCAGGCCCTGTGTTGTTAAATATCTTTGGCTCAGCTCCTGGCCCTACTTTCTCTCTTCGGAGAATAGCTGGCAGAATCCATCTTGGTATAAGAATCAACCATCTTGTCTTTCAGCTGGAAAGCTGGTAGTGAAAGCTCTGTATATTAGGAGGTCTCTGCCTGAATAAATGGACATCAAATTTTATTACATATAGACCAAGCTAGGAGGCACAAGACACTCAGAAACTATACACTTGAATAACCAAAGAATATACAGCTGTATTTCAAGTTTTTTGGAATAAAAATAGAGTAAGGCAGACTCTGTGTTCTCTGAGGGCTGAAAGTCCACCAGGGGAGATCAGCAATAAGCACAAACCAAGAGATAGAGTAAGATCTTTCACCATTGAAAGGAACCACTCTGCATTATTTGGGCTGGGTTTAGGCACATTCTTAAAAGAAATGTCTCCTAAAAGCACCAAGAATTTCTTGAGACTTAAAGAAACAAAGAACTTGAATAAAGTAACCAGCTTGAGGATATTGGTTCATACTGAAAACTTAGCTAAAGAGAGAATGCTAGGTTGGTCCCTGGAACTTGAAGTATCTGTGTGACAACTGAGACTGAAAGCTAGAGTTCTGCAACTCTGAAGTCAGCATTACCTTATATAGCAACTGTTAAAAAAGCTGAAAAGGAGAACAGACTTTAATTAGAGATATGAATGAAGCTGATCTAGTTAGGACTAAGGGAAATCAGACTAAAAGGTAAAGGGTGATATTGACTGTGTTTTAAAACTTCAACTTCTGTATGAGACCAAAGGAAGAGATGTATATTTGGTGCAAAATTTATATTCATCTAATTTATCTTGTATGGTCAGTGTATTCAAACACCATAATTACATGGAACCTGGAATAGGAAGTGAAATCTTATTGGTTTGTAAATGTTAGTATGAGGACCCAATACATACCAGGGTGATTTTGGCAGAGAATAGAAAACTATTTGCAAAACCCATCTGAAGGGACTGGGGGAAATGTGGTAATATTAAGCTCCCCCACCTTGAGAATTTCTGATATTTTCACAAACATTTTGGACTACCAATTTAATAGGCCAAGCCCTGGATCTTGGGGCTTGCCCTTGTGAAACAATCTTGCAAAGGAGAAGCTAAGCGTACTTATATTATGCCCAAGAGTCACCCACAGAGAATCTCTTTTGTTGTTCAAATGTGACTTCTCTCAAAGCCAACTCCACTGGTAAATTCACTGCCTTTCCTTCTATGTGGGACATGACTCCCAGGGGATTAAATCTCCCCAACAACATGGGAAATGATTCCCAGAGATGAGCCTGGACCTGGCATCAAAGGGTTGAGAAAGCCTTCTTGACCAAAAGGGGGAAGAGAAATGAAACAAAATAAAGTTTCAGTGGCTGAGAGATTTCAAATAAAGCTGAGAGGCCATTCTGGAAGTTATTCTTATGCATTATATAGATATCCTTTTAAAGTTTTTAGTGTGTTAGAATAGCTAGAAGGAAACACCTGTAATTGTTGAACTTTATTCCAGTAGCCTTGATTCTTGAAGACTATTGTATAACTATATAGCTTTTACAGTGTGATCATATGATTGTGAAAACTTGTAGCCGATACTCCCTTTATCCTGTGTATGGACAGATGAGAAAAAAAATCAGCACATAAAATAAATAAATAATAGGGGGGAATAAGGGGCATGGGGTAATTTGGGTGTTCTTTTGCATTTTTATTTTTTTTCTTACATGTGTTTTTTTGAGTCATGAAAAGTTCAAAAATTGTGGTGATGAATGCACAACTATATGATGATACTATGAACCACTGATTGTACACTTTGGATGATTATATGGTATGTGAATATATCTCAATAAAATTGCATTTAAAAAATGCAAAATACACAAAAAAGAGAACAAAAGCAGGTAGTGAAATATTTTTTAAGTAAAAACTGTTTCCTACAAGTAAACTAAAAGACATATAGCAAATATCCCCCTAGAATTTAAAAAACATTTACTTAACTCTGTACCAACTCTAGAAGAATATTTTTCCAATTAATGGTTGCAACCCATTAGAGAAGTTCAAGATCAGCAGTTTTAACAAAATCAAATAGAATAGAAAATTGTCAGAATGCCTTACATTAAGTAAAAGTAGATATTTGTTTCAGTTATGAGTGTGTACAGGTATTGAATCAGTGCAAAAAAACGTATTACTGTGCATTCTAGTAAAATAAAATTAAACTTTGCTCTAGAAATTTCTCTCACAACTTGTCTAACAATTAAAACCATCCAGAAGAGTCTGGAAACCTATGGAAGATACTGTGACAAAGCTACATCATTTATCTAATTAGAACAAGCAGAACAGAAACAGTGAGAAAATGAACAAAAGTAAGGGAGTATGGTGCAACCTTAGCATCAGGACCCACAAACAAAATTAAAGAGTGAGGAGTGTGGGGGAGAGAATTTTCTATGAGCACCCACTATGAGCAGGTTATAAAGATACCCAAGGCATTGCAATTTTGTGAGGGGAGAGATAAGAAACTTGCATGCAAAAAGTTTGATACTTCAAGGCACTATTAGTGTCGTAAGTACCAGTAAGTGGGGAAAAATGGGATTTCCAAGAAGAAAAATGTCCCTTTACCATGAAGTCTACCTAAGAAAGATTCTGAAAGCAAGTAAGACTTACTTTGGCTGAGTCTTGAAGGTTTCTGCAAAAGACTTCTTGAGAGAAGAGAGTGGCTTAAGTGTTGGGGAACTATTGCAGAGAACACAGTAGGTGTTAAATGAATAGGGGAAGCTAGTACGAAGGCACATAATAAGATGAACCAGAAAAGTAGGCCTGAATGACAAGTTTTCATGTAAGATCGCCTTCAGTCATTCAATGTTTGAGAGACGTAAGAGAATTAGGATCAGGAAAGAGGAACTGTCAGGCCATTTAAGTCATTCCATTCCATCTCTGGGTCATTATATAGAAAAGTAAAAGGAAGGAAGCATTCGAAGATTGGAATACTTGGCTACGCTCTTCTGACTCAGTTGTAACCAATAGATTTGGAATTTTTCTCTCTTTCTTTGGTATGTGCAGTCTCTGGGAATCGAACCTGGGTCTCCCTCAAAGAAGGCTTTTTTTTTTTGCTTGCACAGGCTTAGAATTGCACCACTGAGCTATCTTTGCGCCATCCTATAATCAATAGATTTGGAAATAAGAGATTGAGTTTTAAGTCTGTAAGAAAGGGCAAACATATGAAGTGCAGTACTAGTTCTGACACTGTCTATTAAAGCAATGGTTCTCTACCCGAGATGTGCATTAGAATGACCCAGGAACTTTCTAAGATCCCAATGCATGGGCTCCACCTCAAGGAAACTAAATCAAAATTCCTGGGGGTGAGTCCTGAGCATAGGTGTTTTTGAAAAGTGCCCTAGGTAATTCTAATGTGCAACTAACCTTGAGAACCACTGAAATATGAATCCTGAAATCCATACTGCTAGAGCAGAGCAGAGTTTTGCTCTCTTTTTCCTTCTTAGCAGAAGAAATCAGACTGATATTCATTTTTTTTCCATACTTGCCCCGGGCTGTAGCTGCAATACAACCATGGACAGCAATGATTCTTTTCCTTAACCGTATAGGTAAAAACCAAAGACAAGCTTTTCAGCTGAGGCATCTGACAGCTGCTCCTGCTCTATGCCAGTTATGCTAATCTAAACATTCTGTGTTTCCCAGCTCCATGGCACATCATTGTTGGACTTTCATATTCAAGGATCTTTGAAGGCAAAACTCAACCTCTTCATCCTAACGTTCCTGGCCCTTCTTGAGCTGGCTACAAACACTTTCTTCAGCTTGAGGCTTCAGAAGTCTCAAGTTGCCTTACTGTTCCCATATATACCATGTTCTTTACTTATTTCTAACTTTCTATTGCTTTTGTAGACATCTGCAAAGATAACAGTGCCATCCATATGCTCACATGTTGCTACTCAACTTCAAAGTCCAGTGTTAATTCCTACTTGATGAGTACCAGCCTCAAACTCTATAACTTCTCTGAAGCTTCTTTCCTCTATTCCCAGTATTGGGTCAGGGGTTAGATTTAATGATATAATTAGAACTGCAGTTGTTCAGCAAAGGAGCATTTAGGTCTTTGGACACTGATCAGCACAATCATTCTGTGGTCCAGCTGCATGGGGCCAAACATGAGCTTTTACACTAACTAGCTTCTAATTGGACCTCTCTAAGCCTCTGTTGCTTCATATGTTAAATGGAAGAAATAAAAGTTCCTACCTCAAGGGTAAGGATTAAATCAGATAATGCAAAAAAAGTCTGAATGAAGCATAGTGTCTAGACCATAATGGATGTTCAATAAATTTTAACTGTATTTTGTTGTTTCTGGCATTTGTTTTTCCATATACTATCAAGACTGTATCTTGTCTTTTCAGCAAAATTGAAAGGACAGAGTCTATATTGTAAACCTTAACACCTGGATTACAATGCTGTAATGAAAACAATATGAGTTTGGAAATCAGAGCATTTAATTTCAAGTCGCAGCTCAGCTATTTAATTCTGTGTAATTTTGGCAGGTTGAAATCTAAATTTCCTCATCTCTATGATGAGGATTATAATACTAATATTTCCCATATTCTGGAGATTAAGCAAAATAATATATCATAATATTCTTTGTGCTCTCCCAAATACTAGTCAAAAATCATCATTATATTTATGGCACAGTTATAGCTATATGTAGACATAGAGTATTCATATATTTATTGAATTATTTTACTAAAATCCAAATTTCAGATTACACATACATGTATTTAACTGAAAATTAGGCTCCTTGTGTAGTTATTCATTTAAAAAAACCAAAGGTTGGGTAAAATGCCTGTTTCAATTTTGTCACCTGTACATATATAATTCTGTTTACATACTATATAATGCATAGGAAAATGAATAGAAAAATGTGCAGGCATAGGTTATTAGTGGTTATCTCTATATGGTAGAATTAGGGATGATTTCAACATATCCTTTTAATTTCAAATTTTCCACAAGGAGATTGTAAAATAACTTCATGTTTCTAAAAAGTGGTTCTTTGAGATAAGAAAGCTCATCCCAAATATATACATATGTGTGTCTGTGTGTGTGTGTACAGAAGCATCTTTTAAGACAAACTGGCGGCATCCAATGACTACTTCTTCTTGTCACACATACATTTTCACTCATTGCTCTTACATTTAGAAAATTCCAGGGACTGAATAAGTAGTTGGGGTACAAATATGAATTTTGTTTGAGACTCTGTGATGAGATTAGTACAATCTCATTGTTTAAAATTTGAAATCACAAAAGTTATAAAGTTTAAGATCCCTTTTCCAGGAGAAACTTTAGCAAATTATAGTGGCACTTACTGGCATGATGTGGTACAGTAACCAAGCTTCCTCAAACATTATAATCCACAGGAAGGAAGATTATTGGATAGTTTTTGTTCATTCATGCAAATAACATCATTATGTACCTACTTAATACTAATTCTATGTTAAGTGGACAGAAAAATATAGTCAAGTCCCATTGTTTCCATAGCTTACAATCTACTTGAAGAGATAAACATTTGGTAAAAGGCAACACAGTTAACAGGGCACCAAATGGCAGATAATTAGTGATCTACGAGTTTGAAGGGAGAGCTTCTGAAAATTAGAATGGTTAGAAAGACTGGTTGGGACCAGTTTTTGAAAAGCGTTGACTACCAGCCAGGACTGAGAAGAGATTATTCTCTAGACAATGGAATGCCTCCAGACATTCTTAAGCAAAAGCTGGGATATAATAATTTAACTTGAGAAATGTCCATGAGGCATGATTTCCCAACAGTAAATTAATTCCTTAGCTTAGAGTCACAATAATTTTCAGACATTACAGATTCTTCCCAATCTTATAGTACTTGTATGATTGTATAATCTTTCCATTTTCTGAAAGCAGTTAGTTAAGTATATTTTGAATTCATGTTTAATAATGGCACTCCTCTCTTTCTTTGTAGAGGAAATTCCTCAAAGCCAAACATAATTTCTAATTCTATTGTATGTCTCTGCATAATATCTCTCTATCTCTTGGGATTCGTCTCTGCCTCTTTATCTTTCAGATACACACACACATACACAATCATTCATCCCAAATAGAAACCAATCTTGAGCCTTCATGTAAGTGGTGGACAAAGGCTTTAGTTTTAACTTTAGTGGTCATTTCTAATACTCATACTAGTGGGAAGGCAATTGATGGCAACCACAATGACACATATGGGAGAAAAAGTGGCCTGTTTCAGAATGAGGATTCTTAGTGAAATCCCTCATTCTACTGAATTTACCAGCAGCATCTGATGGAGCAGATGCTCATCATCATACTGACCTGAAAGTATTGGACAGCCCCAGGACGCAGTTATTGGTCATCTTCTCTATCTGTTTTGTCTTATTCAGTGAACTCGTTCACTTTGATGGCTTTAATTAGTATGTTTATGCTGATGCAGCACAATTTTGCATTGTAATCTCTCTCTCATCTCCAGACACATATCTGTAACTTCCTACTTTGTCTGCTAGGCAACTCAAGCTTAACATGATTGAAACCGGACTCATAGTTCAAAGCCTTCCACCAAAGTCCTTAATCCCTCACTCTCTTCCCTGTCTTACAAATGGCATCTCCATCCTACCAGTTGCTCAGACCAAAAAACTTAGAGTCGTCCTTAATATGAGTCATCTTTGACATCTGTCTTTCTGTAATAACCACACATCCAATTCATCAGCAACTTCTGCCAGCTCAGCCTTGGAAATATATTTAGATTTCAGACCACTCCTTCCTATATCCATTGCTGCTTCTCTAGTCTGTCAGCCATCCTTTCTCTCCTGAATCATTTAAGTAGGGTCTGAACTATTCTCTACTTTCAGTTTTGCTCTCCTACAGTCCTTCAGAAAGCAGCGTATTGTTCTAAAATGTAAGTTGGATCATGTCACTCCTCCACTCAGATCCCTGCAATGGTCCTCATCTCATTCAGAGTAAAAGCTCACATACCTATCTACCTATAAGACCCTAGAAATCTGCCCTACCCCTCCACTTCTCTGACTTCATTTCCCATCACTGTCCCCTTTGTTCTCTCTGCTTTCAGGTCAGTATGATCATCTGCTCTGTCAGATGCTGCTGGTAAATCCAGTAGAATGAGGGATTTTACTAAGAATCTTCATTCTGACACAGGCTTTGCCACTGGATTTCTTAGTTGTTTCTCAGACATACCAGGAACATTTAAAAGTAACCCAATCCCTATTACTGAGTCTATGTTCTTATCCCACTTTATTCTTTTTTAGATTTATAACACTACCATCCATAGTATCCATTTATTTGTTTATTATTTGTCACTATTTGAATATTGGAATTCAGTCTCCATGGAGGCCAGGATTTTTTTTTTTTTAAATCTATTTTGCTCACAACTTAATTCTATCTGAGATCTTTTCCACTTGAGATCATTAAATGGTAGAAAGGAAAGAGCTAGTAGAGACCATCTAGACCAAATTATCAGTTCAGAGGAAAGGAAACTCAGGCTCATGTTCATGAAATAACTTGCTCAACATGAAATGACTTGTTTTACCTATTTACAGAGATAGGTAAAGACAGAGCTAGAATTAGTTTTCAGGTCTCTAAATTTTCATGCCCATTGCTTTTTCAATCATCATAACGAAATGGAATCTCTCTCTCATCTTGTCTGTGCCACCATTATTGTGCTCAAAATCCAGTAACAACAGGGTGCTTGGGTGGTTCAGTGGTGGAATGCTCGCCTTTCATGCGGGAGACCCGGGTTCGATTCCTGGACCATGCACTAAAAAAGAGAAAAAACAAATCCAATAACAACAGTCATTAAAGAGAGAGTAAAATTTTCAGGTGCTTTTAAGCTTATGGATGACTTTTTCAGAGTGAGAGAGGCTCTTGATGGAGTCTACTCACTTTCCCAGAAGAGAGGAGGCAGTGGGCATGGACAGAGCTGTGATTCCTGACAAGGTCCCAGAATGGAAATATCCTGCTTGTCCTTTTAACAGGATTTCAGCCAGAGATTTGAGGGAAAAGTACTGCAGCCTAGTGGGCTGTGAATATGAGTGGAAATGTCAGAGCTATGAATCAGTTAACACATTTTTATTTAGCATCTTCCTGTGAAAAAGGATGAGAAGACAAGGCTCCTGCTCTCCAATTCCTTACCATTTCAGAGTGGAGTCAAGAATAGTACAAGGCCATCTTAGATCTTAAAGGTTCTAGCACTTTGGACTTGAAAAGACTCACTTGGGTGGCAGGAACAAATTTGGGTTTCATGTAGGACATGACACGTAATTTTGCATTGAAGAGTGACTGAGATTGCGGTGCAGTGCTTGCTTCTGTTCTCTCCAGACACAAGAAACACATTCACATCCTTCAGCTCATAGGAACCTCAAACCCTAGCTGGAAGTTAGGGAAAGGTCAGAAGTGTACTTCTTTTTATGTGGAGAATCGAAGAGTTCAACCTGTGAAGTTGCCCAACGTCTCACATCAGGTGAGAGGCAAGTTTCCCCCAGGATACAACCTATTTAGAAGACCCTACTGGAAGATTGTGCTTCTATATGTTTCCCTACATTCAGAAGACACAGGTACTGATCCAGTCTTGGAAACTCCCAAGGAGATCTAACTTGGCTCCTGTCCTAGGTTCTATGATATAATTTTTTTAAAAAGCTCAAAGCATCTCAAGGTGTCAGTTTCCTCTTTGCTGCTCGTAACCAAAATGTTTTAACAATCCTGAGGTGCCTTGCACTGATGAGGCCCTGACTCTTGGAGGCCTATCTGCAGAGGGGGCTCAGTTAACCTGGCCCCAGCTGATGAGAAAACCACAGGTGTCTACCATCTGGTTAGGGGTCCTTGAGCGAGTGCCAATTTCCTGTCACTGACAGCCAACACTTGATTGATGGAATTTGGTGCTCAACTGTTTTTTTTTTCTTAGCACAATATAACCTCATGAATTCAGACAGCATTTAGCCAAAATGAGCTAGAATTTGAACTCGGGCAGGGGTAAAGTTTACCATCAATGAAACGAGGGTCTCTTAAATAAATTACCAATGTAAACAGGATTGTAAAAGGGACAATTTAATCTACTTACAAGAATAAATTGTTTTCAAGCACTTAAGTTGCATAAATTTACATACAGTGTGCTAATTACAAATGATTGATAGCCAATCATTCAAACACATCTGGTTAGAACCCTGTTCTCTAACAGTTTGCTAGACATTAGATTGCATTACTTGAAGTACTTGAAAGTAGTACAAATATATTTTTATGTATCTATATATGTATTCACACACATTCATATAAAAGTCATTCCTTGTTTTTCATCAAGCAATGTTCTTGGAAACCACACCGGAAAGAGGATTATCAAACACAGATCATTGAGAGCCAAATTTTATTTTCAGATGTGAACAATGTTATAACCGGGATTTGTGCACCAGACCTAGGGATCTCACTAACTAATCAGCATTATGTCATAACAGGCTAAATTCTAACAAGTATAACTATAGATGACAACTAGTATTTATTGAGCACTGGCTACATCTACTTCACATATATAGCCTCCATCTTCAATAATGACCATTAGGGAGACAGTGTCTTCATTTTGTGGGAGACAATGTAGGGTACTCCCAGGGATTAAGTGATTTGTTCTTAACAGTAGCGATCAGTAGAGTTGGAAATCAATTCTAGGTCTGATTCCAAACCCCACGGCTCCTTTTAGAATTATATCACCCTTTAAAATTGTTAAATTGGACATAGTTATTTAAAATTATTTAATCTGTGAAATGGGAGCAAAGGAACTGCCCATTTTCTATGACCTGGATGAAAGTCCAGGCCTCTGTGAAGACTCTCTGCTAAAGCTAATCAGCTTCCTTTCATGCAAACATGTTTTCTAAGCTGTGAAACTATTCAAATGTAAGATACTGATTTAAATAGAGCTAAAGACTCTTTGGCATATATTACTTTCTACATTTTTCCTCAATTATTGGTGTATATGCCTTATCTTTCCCAAAAGAATGAAGCTCATTAAGAGTAGGGCTTCATGCTGATAATCTTTGTACTCACTACCCTCCCTTATTATACAATCTAGAATAAAGTCTTCACCAGTAGGTGCTTAAAAATGTTTGTTGTATGACTTAAGAATTGAATGAGTGTTATCGTCTCATAAATGAAAAAATATCATATATTTAAAATAAATATATGACTATAACAAATATTTGAGTATAATCTCTAAGTTTACCTTAAATTTTAGAAAGATTTAAGTGATGGTAATGGGTTGAGAGTAGAATTAGAGAATGATATGGTGTTGTCCAGGGAGTTTGAAAGCAAACTTCTCTTGAAAAAATTCCCTGTGACTAGCAAATTAGTCAAAATTAATCCCTTTACTTCAGAGTTGACATTCAAAATGAAAACAGCTTTGAAAAAAGACTGCAATTACCTCATTTAGATGTTTGAAAACCTCATTAACAAATAATTTTGAATTTGATGAATTAGAGGACAAAAATATCTTGACCCCAGTCCTCTCATTCTTTGTTTTTTTTTTCTTTCCTCTTTGTATTTAATGATATAAAAAGCAGGTTTTCTAGTAAAGAGGCAACAAAGGAAACCCAGAAGAAACTATATCTGTAGAAACAGAGATAGTTGACCTAGGGCTGGTTGCTTAGGACAGTGTCTACATTCATCATCCAATTGCATGTGTACCAAAAGCCAATTTAACATTTACTTCCCCACCTCCACCCCAGACCCCTACTTCTTATCATTTGGTCACCTAAGAACTACTGAATAAATGAGTAAAGATGGCAAAATAGGGGGTATCCCTTAAGTAGCACTGAATAAGGTAAACATCAAAAGTGGTAGGACAATATCTCCTTGAACTTTGGCTACGTGTGTGACACCCAAGACAGAGTTGGAGTTAGGCAGCTCTGGAAGTCAGCATTGTCACATACAACAACTGTTAAAGATACCAAAAAAGAGATTAGCCTTCAATTAAAGATAAGAACGAAGCTCATCTGGTAGTGACTAAGGTAAATCAGAGTACAGGTAAAGGATGACATTGCCTGTATTTTAGAACTTCCCCTACTGTATGAGACCAAAGGGTGTCTCCTCCTAAATTTGGTCCAAAACCTAAATTTTCTGTACTACATAATCTAATTCAACCTGTTTGGACATCTCATTTAAACAACCCCAAAACATGGAGCCCAGAATGGGAATGAGGGTCTGTAATTCTGTATAGCTTAACATAATACCAGAATACCTCCCAGAGTAGGTTGGGCAGATAACTAATAAGTTTTAGCAAAGTCCCTTGAGGAACTGGAGAAAAAACATGGAATTATTAAAGTTTATCACTGGGGAAACCCTTCATACAGTCTCAAACATTAGGGACTCCCATGTCAATAGGCCAAGCCCTTGATCTTGAGGCTTGCCCTTATGAAGCTTATTTCTATAGTGGAGAAGCTAAGCCTACCTATAGTGATATCTGAGTTGCTTCCAAGAAAACCTCTTTTGTTGCTCAGATGTGGCCTCTCTCTCTCTAATGCCAACTCTGTAAGGAAACTCATTACCCTCTTCCCTACCTGGGACATGACATCCAGGGGTGAAAGTCTCCTTGGCAATGTGGGACATAACTCCCAGTAATAAGCCTGGCCCTGTCACTGTGGGATTGACAATGCCATCCTGACCAAAAGAGGGAAAAAATGTGCATTAGGTATCAGTGTTTAAGAGAGTTCAAACAGAGTTGAGAAGCTATTCTGGAGGCTACTTTTATGCAACCTTTCCACTAGATATAGCTAATTGTAAAGATTTGCCAAACCCCAATCAAAACCATTTCTCTTAACTCTAAAGAACACCTAGGCTTTTATCTGAGATTACACAAAAGTCTTACACTAAGATTACTCTCCAGAAACTTACAACTTCCATATGATTCGTGAGCCAGATGAGTCCTGAAACCCAGAGGGATCAGCCTCTCCAGAACATCAACTAGTTTCATCCCCTTATCCAATATTATAAACACCCCTTTCCAGCATGAGAAAATTAGAATGGGCATAGCCCAAATACCCCAAAAGATTGGGAAAGGACCAAAGGAGAAGGAGGAGTTACAATCAAGAAGATATAATTTAACAAATGAGTATGACTGCTGAATCATTATATTGATATTTCTTTTAGTCTCCAGTATCTTGGAGTAGCTAGAAGAAAAACCCTAAAATCATTGAACTGTAACCCATACCAAACTCTGAAATCTGTTCTATAACTACTTGCTACAATGTGCTTTGAAATGTATTGCTCGTTTGTATATATGTTATATTTTACAATTTAAAAAAATTTTTTAAGTGGATGGACAAATGCCAGGATATCATGGACATTTCTACTTATTCCTACTATTCTTCTCTCAAAGCAGTTTAAAAGGTGCTGAAACAACTATTAAAACCACTTGGAGCTCACTCCTGAGCAGGTCACCAGCCAAAGGAACTCAAAACGGAGCTCAGCCATCAGCTCCTTCTACGAAGTGTCTTCTTGTTTTAACTCTTCTGAATCAAGGGGTCTCCACTGCAGAGAAGCCTTTGCATTATTATCTTTCTCCCTATTGAGGAAATGTTCTCTTTGTTAATGTCATCCCATAACTCCTCATCACCTCTCCTTGTACTGGGTTGAATAATTCCTTTGCCTCCTTAGAAGTTAAACACTTCGAATATTTATAGTCTGTTACTTGAAAAGTTTTAGGCTAATGGATCATGTTTCTACCTGAGGGACTCCTCCATTTTCCAAAATTACTGTAGGCACATAATCTTTAATCCTCCATTATTTCTGATTTCTCCAGGTTAAGCATCTATGGGCCGCAACATATTTAACTGACACCTCCAAGCTGCTTCTTAAAGATAAAGACTTTTCCCTACCTTTAGTGTTTGAGCTTTCAAGAGAATAAATTAGCTCTGTACTTTCTGGCACAGGAAATCTGATTTGGCCAAAAGAAACATTAAGACTGAAGAGATGCAGCTGATCCCTCAAATCGAATGTAATAAGGCAACTCTTACTACAGAATATTGCTAGAGCTTTATATTATTCAGTGAATGCACAGATGTGAATTGTCAAATGGCAGACTATCTATGAAAGGGTTTTGCAAACTATAAAATATTATAAAAATAAAAGTTATTCTGGTATTATTGAAAGTGAACAGTATTGAAAGGGGTTGTATAGATTCATGTGTCCTACCAGTTAGCACTATAAATATAAAGAAGCTCTTGCATTGTAAAGGTATGAATTTTGTACAAAAAGCATATAATTTCTGGGTGTAGGGGGGGAAATGCTATTGCATGCTCTGGGCTATGTTTAACAGGAAAACATCAATAGTACTGCAGCAATACCAGGGGCACATAATGGGGGGGGAGGGACAAGAGTTAGGGGGTAGTTTGGATTTTCTATTTGGTGAGGGTGTGTTTTTTGGTTATCTTTCTCTTGGGAACAAGGAAATTATCTAAAACTTAGAGTGTTGATGGATTGTTTACTCTGGATTTATACATGAGGCCCAGTAGATGGAGGTGGCTAAAAGACGCACTGACTGAGAGGTAGATGGGCGAACAATGGTGTATGCATATGGTTGAACATTGTGCTGCTACCAAAACAAGGAATGAAGTTGTGAGGCATGCAATGATGTGAATGAACCTGTGGGATATTTGATGAGGCAAAATAAGCCAGAAACAATAAAATAACAATGGTATGGTCACCTTTAGAAAATTCTCATAAGAAAACAGGGGCCTAGAATGTAAGCTCTTATAGCAGTCACATTTAGTCTGGAGCAGTAATTGTTATTTCTCCATTTTGAGAGGCTGTTTAATATGTATAACCTGGTATTTAGAGATAAGAATGAAGCTGACCTGGTTGAGATGAAGGTAATTCAGAATACAATGGTAAAAAAGACATTGTCTGTATTTTAGAACTTCATCTACTCTTTGAGACCAAAGGAAGAAAAGCTTATTTTGCCCAGAACCTAAATTATCTGTAGCATATATCCTAACTCAACCTGTCTTGATAGATCATTTAAACAATACAAACACAGGGATCCTAGAGTAAGAATGAGAGCCTTTAATCCTGTATAGCTTAATGTAATGCCTGGATACATCCCAGAGTATATTAAGCAGATAATCAAAAGTATTGGCAAAATCCCTTGAGGGATGGGAGAAAAAATTTGGAACTATTAAACTTTACCACTGGGGAAACCTCTGATACTGTGTCAAACATTAGAGACACCCAATCAATAGGCCAAGCCCTTGACCTTGAGGCTTGCTCATGTGAAGCTTATGTATGTAGCAGAGAACCTTGGCTACCTACAAGTATTCCTACGAGTTACTTCTGGAGGACCTCTTATGTTGTTCAGATGTGGCCTCTCTCTCTCTAAGCCTAACTCTGCAAGTGAAACCTTTGCCCTCCCCGCATGTGGGACATGACATCCAGGGGTGAAAGTATCCCTGGCAGAGTGGGAAATGACTCCCAGGGATGAGCCTGGCCCTGACACTATGGGATAAACAATGCTATCCTGACCAAAGGGGGAAAAGAAGTGTAACAAATAAAATATCAGTGCCTGAGAGAGTTCAAATAGAGTCAAAAGATTACTCTGGAGGTCACTCTTGTGCAAGCTTCAGTTAGACATTGCTACCTATCATAAACTTGCCAAACCCCAACCCAAACAATTCCTTCCAGTCCTAAAGAATACCTAGGGTATTATATAAGATTTTACAAAGGTTCCATGCTACAATAACTTTCTAAAAACCTATAACTTCCAGATGGCTCCCTGAACCAGATAAGTCCCGAAATGCAGGGGGCCCAGCCTTCTCAGAACATCAACTAGTTCCATCCCCCTATCCCATATTATCAACAGCCCCTTCCAACATGAAAAGTTAGAATGGGCATAGCCCAAATACCCTTAAAGAGTGGGAGAAAGATCAAAGGTGGTGGTGAAGTTATACAGAGGAGGTAGAGTTTAAGAAAGAAATATGATTGCTGAATCATTAAATTGATATTTCTTTTAGTCTTCAGTATCTTAGGACAACTAGAAGTAAAAACTTAAAATTGTGGAATTGTAATCTATACCAAACTCTAAAATCTGTTCTACAACAAACTGTTGCAATGTACTTTGAAATTTATTGCTTTTTTGTATATATGTTATTTTTCACAAAAAGAGAAGGAGTGTAACAGAGAAGATAGGATTTAACAAATGAGTATGACTGCTGAATCATTATGTTGCTATTTCTTTTGATCTCCAGTGTCTTAGAGCAGCTAGGAGAAAAAACAAAAAATCATGGAACTGTAACGCATAGCAAACTTTAAAATCTGTTATGAAACTACTCGTTAAATTGTACTTGGAAATTTATTGCTTTTTTTTGAATATATGTTATATTTCACAATAAAAAAGTTTAAAAAAAAGTTATATTGGTATTAATAGGTACGGTGCCAGGTTTTTTTTTCTGATATTTGAAGTTTCATTTATTTTATACCAAAATTTAAAAGAAGTAAGAGTGTTAGATATATGTAAAATTTACTTCATCGAATATATCCTTTTATTTATAAAATAAGGCCATCAAAATGAACTTTATTATTGCAATAAGAGTAGTTAACATTTATTGAAGGTTTACTCCATGTCATTGTATTGGGCTAAGTGTTTTACAAACATTTTATCAATCCTTACAATATCTCTCAGAGGAGACTTTATTTCCCTAACATGCAAGTGTGTAATTTGGAGAGGTTATAAAGGAAATTACTATCTAATTTACTACTACTGTAGACTTGAATAACAATGCCTAGATTCTTTTTTTTTTTTTTCATTAGAGAACACCTAGGTTCTTAATTACTGCTTTTCTCCTCTGTGGTTGTCAATGCCTTTCCCTTAAATTGATCTTCACTAAATGGGCACAGGCTTCCAAATTCCCAGTTCTCACATGAACTTTGGGGGGATTTTGTCTTTCTCCTCTACTGTTAAACTATCAGACGCCCTATTTTCCTCTTTCGGTGATAGTCCCTTCCTTCTCTTTCTACTTTTTGCTGCAGGTCTCTAAGTAAGGACTTAGAAACCAGATAAACAGGCTAAAATTGTGCTGTATATGTGAGTAAATATGCAGAGGGAGGAACTGGAAACACTGTCCAGAGGGAAACTTGCTGCCACATAAATTTGTTGTTCAAGCAGAAGCAGCTATCCGGAATGCTAGTTTCCACCTACTGCAGGTAAGAACTAGAGGTTTTCTGTGGGCCTCTCAGTTCAGGAATTTTATGATAGCCTGAACCAAATTCTTATAATCATATTGGTTCATATTAAACCACATTTTTAAAATTTATTCATTAACTCTTTAGTGCAACACAATTTACTTTAAAACTGCTTTGAGCCAGTCACTGTCCTAGCAGTAAAACACATAGTGGTGAACATGACAGAACAATTATCACCTTCAAAGCAGGCAGTTTCATGGGGGAATATAGGACCCAGGCAACCAATACACCAATAGCTACAATCATTGCTGAGGAAAATGAAACCTGGAAATGTAATGGAGTATGATGGGCCATGGAAGACTCTCTGAGGAGATGGTATTGGAATTGAGTCTTGAAAGACAAAAAGGAACAAAGATCTGAGGGAAGAGCTCAGGCAGTGAAAACAGCAAGTGCAAAGGTTCCAAGGTAGACAAGGTGAGCTTCATTTAGAAACAAAAGGTCAGTGTGGCTGGAGCTTGGAGAGAGAGGAGGAGAAGACAAAAGTCAGATCACACAAGAACTTAGAATCCTAGATAAGAAGACTGAGTTCATTTTTCGAGAAGTGGGAAGACATTGGATGGTTTTAAATAGGGAAGAGGCTTTTAATGTAATTTACACATGTAAAAGATAACTTTGCTTTGTGGAGAAAGGATTCTGTTACCATGAGTAAATTTCTAGTGCTTAGAAACAGCTTTGTTAAAATAAACTTTGGAAAGTCTAATCATTCTGCTTTTTCAAAACACATTTCAAAAGAATGAGCACCACAGGAAGTTCCATTTTCTCTTACTTTCACCAGAATTCCTTTCATCTAATCCCTTTCATTCTTAGCTTGGTCAGTTCCTCAACTCCCAGGTGCCTAGACTCAGAACAGAATGTCAGGATCTTAAAGTTCTGTATTCTCAGTCCCTTAAGGAAGCAACTGTGGTGAATTATCGCAGGGGTGCACAAAGTATTCTATTGCCTCACCCTGAGCCTCAGCCCAGTCCTACCCCCCACCCACCCTGATGCTAGTCTATCACCTTTGGAGTTTAATTTCTTTAGTTCACGGTTTAGATACTTATTAAAACACACCTTGAATCCAAGAAGAATATCTTCTAGCTTATCATAATTGGTGCCTGTTACCTTTGATTGAAATTTTGTTGGAAATTGAAGGTTGGAGAGGAAAATGGGGAGAGCACTGAGGCGCTCTGGACATGAACATGACAGGCAGGACGCAGGGGTGAGGGAGCAGGGGGCATCAAGAATAAAAGCCCCTGATGTTAGAAAAAGCAAATTCATAGAGACAGAAAGGATATTACAGGTTACCAGGGGATGGGGTAAGTGGGGTAGGGGGAATGTAGTTTTCATGGATATGGAGTGTTTGTAAATAAAATTAATAAAAACGAAAAATATGTCTCAAAAAGCAACAGATAAGTAAAAGCCTCTGAATTGACAAATTGCTCAGAGCTGCCTACATATTTTACTTTATTCTGGCCTTTTCTTCTGGCTGAATGTTAGTTTTTCTTTTCATTCTTCACCCTTTTTGAGTGAACAATAACTCTTTTTGTTTGGGGAAAGAGGTAAAGAAATGCTTGCTAAACGTTGGTGCTTGAAACCAAAGCAGAGGGATGGAGTTGAATCTCCAGACAGTTACTGGTAATATAGCAGCCGATATTCAGTGTAGCAAAGCAAGACCCATGTATTTTTGCAGATAAGGGATTGCAAGGAAAGACTAACTCTCCCTTAAGTGAGGCAATTGGGTGTAGTAGAAGGAACATTGGATGAAACATCTATAGACTTGTTTTGGAATTCCAGCCTTGGCAGTTGCTCTTGTGGGACTTAACTAGAAAGAAAGCTTAGTTAAAGGAATTCACAGGAAGGAGTCAATGGCTAATGAATTAGCCCTCAAACGCATCCTTTGTCAACCAAATTAATCATGAGTAGACGTTAGGAGTGGGGAGACAAATCTCTGCCTTATAAATCATACAAAGCCAATTCTGGCCATATGAACTAAACCTCACTCATTTATGTATATATATGTATATGTGTACATATCTACATTCATTTAGTATATTCATATTTACATGTAGTAATGTAATTATGTACATCCATATTTATATATACATTGAACCTCTTTTTAGTAGAGAGACTCCAGCAGTGACTAGTAACTGGTACTATATTCATTTGCCCACCAAACAACTATAAAACCTGGAAACACATAAAGAATAATTATTTGCAGATATTGGAGAGCCACCAATGAAGTATTTTGTGCATTCAGAGAAGGAAGGCATATTAGATTATATGTACATTCACTCAGACTTTCTCTCTGAGAACTGTTCATGGGCTATATTGCCCAACCAATGAAGAGTTATCTTAATAGCCAAAGGAAGTAAAATCAGAGTTTGGGGCTGCTAAGGTAACTGGGATTTGAGAAGTGGGTGCCAAAAAAAGGGGAAGCTACAGAGAATGTATCCCCAAAATTTTCATGGATATATCCCTCAGATCCTAGGTCAACTTTTGGCTGATGCAAGTATACTATAAGGAATCCTAGAAAATAGCAGGGGATGAGCTGTTGAGAGAGCTGTTGTGATTACAGATGGTCCATAAGAGGACAGCTAGAGTTGAGGTAACTCAGGCAACAGCCTGGATCATTAGGTTAGATTTTCAAAATTCCAAATGGAATAAAAACCATGCCCTAGGAATAAGAAGAAAAAAAAAATAGATTTGCCTTAATAAAGCTTTAGCCAGGTTACAAAAGAATCAAAATGATCTATGGTAATTTAATCCACCAAAATAAAACTCAACTCTGCAGTTCATTATTCATATTGTCCAGTATACCAACAAAAATTACTAGACATAAAAAGAAGCCACAAATGGTGGTGATGGGGTGATTGACAATCTAGAAATCAGAAATCAGATCATCAATAGAATCAAATCTAAAAATAATCCAGATATTGGAGTTAGTGAACAAGGACTTCAAAATAACTGTAAATAATATTAAATAAATTAGACTAAAAGATGAATGAAATAGATACAAATGGAGTATTTCAACAGAGAATTAGAATTTATCAATAAGTAATTAAATAATCATCCTAAAAATGAAAATACAATATCTAAAATTGAATGAGTTTTATAGCAGACTGGATATAACAAAAGACTGAATTATTGGACCTTAAGAGAGGTTATCAAAAAATACCAACTGAAGCAAAACAAAGGAAAAGGAATAAGACGCTCAGAACATAAATAAATATGTAAGACCAATTAAACTATCTAATGTATGTATAATTGCAGTCCTAGGAAAAGAGAAGAGAAGGAATGGACACAAACAATATTTGGGCAAAAAATGGCCAAATTTTCCAAAACTGATGAAAGCTATTAACCTACAGATTTAAGAAGCTCAGTGAACCATAAGTGAGAAAAATACTGAAGTGTTATGTTTTGGCACCATATAGTCAAACTTCTGGAAACAATACTAAGGAGAAAATTCTCACAGGGAGAAAGACGAAACTGCAAAAAATTTTCGTAGAGAGAAATTTCTGTATGGAGGAGGCAGTTTTATTTCTTTAACTAGCCTTTATATGCTGCCTTGCTGAGAATCTTTGAAATATCCTTTGACATTCTTTAAAAACTTGTTAAAATAAAATGGGAGAGCACATTATATGCCCCTTTGGACATTACTCAAGATCTGCCTTTATTTGCCTGCCTCTTTAAAGCCTTCTCTAACCAGAGAAGAGATGAAACAGAGCCAGGGATTTCTTTCTTCTTGTCCTCTCAATGTTTTATGCCTGTATAGATAATGTCTCTCCAACTCAATGCTCAGTTCCTTGAGGAGACAGGCTGTATCGTAAGCATTACACAAATCTCTTTTTAGAGCTTGTTCCAATGCTATAACAAATTATACTCTCTGAAATTTTGTTACATTGAATTAATTATTCGTTCTCATAATAAAAGATAGTGAAAAAGTTTGCAGATATTTTTTCACTCATATAAATCATGAATTCTTTCCATCAATACTTATTATGCCCCTTCTATATGTGAAGCACTTGTATCTAAAGAACAATTGCCCTTGTTTCCATAAATTTTCAAAACGTACATAAAATAGGCAAATAAATACCATATTCAGTAGCCTGTTAAAGAATATTATTCATTTACAATAGCTTATTACCCTTTTAAAATTTCAATACCTAAGTCTTCTATAATCAATTGCAATTGCATGAATACACAATAACTTTTTAAATTAAATCTGAGTTCAAATATTTGTTGTAGAGCCTTAATTTTAAATCTGACCCTCTTTTGAATGGAATGCCTTTATGAAATTTAATAAAACATGAAGGTCATAAAATGTATTAAACTATTGTACTTTCCATTTTTAATTCTGAACAGGCAAGATTCAAAGAAGAGAGCAGTTTGCTTCTTACAGCAACACAAGGCAAATTGGGAGAGAAGATGATTTCTCTCCTTCCGGGCCCTCACCCTCAGGAAGATTCCTATCACCTTGAATGGGAAAAACTGAGCATAAAAAGACAAGGAATGTACAAACCACCTCTCCAGGATCTTCAAGCCTGAAAATCCCATAACGTATTCTCTACTTGTACATATGTGTCTCAGGAATTTTAACAAATAGTGAGGTCCCAGATGCATGCGGTTAAAAAAACATCAACAACCATATGAAAGGTTTGTAAGAAACAAATACTACAACTAGAGCAAGACGACCTCCTCAGAGTAGGGCTGACCTGTTTTTGAGCTGTTGTATTTGAGGGTGGGGCCCTCAGGAGAAAAGAATTCGGGGGTTTAACCTTTACACTAGTTTATTCTTTACTGTCCTATTTAGCTTATTGTTGATCATACAAGGGCACTTGATAGACACTTAATTACTCCTTGAAGGAACAGATAAGTGGTCCTCTGCTTCATTTTCCAATGAGTATAATTCAAGTCTGAAATGACTCTGACAATAATTTTGGTCACTTGAAAAACTTTTCTTTTTCCTAACATTTTGTAAAGGAGTTCACTGAAAGGCTTGGTTCTCAAACTTTGATCCTAACCCAAATTAAAGCTGCTGATATTCTACAAAATGACTTGGAAGCATCCCCAGAAAAAGAAATACTCCACCCTCCTTGTTCCCAGCCTCTGAGCCAACCACAAAAGGGCAAGGGACCTGAGTTTCTTTTGGAGATACTACTGCTCTAGAATGTTCTCCACCCACACTACTTAAAACCTGGTGAGGGGAGGAGAAGGACATGACACTTTCTTTTATGCAACCACCAGCTGTCCACAGGTGGCTGACTATGCCTTCTTTACTTTTGGCCTGGGTCCTTGAAGACAGAATAGAAGAGGGAACATTAAGGAAAAATTGTGAGCATATGCTTTCAATAGATACACACTGATCATTTATGATGTGACAGATGCTCAATGGAATGTAAAGATAAGTAAGGTATAACTGCCACTGACTTTGAAGGCATTACTCACCATCTAGAGGAGAATTGTGCAAGATAACTCTCTTGTGCCCCTCCTGATAAACTATCTACCCCACTCATCCCCCCAGAAAGCCAAAAAGTATGGATTGTATCAATAGGTGCCCTTGCCCTCTGATTGATTCAGTCAGTGGGGAACCATACAAAGGCTGGGCCCTGAGAGTGGGAAGAACTTTGGGGATTATTTATTCCCCTGTATTTTTCCATGCTTGGTCACCTAGGAGGGATACATCCCCCAGACCTGGATCCATCAGTGGTACTACCAGCATTGTCTCACCTCCCATGGTTATAATCACTTCCCTGCCTTTGCCCCTTCAGGCTTAGAGGTTGTAACAGCTCCTGTTACTAGATTCAGAGAACTGGCACACTCTATAGTGGTCACTACACCCTGGTCACACCTTTGAAAATAATTCTTTTATTAAACTATCTTCAAATTATCCAATTTTGTTGTATCACTTGTGACTTATATCAGGACTTTTACTCACTTGCTGTATGACCCTAGCCACATTATCTGATCTCTCTGGGTCTCACCTTCTTGATCTATAAAATGGAAATAATATCTATCCTATACTTCTATGTTGAGGCTTAGAATGTATACAAGATATTTGGCACACAGTAACAACACCCAATTGCTTCATTTAGGCATTGGACTTACTCATATTCCAAATATGTACTCTGCAAAAACAGAAAGAAAGAGACCAACATTAAGTTATATAACACAGTGATTCTGTAACCCATTCCTCTTAATAAGTGTTTGTCCCACAATGGCCTCAGTTCTCAGTCAAGGAATAGCTCTGATGGAAAAACTGGCTGAGTTCAGCTGATTGAGAAAGGATTTTCTAAGGAATTGCAAGACAATTTTTATTGTAAAGCACATTTGCTGGCTTTAGAAAACACTCCTCAGGTAGGATGGCTCTCCAGAATAAGAGTAACTGCAGGGGACCGTTGCTCTTTGTTGCTTGTTCACATGTTGGGTACCACCACAGACTCCCGACTTCAGGAGGACAGAAACTGTCCCAAATTCATTGTTGGAGATCCAATATCCTAGCACATGACCTTGCAGACTCAAGATAATAAACATTTACTGAGAAAATGCATGAAGAAATGAGAGAATAGAACCAGACCACAAAATGCTATATACAATAATCACAACGTCCAGGGGACATGTCTCTGTCTTTGTTTCTCTTTCTTCTGAATGGAAAATGGGAATCTTGGGTGCGTGAAATGAAGCCAGTGATGTTTTTAGTGCTTATTTAAACTCAAAATATGGGCAAGTCCAATTAACTGGAACTCTTGGTGTCTGTAAGAGGTTTGGGAGATTCGCAGATGTGAATGAGAGGTTTTTTGTGGCAGCTCTACATATACATTAGTGGATTTCATAAAACTTAACTAGTTGACCTCTACTAATTTTTGATTTATTATTTTTAAACTGAAGACATTCTGTCCTACTGCTTGTTCTGTTGATAGCTTCATCTGAGAAGCCTCAGGATGGGTACTGCTGTTTTAGCACCACCAAGGTGATGAGAAAAGTTAGCAAAAGGACTCTGGGCCCAACACACATTTCTTTCACTTTGTTTGGCAATGACATATACTTTATTGAGGTGTTTGCAGTTCTACCTGCATTTTCAGGGACATCTTTCTTAAAATAGAATGGTTTGAATATCAATCCCTATCCTGGAGCAAAAAACACATTTTCTAATATTGCTTTTGATCCCTCCAGGTCCCCTGGTGTCACCCCTTATAGTGCCTGTAGTTTATAAACAATGATAACAAGAAAATCTTGACAGAAGAGATTTTTAATTTACTTTCTTGACTTCTTTACAGATTTTGCCTCCTCTATATTCTTGTGACTAGCTGACTGCTATGCTATATATTATCCAAGTGGGGCTGATAAGCTGTCAGTGTTAAGTAGCCATGATGAGACTGAATATTTTGCTCTGAAAATGGGTAATTGAACCAATCAACTTGGTCTTTCAGTGACCTCAGGATTTGGGGGCATAGGTCTTTGAATAAGTGAGTCCCTTGCCCTCTTCATTTAATTTTATATGCTCTCCATCTATCTAGAAAATTAATCCACTTTATCTAGAAAATTAAATCACCTTTAGTATTTAAATCACCTTAACTAGTTGAATTTCTGGCTGACGTGTCATTCATTCATTTATTTATTCAATAAATATTAATTGAATTCTGCTATGTGCCAGGTTCTGTTTTAAATGCTAGGGATACAGCAATGAATAAAACAAATCCCTTCCTTCATAGAGTTTATACTCTAGGAGGACAACCTGAAAATGAAGAAAACATAAAAAATCATACAACATATTAGAAAATGTTAAGTGCTATGGTGAAAAATTAAGCAGAAGAAGAAAAGGGACAGCTTGGACAGAGTATTCCAGTTAAAAAAGGCAGCATGGGCAAGCCCCCTAGGTGGGGCATGACTGGCATCTTCATTGCACCTCAAGGAAACCAATGTGGTGTTGAGAAGAAAGACCAAGAGAAGACATTATTCAAGGAGAGATCAGAAGGGCAACAGGGTCGGATGGTATAGGATCTCATGGGCCTTTCTAGGGTACCTGACTTTTACTCTGAGTGAAATGAGAAGGTGTTGGAAGGTGTTGAGGAAATTAATGACATGATCTTAGATCTTAGTTATGTTTTAACTGAATCATTCTGTTGAGGCTAGACTGAAGGGTCCAGTATGAGGTAGAGGGGAGTTAGATATGCAATGATCTGGGCAAGAGATGATGAGATGATAGTGGTATAGATCAGGAGATGGGAGCTCAGGTGGTGAGAAGTGGTCATTCAGACAACAGGATTTGTTGATAAGATGAGAATTGAAAGGAAATGAGGAGTTAAGGATGACTCTAAGGTTTTAGGCATGAACAACTACCTGAGTTGGAGATAACTGCAGGTAGAACCCAATTAGAGAGAAAGGTCAGAAGCTTGGTTTTAGATATATCAGGTTCTTTGAGGTGTGGTAAGTCCTGGACTGAGAAGGGAGACTTGGGAGAGCCACACCTAATATATATGGTGGTGATCAAACCATGTCCCCCACAAAAGGCATGTTCAGTTCCCAAACACTTGTCCTTTGGGTGAACCCCTTTGTAAATAGGACTGTTGAAGATGTCATTAGTTAAGGTGTGCCCAAATTTGAATGCCTTAATTCATTATGGCTGAAGTCCTTAAAAGCAAAGGAAATTGGACACAGGAGAAGCCATAGGGAGTAGCCAGAAGCCAGAACTCAATGGAAACTGGAAGTGAAAGAAGAAGACACTGCTCTGTGCATTGCCATGTGACAAAAAGAAGCCAAGGAACCCTAAAGATTCCCAATCAGCCAGAAGATAATGACCCCTGGAGGAAGCAAGTTGTTTAGCTTCTAAAACCATGAGCCAATAAATTCCTGTTGATAAGCCAACTGATTGTAAGTTATTTGCTTTAGCAACTGGAAAGCTAAAACAGTATCCATTCCTGAATTGTCAGTCATTCAGGCAGTCAGTCAATCCATTAATCATTATTTCCTGAACACCTAGTATGTGCCAGGCAGTCTAGGATCTTTGCCTATACAAGTGACTGAGACAGACAAAAACCCTTTCCTAAGGGAGTATTTTCATGGAAGGATTTAGAGGATGATGGATGGATGGATGGATGGATGGTGGATGGAAAGATAGATATACATGAGATCATATCAGAAAGTGATAAATCCTATGAAGAAAGGTTAAAAAAATAATGTAGGGACCCATTGCAGACTGAGGTGTGAATGAAGAGAAGGAACCAGCTGTGGCAAGATCTGGGAGAAAATGTTCCAAGCAGAAAGGACATTGAGTCAAGATCCTGAGCTGTTGGTGACCTTGATATATATGGAGGATAAAAGGTAGGTCAGTGGGGCTGGAACATTGTGAACATGGGACAGAGCAGTGGGGTAGCTGGGAGGAGAGGAGAGGGGAAAGGAGTTTTGTAATCTGATTTGTATTTTTAAAGACCATTCCAGCATCTCTGTGAAAAAAAAAAAAAACCTTATAGGGAAGCAGGAGAGGAAGGTGGGGGACTCTTTGGGGGCTGTTAGAGTGGGAAAGGGTTATGGTATGGAGACAGCAAGAGGTGTTGGAATTTTAAAATATATTCTAGAGCTACTCTATCCAATACAGTAGTGACTAGCCAGTTAAAAATAATTAAAATTAAGTAAAGCTTAAAAATTCAATTCCCCAGTCACCCTAGCCACATTTTGACTATCCAATATACATATGTGGCTAGAGACTTCCTTATTGGAGAGCACAGATATAGAACCTTTTCATTATCACAGAAACTTCTACTGGACAGTGTTACTGTCAAGGTAAAGCCACACAAACTTAATGCTGACTAGTTAAATAGCTACAGATGAAGACAATGCAATGATTCCATACTAGGTATGTCCACAGGAAAGCAGAAAAGGAAAAATAACATAAGATTTAAGAAAGTCTAAAAACTGAGGCAAAATCGGCTATTGATGTGAGATCTTTTTTTGTTTCTATTGGATCACTGGATTTTCAGACAGTTGTGTCCTGTTCTCCTTCTGGATCTACCCTTATTATTCCTAATAAGAATCCAGACATTTATTCTCCCTCTCTTGTCGGTAATCCTTAGATTACAAGTTGTAGAAGCCCACCCAAACTAGTTTAAAATTAAAACAATTATAAAGATAAAGGCATAACTTAGGGAACCCAATGATCACAGTCATAGTGGATCTGAGAGAACCCAGAGAGTTGTCAGGTTGTTAGTGTCTCATTTCTGCTTTCTTCTTCTCTTTCACAGGTGAAATTCTCCATTCATGTGTTCATTTTAATATGGTAAGCTAAAAGAGTCCTCAAAGCCTGGGTCTATATAACTTTCTGTTGAAGCACTGAACACTAGTTATTTTATTCCATTTAATCTTTCAGTTCTGTTTTAAATTCTGAGGATAGACATACATTGTCCCAGCTTTAGTTAACGCTATAGACTTGGTCCAGTCATCCTTGGTAAGGCTTGTGGGGTACCTGATACTTTAGGAAATGAGTTTAAACAGTGAGGAAATGATGGATGGAGGAGTGACTGGCATTGCTGCTTAGGTCTCTTGCTCCTCCTCATATTCAAGGAATACACTGAAAATTATACCAAAGCTACAATAAGCCAGAGAAGCATCAATTAATCATATGCTTATTTAGCAATAAGTATGGTTTCTCAGCTCAAGACGTATACCAAATGCTGAGCATTACTTTAGCAGAGCCCCTGGCTTGAGAGGCAGGAACTGAAAGGAATGAAGCAGGAAAGCAACCTTTGGCTAGTATTATCTCAGGAAAAGGGAGAGTGTTGGGCAAACTGGTAACCTCACCAAAGTCTTGAAGGGCATAGGTGTTCTTTGATCCATGGCCATTCAAAGCTTCTCTGATCTTATCCCTTACTCTTGTGCTGACATTAGGTGACCTTCTATTACTATGGAGCACTGGTGGTTTGTTGGGAAGGATGCTCCTATCTAGAAACCTGAAGACAGGAAACATAGCTTCTTCATCTTTTATTCCTTAGCACAGTTTCTGGCATGGAGTAGATATTTATTAATGTTAAATGGTTGGTTGGTTGAATGATGTATGTATGTATGTATGTATGATAAGCCAGGACTCGCTTGACGGGTTTGGCATCCCTATGAGCTCTGCTTGTTTCTTCTGGAGGGGTCAGAGCCTCTTCTCCATCAACTTGATCATTCTCCTCTACTAGTCTCTTTCAAGAGCTGAGGGCATGTATTGGTATTATGGACTGTGTCATTTGTGTTACATGTGTGTATTAGTCAGAGTTCTCTAGAGAAACAGAATCAACAGGAGAGATCTATAAATATGAGATTTATAAGTGTCTCGTGAAACCATGGGGATGGAAGAATCCAAAATCTGTAGGGCAGGCTGTGAAGCTGGCAGCTCTGATGAAGGGTCTGGAAGAACTCCACAGGAGGGGTTCCCAGGCTGAAGAAGCAGTGAAAAAGTCTCTCTTCTTCCTTAAAAGTCAACTGAATGATTTCCTCATTGGTGGTAGACACACATTAGTTGAGCACAGATGTAATCAGCCACAGATGGAATCAACTGACTGATGATTTAATATACCAGCCTTCCAGTTTTTCAAGTAGACACAAAATGTCCTTGCAGCATCAGGCCAATTTTTGCCTGACCAATATAACCTGACCAAGTGCTTTACCACTTGACATCATCACTTGGCAAGTGACACCGGAACCTAACCATCACACATGGTTAATAGCAAAAAATTAACAAAAGGATTATGCCTACATTAGCCTGAGAGCTTGGCTAGTTCACAGTATTTAAAGTAAAACATAATACCTTGTTCTATGGGTGTGACTACACCCTAAATTTTAAAAGTGTCCCTTTTCTGATAGATGGAGGGAGTTAATTTGTTTATAACAAAAGGCAGGATTCATGGTTGGTTTCTATTTAGTAATGGCCATTAGGCAGGTTTTTGGCTTGTGCTGGACTGTTGCTGAGCATTAAGTATATTATACCAAAGGTCAGGAAACTGCTGATTAATTGTACAGGAGATTGTGGAAACATATTTGCCATTCATGCAGCCAGTGCTGTTCAAGAGCCTGTCATGAGTATCTGAGTGCACTTGGACTAATGCTTGTAGACTAGGTGTAACCAGAGCTCCATAGCTGGCAGGGCAGCATCAGCCCATATCTCTGAATTAATCTCAAAGGGAATAACTCTAAATTAGCTAAATTGCAAAGGACATCTTTTAGCCAGGGTGACTCTCACTCCCACCCTTGGGAAGGTATCAGCACTGAGCTGAAAACTTTCAGTTCACTCTGTACACTGCACCATGTGTACCTCTGACAGCTAAGCTGGCATTTACTAAGGTAATAGAAGAAGGCAGTAAAATAGATGGGAATCACGTACTCTGGGTCATTGAATCCAAACCATCCTCCTGCTTTAGCCTGTTTTCTGCACAGCAAGCCTTGGTTCTAATGACCCTTCTTCTTATTGAACCCTTAGAAGAGCAGCAGCCTTCTTTTCCTTTAGTGGCTTGCTTGAGGGAACATAAGCTCCCCTTGCTTTTCTGATTCTAATAGAATGAAGCTCCAGCAGTTGGCCTCCCACACCCTTCGGGAGCAAAGGCATCTTGGACACTCTGAGGAAGACATGATACATCCATCTACATAGAAAGGAGCAGAGGAATGTATTGTGGTGCTCAATGTAATTAAATTCAGATCAACAAGCATTTATGGAGTGCCTAGGCTTGTGTCAAGGAGGATGAGTAAAATTCTTTGAGAGCTTTCTACCTCAAAGCTTACTACTGAAGGGACTGCAACTTTACATAGGCCAGCTCATTTTACCCTCCGAACTCTGTGAAGTGCACACCCTAGTCTACATTTTAGAGGCACAAAATGGAGAGGTTAGAAGCAATTTGCCTGAGTCATATGGCTAAAAATGGCTTTGAAGTCAGCACCTTCTGTCTATACCAAAGTCTGTTCTCACTCCTCATTTCCAGTCTTTCTCCTGGTGCTGCAGGGGCACAGGAAAGATGCCAGTGAAATCAAGTGATGAATTCAATTTGATTTAATGGAAAGGAAGCTGCAGAGCATTCCAGTGGGAGTCCAAAGAAGCAGTAAGTGAGCTAGAAGGGTACTGCAAGTCAGAGGATAGAGTTGTGGACCCAGTCCTGCCATTTTCTTTGCCCTTTACATGATTGGGCAGAGGCAGCACAGGGTACTCTCTGAGGAGGGGCTCTAGTGAGTTGTCTTCTTACTTGTACTCCCCACCTCCACTCTGTCAAATGCTCCCTGTGCTAAGGGTCTAAAGTTATCTGCCCATTTCTCTTCAGAAGCTTCACCAATTTTTATATGTTTTTCATTTAATTCAGCAATCATTTTTAAAATGCCTACTATGTGCATTAAATGCATGTTTCCAATTTTTAAAAATTCACAGCTATTTCAAAGCCAAGGATTTTACTTGCACGCATGAAACAACATAAATATCAGGTTATTTATTATAGTATTGCCATAATAACAAAAGAGAGAAGTGGTTAAATAAAATATGGTACCTCCATGCATATGGATATTCCGTACCTCTTTAAAAATGAGGGTAAAAATTAATAAGATATATTTTCAAATGAAAAAGTAATGAGCAGAATATTCAATATGTGGCCATTTGTATGCTTTTGTGGATATGTAATACTAATGTTAAATATATGTAATACTCACACATATATACATGCATGTTTATGAACTCTGCAAGGATATACAAGAAACCACTAGCAGTTGTTGCCTTCATGGAGAGGAATGGGGTGGCTGAGGAACGGAGAGCAGAGGAAGACTTATCTCCATACACCAATGCCTTTCAAACCACCTGTAGGGAAGGAGCAATATTTGTCCCTTATTCTATCACAGACCAGTATATGGTCCTATGTTCATGTTTTTATTCAACTTGTTCTGTGCATCACTTATCACCCAGATTTGACAATAATAGAACTGGTCTATTTCCTTATCCTGGACTCAAGTCCACTCATCCATGCTTGGATGTCAAGACATTGTCACATTGCTATAAAAGTTTCTAAACTCTATCTCTGACTTTCTGTTATACACCAATAACAAACAGCTCATGGACTGACATTACCATACATTCTTCAGTACTTTTGATTTTGTATATATTACCTACCCAAATAATTTTTTTAAATGCCAGTGACCCACTCTTAGTAGAACAACCATCTAAGGATAGAGAATAGACTTGACAATTTTGGATTCCCCTGGATTCTCTCTTCTAGCTTCAGTTCTCATCAAAATTATGATGCTTCTAATTCTGTATTTGGTTGGTTACCACAAACCTCTAATAGATGTGTTTTGCAGCCACTCTGTCTCTCTTCTTGGGGAACTGCCTTGTATTTCTTCCAATCTGCCCCCAACCTTCAACACCGTCACTCTCCTTGGCTTTTAATTCTCTCTTACTCAGATGTGTAGTACTATCCAAGACTTAAGGTGTTCCCCTTCCCATGTAAACAGGGGAATTAAACATAGAATTTCCCCCACCAAAGGTAAAAAGGCATCAGGGTTAGATGAAGATATCAGAATTGTTAGTTTTAGTTGGCCACCATTTAAACCTGGTCAGCCTCCATGGAGAATGTACAGGAGTGGGGAAAAGCCCCAAGAGTAGGAATCAGGAGATATGGATTCCACAGACTGTTCAAGGCAAGGGTGGCATGGAGTTCTCAGGGAAGCAACCCTAAATTTGAGGATTAAGGGAAATGTAACTGGCCATTAAGGTTCATAAAGTTCAACAAATTAGAAATAATAGCTTAACCATGCAAAATCACCTTAAAAAAACAGAACAGTCACCAGGCCAAAAGAAGCCAAGATGAATATTTTAACCTGAACATTTTAACCAGTCTAAAGAGACAGAATGTATTCACTGGAAGCAGAAAAATGTGGAGTTCCAGGGGCAGATGTTGGCTGTGACCATGTAAGCCATGATCAGGGCAGAGATGCCCAGTCCTGAGAAGGACAGAACCTACCAGACTTTCATGGCAGGAGTTTACTTATTACAGAGATGGCAGCATCTGCCTTGACCTACCATTCTCTCCCACATCCCCCTTGGACTCATGACAACATGTGGCTTGAACAATCTGTTAAAACAGGTTGCCTCACCATCAGTCTCTGTCCACAGAGAGAGAATGTGTTGGAGCTCACTATAAATGGCTAAGCTGGTTCTGTGGTTTATATTCCAAGCTTTGTAAATTCAGATAATGTGAATCCATTCTAGCAACACAGATCTACTTTTGGTTAAGAGAAAAACTCAGGTAAATGAGTGTATAAGGCTGAAGAACCAACCATGGACTGTGGTTATTTCAATATGGTGAAACTACCAGGAGGCCTTGAGGCAGCCATCAGCTAAATACTGAAGAACCTAAAAATCTCTAAATAATTGTCTCTAAACTTCTATAAGTTCTTTTGGTCAAAGCAGGAGCTCTGGACATAATCCTCTGGCTTCTGTACTGGTTTTAATTTGGTATGGTTTAGCAATGGAATGAGTATGTCTGGCATGCAATTACACAGTTACAATAAGCTTTATATTTAAGACCGTGTTAAAATGCCCCCATGTCAAAACAGCTAAGACAAAAAGTTGTATACTCTTTAAAACCTGTTTTAAATTTAAAAATTTAAAGATATAACTCATGTTGATGTTTCAAATACTTAAAAAGTATTTTAAAAGTACATTGATGCCCATGCATTAAAAAAAAAATGTACATTGAAAACCCTCTCACCCTTGCCCCCATCCAATCAGTTTCCATCTCTCCCAACAAATAATCCTTGTGATCAATTTACTATCCATTCTTCTAAATATCTTGGCACATACAAGCCAATAAAATATATATTCTTATTTTTTCTTTTTTCTGCCTTTTTTACACAAAGTAGCATGTTCTAGATATTTTCTTATAGCTGAAGGATCATTTTATCAGTATATCTTGGCAATTTTTCCATATTAAGACATAAAGTGCTTTCTCCTCTAGGAAGTCACATGGTTCTTGTTGTATTAGACAGATTCAGCTTCAAAACTATCTTTGTGTCTTGGGTGATTTTTTAACTTTTATAATTTTTTAGTGTCTAAATATACAAGCTGAGGTAAAATATATCCACTGTACAGGCTTTTATTAGGTCTGAAAGTTTATCTTGAACCATCCCATGATATCATGCTATTGAGGAGGTGGAGATGGAGGAGAGAAAATGGGGGAAGAGAAGAAGAAAATAAAAGAGGATTCCATATTAACCTAATTTCCAAAGCTTGCAATTAATCAACTGGCCACTGGACTGATCAGTTTCCTCCAGTGACCTCATCTCTCAGTGAAAGGAGAACTAGACTGGTACAAACCAAGCAAAATTGAAAGCTCTCAAAGAATTCAGTAAACTTTCCAATTTTTTACATTTGTTAACATAAGTTTGCTGTATGCCTGATTTATACAAATTGGTTAGGAAAAGAACCATAAATGAGAAATGTGTCCTCTCTTCAAAGTAATTTACAGGTTAGAGCAGGGAAAATACAAAGGAGAGAACCAAGGAGAGGGTAGAGAAGAAAAGTGTTCCTTTGAGACTGCATTTGAAGGAGACTAATTACAGCTTCCACTAGTAACACTGGGGCTTGATGGAGCCCTTCCTGTGGGTAAAATAAAATTGTCTCTTGACCAACTGCAAGACAGATTCCCAATATTTCAACTCACAGAGGTTTCTCCTCTTTCTATCCTCAGGCATTTTTTTTCCAAAAGGAAGTAACAAAAAAAAGGATAAGTACACATATTATTCATTCTTCTAGCCTTCTCCAATCTCTGCCCTTTATGAAAACAATTAAAACACACATACACACACACACACATACACACACACACACACACAAATGAACAGCAATCAGAGCAAAACCAGCTGAAAGTGGATGATTTGTGGTTGAGTATATGAGACCAATTGCTGTGATAAATGTTCTTTTAAGTAGCCAGCTCTGCAAAGGATATAGACTGTTTATGTATGATTAATTAAGAAATAATTATCTTTGACTAGGGGAATATGAGACAATAAATGGGCCATAAAATCTAAATAAACATTCAGACTGCTGCCTCTACTGTTAATTGGTGCCAGGGATATTTATGATTTGTACAAGAAGACATGATAAACTCTCTCCCCACCCACCACCATTTCCAAAATCCAAAGGCATCGTGACCTTCGACACTTATGTTTTTCCACATTCTCTGCCTGTGGATATATCACATCAAAAGAGCTCAGTATGACACAATGATTATGATACTGTCATCTTCATTGTCAAAGGCCAATGTCTTAGCGATCATTATCAATGACCTCCTCTTCCTCTCTTACCTGGCCTATAGCAATGGGCCAGTAAAAGTTCCCCAGTGACTAGGCTTTCCCCATTCCAGTTACACAGTGGACATAGCATTCTCATGCTTAAAAACAAGCAAAACAAAACCTCCCAACAAGTTCAATGTCTTTTTGGGGGGGAGGGGAGGAGTATCCTCCAAGCCTCTATTTTTCATTACTTCATGCATTTAAATCATTGAACCCTCATAGGTGACAGGCGATTATTAAGAATATAAATTTAAGAAGTATGTATTCCTCGATTCAGGGAATTTATAGTAAATGAAGAGAGGCATGTTAGGATATAAGTGCACTTAAGTTGAGTTCAGCAAAAGGAACATCTACAGGGCAAAGCTACACACACACACACACGCACACACACACACAGAGGCATGCAATTGCATTCTTTTTAGGCTAGTCTAGAAATGTCTCCACCAGGAGATTAAGAATTCAATGTTGAAGTTAAGCTGAATAATTTTGATTGATATTTAGAGGTTCTCCAGAATATAAGATTCCCTTCCCTTGGGAAAGGGAATCCCAAGTATAGGATATAATATGGAAGACAAATCTGTGAGTTGGTAAAAGTATGGTGTGGAGAGTAGATTGGAGTACAATAAGAGAATAAGCGGGGGACAGAAGCAAATCACAAAGGAGGTTATTTAAAGAGGTAAGAATTATCCTGTGTGGCAAGGATACAGGTTTTAAGTAAAAAAAATAAGATGATTGAAATCAAATTTTACAAACTTTACTCTGATTGCAGGTATGGAGAAGAATTAGCAGAGGACAAGGAAGAGGTTGTAGGGAGACTATTAAGAAAACCATTGCAGGAATCCATGATTACGATACCAAGAACACAAATGATGGACAACAACAATGCATTGCAAAAAGCATTGATTTAGGAATTAGATGGGCCTGGAATGCTACTTAGAAAACACGTGACCTAGAACAAGTCCTTTAACCTATCTATGTCTAAGGTTCCTCAGCTATGAAATAGAAATAACATTATCTACCTGCCAAAGTTGTTGTGATGATAAACTGAATTAATTTTCAAGAAGTGTCTAATACATTGCTTCACATACAAAGGAGCTCAATAAACAGTAGCAATATAAAAGTACAGCAATGGGGATGAAGGATATAAAGATATGACAGATGTCAAAGAAGTAGAATCTATGAGATCCTGGTTTTATGTCCAGAAGTAAAGAAAGGGGAATGAAAGGTAACATCCCTCTTTTCATAAAAATGGGTAGGTGGATAACCATGGGTAGAAGGAGTTTTGGGAGAAAGGTGATGAATTCACGTGGAAATATCCATTAGATAGCTTGATAGAAGCATTTGAAATTCAATACAGAAGTTTGGGTTTGTGGCAAATATTTGGGAATACAGGGTATACTGATGGCTAATGAAGTTTCAGAATAGAGCGAGATTTCTAAGAAGAGAATATGAGGTGAACAAAGAAGATGACATAGGGAAGAACCCTGAAGAACTCCAGAATACAAAGAACTGGGTGGGCAAGAGGAACCCATGAAGAATGGAAGAAATCATGAAATAGAGAGGACACAGAAAATAGAGGATTAGAGCATTGGAGGGAAACGGGCAACATAGATAACATAAAATGTAAAAATAGTGATTACGATAATCATGGAATCGAGTTCTTTTGGGTTAGGAAGTCATTGATGACATTTGTTAAAACAGTGTCAATGGATTATTGAGGGCTAAAAGCCTTGTTATGTTGATTACGAAGTGAACAGATGAAGGAGTGTTAAAGATGAGTGAAGAATGTCTGGAGGACAATGACTGTGGAAAAAAGAGGAAGGCAGGAAAACATGTTTAAGAGGGATAAAAGGGTAAGAGATGGTTTTAAATGATGGGGAAATACCAGGAAATGCCTACAAGCTTTGGACAATGAGTCATGGGAAAACAAGTTTAAAAATACATGCAAAAGAAGAAATACTGATGGATGAAGACAGGAGGGCAAGAATCCAGATAACAGATGAAGGGATTAGTTATGAGCAGGTGATGGAAAGGGTCTTCAATTTGAAAAAAAATATATGCCTATAAATATGCTGGCTGTGGTAAGTAGAATGTAGGATGACTTCCCCTGAAAATATCTGTACTCTAATCCCTGGAACCTATGGATATGTCATATTACATGGCAAAAGGGATTTTGCAAATGTAATTAAGTTTATAGACCTTCAGATAGGAGATTATCCTGGATTATCTGGGTGAGCTCAATATTAGTTATGTGGATCCTTAAGAGCAGAGAATTTTCTCGGGCTAAAGTCAGAGAGATGTGGTAGGAGAAGCTGGAGAAATTCCAAGCATAAAAGGGAACTGATCCACCAATGCTAAAACGGGCCATATGGAAAGTGTAAGATCAAATGTAGGCAGCCTCCAAGAACAAAGGCTGGCCCCTGGCTAACAGCCAGCAAGGAAACGGGGACATCAATCCTACACTACAAGAAATTCAATTTGCCCAACAACCAGAATGAACTTGGAAGTAGATTCATCCTCGGTGCTTCCAGAAATGAGCACAGTTCTGCCAACACTCTGATTTCAGCCTTGTGAGACTAAGCTGAGAATCCAACAGAGCCATGCATGTCATACCTAGACTTCTCACCTATAGAACTGACCAGGAAGTTTATGGTAATCTGTTATGGCAGCAATAGAAAATGAATACATTAGCCTAGCTGACAGCCTTGAAGAAGAGGGCTGAGGGGACAACGAGCCCTTGTGCCTGCGTTTCAGTTTCTCATCCAACAGGACTTTTGTACTGCCCTGGTGGTCTGTGCTCCTGCTGCACATTTATGCCACAAAGGGGCAGGCAATGATTGTCTTAAAGTAGTGCTCATGCTGGAAACAGAATGTCAACTTCTCCAAATTACCTCTCACTGGCCCCCTGTAGCCACGTATCTTCCACTCACACCAACTATGGATTTCTTACCTCTGGTTGTTATTAGTTCCTGGAGTCCATATTAACAACTTGCTTCTGCAGATTTGCCAGAGTTGACCTGGGGAGGGAGCCAGGCACCAGGCGCCATCTTGGCAGACGAGGACCCTTGGATCCATTCTCTGTGCCAGGATCTCATAATCTCACTTCTCAGTTAACAACCCTGTATGTTAGACACGGTTTTACTATGTAACAAGAAGCAAAGTGTGACATGCCACTTAAGTAACTGCCGAAGGGCACACAGCTAGGAGGTGACATGGTCAGTTGACCCTAATTATGCAAACTATACTCATCAGTGTAGATGCTGCCACACAAAGATCTGCATTTCATCAGTCTTATCACTTGATGAAGAAAGGTGCTGACCTTGGGTGATGGTATGTCCATTAACGGCACTCCTTGAAGGCTGAGAAGGTATTCAGACCCTAGTGGTAGCTTCCTATTCTGAAAACTCATGGGGTTGGCTTGACACATAGAGAGGAAACAGTGAGTTATAATAGGAAAGTTATAATTGACCCTCACAATTGCATAAGGGCAAGGGGTGACTGACCTCTAGACTTTACTCACCTTCAGGATAGGGCTATTTCAGTGTTCCTTGCAGCAGTAGCTCTGGATAATTATGGATAAAAGTTAGAGACATAGGGGCATCTATAGGGGATGGAGACCAGGTTTGTTCAAGGCTACACATGAGTTGATTATAGAGTCAAGCCTTGAATCCAGTCCCCTGGCGATGGTGCAGTGATCTTATCTCTCTTGCAGTGATTTTTTACTGTCAAGGGACCTAGTATTTTCCTTGGTTGTTTCCTCCACCACCTATCAGCTGCATGATTATGACAAGGCCACTTCTACTTCTGAGCCTTAGATTCCTCTTCAGGGAATGGGATAGTAATGTTTTCTCAGTGGCAGAGGTCTGAACCAAGTCATCCTTTAAGGTTCCTCTAGCCCTAAGAAGTGGAATCCTATTATTCTCAATTGAAGATTCCAAAGTTCTATTATAGACCATAGGCTGGGAAATAAACCACAAAAGAAGAGCTTCCCAATTTAAAAGTAAACTAACTTTTTTCACATTTTTTGCATTTGAGTAAGTCTGATTTCTTAAATATTTCCCTCTGTTTAGTTCCGTTTGACAAACGGCAAAGAACTTTCAAGTTACCTCCCTGTGGATAATGTTCTGTCGTATATCTGCATTGTTGTTGCCTGTCACAGAGGAATTTGATAAAGTTAACAAATGACCCAGGTGTCAAAATAACATTTCAGGAAATAACTCAAAAATTAATTTTGATCACCAGGGCACAGTCCCTCCACTCAGCCCAGGGAGCCTTAGTGCTTCCTGTGGCTCACTTGGCTCTGAAAACAGCATCCTAAGGCAAATGTGGAGGAAGCAATTAATTGTGTAAAATAACACAAAGGATTTCACCCTGAATTGCAGAATCACGGTTATTCCAATTCTGTTGGGACTTTTATAAAAGCTTTCTTTTCCCATAGTGAGGAAGTCTAAGTGAGCCATGAAAATGACCACTGGCCATACTACTTCTGGCCAAAGAATTGAGGGAGGGAGGCCCTAATGAGGCATTAAATACAGCCTTTTTTTTTTTTTAAATGAGATTTTAAGTCTGGGAGAATAGGGAGAATGCTTTCCCTCTCCTTCTTTGCCTCTCTCTTTCCTCCCCTTTCTTTTTCTTCCCCTCTAAGTTTAGCATTGGACCTCATTCTACTACATCTATCATTAGGTTTGTTGACCCAAATCAGATCACTTTCTAAGAGCAATTTAGATGCGGGGAGACATGGAAGAGGTTAGAGGGAAATTAGCTATACTTATATGGCTGCCATAGATGGAATAATATGGAAAAAATAGATAAAATTATAATTATGATAAAATTAACAGGTAATATAGATTTAGATTTCACTAGGGATGATTCTTTCTAATACCAAGACTCTAGAAAGCTATAAAGACTACTACTAATGTGACTACTACTGCTTCCACTAATACAAATTCTGCGACTCCGAGTGAGAATGAAAAACCATTGAAATTTCTGAAACTTGCAAATTTTCAAAGTTCCTTTCTATTTATTAATTTTGATTGACCCTCACAATTGCATAAGGGCAAGTAGGGAAGCCATGGCATTATCTCTCACTTTGTTGACATTGGCAGTTGGGCCTCAGAGATAGCATTGACACCATTCAAGTGCATAGTGGAAGGTCCAGAACTGAACTCAAGCCTTTTATTTCACAGTTTGGGCTCACTGCATTGTATGTCCACTCTAAGGCTTAATAAGTAATTCAGACCCTTTCCAGAAAGCAAGTTTTTCTGGTGCAGGTAGGAAATGGAACATCTCTAAAAAGGTAGAAGAGCTGAAAGGCATTAAAGGGGGGTTCAGGGGCTTGGGAGATCAATTTTTCTTCTTGGCCATTTTTAGCCCTGGGGAAATCTATAAATCACACTGCTGTTTAACTTCTCCAACAAGAGGCTGCTTCTGTCAGTAGTTGCTTATATGCCTGGAGGTGGGGAAAACCAGAGGCCAAGAAGCATTTTCCAAACTTCCCAACCAGTTTTTCCTGGATTAGCCTTCCTTATGTGTGCTGTCAGCAAAAAAGGGACAGAGGTGATGTTTTCATAGAAAATGAATTCACTCAAAGCATGACATCCAAATGGGCCAATTCCTTGCAATTTTCCAAAGAATTATTCTCCATTGGCCTTCACATTTGACTAAGCTTATCTCTTGGGGAAAACAGAGTCTAGGATTACTGGGTTATACTCTGATGCCAACTCTAAGCTTTCCTGTTGTCCTGACATCTTGCAAGGCTTATAAGAAAGATGCTGCCCTGTACTGGAGATGTAACCAGAGAATAAATCAGGTGCCAAGTAAAGAGAATGTAAAGATTCAACTGCTGTTGAATCTTAATAATAAACCATGACTCCTCAACAGTAATTTAAGTTTTCAAAGAACTCACACCTGAAGGATCTCAATTAGTTCCCATAACAACCTTAAAAGCATGTTATAAGGTATTTTATCCCCATCTTTTGGGGAAGTAAACTAGGAAATCATCTAGATGGTTTGTCCAAGGCTACACATGAAATGGCTGTGGAGTCAGGCCTTGAATCTGATCCCCTGGAAAAAGTGTAGTGATCTTTTCTCTCCTGCCCATACCCATGGATGGTCTGTATCATGGGACTTTGGTCCTTTCTCAGTTCTTGTAAAGCACTTCAATCACTTCCCTAAGGTCACAGAACAAGGCATTAGAAGGAAGTCCCAATTTTTAAATTTATAGGCAATCCTTGCCACACTATGATCTGCTGGGGAACATGATACTGTTTTAAGAACACATTATGACAGAAATGGGACCAAGGCCTATGAAATATTGATTTCACAGAAATGGAGGCAACTCATATATGTTCACCAGGGCTCATGTCTACCTGTCTCTATGTTCTCAGGGCTGAATGTTCTCTTGTTTTGCAAATATGGGCCCACTCCTGAATCTTGAACTTGTGCTTTGTAGCACTCATTTCAACCCAGGAATTCTTATCCAATTTTATTCTCCCAGCCTCCCTGTATCTATCTACCTTTTAGATTTTATTTTCTTTCCTATGCAATTTGACATTTTGACTCTGTCGAAATTCCTTTGCAGGACAGGGACTTTGGCTCTAAAGTTGATCAAGCAGTTTTTCTTCTCCTCTCCTCCCCTGTTCTTAGTAAATGTCTGACTTTTTTCATCTAGCCTGGTCTATAGACTCTAATCCATTCAACTAATCTTTACAGGACACCAGACAGTATTTGTGGCACTCACCAGTACTACATCTGTAGAGTTTAGAGGGACCAGTGTCTTTGTTTTTGGTCTGGTGAAGAGAGAAGCCTGAGACTGAGATATTTTTATTTTACTATCTTGTCCTAAGCAGTTCTAAGGCAGAATAACTGAGCTGGATAGCATTTCCCATTTGGGAGGATGTTGGTATGACTGCTTAATAGGTTTAGGAGGAAGACCCTATTGCAATTCTTTATTTCCTTTGTCTATTGTTGCAGGTTTTCATTAACCTTTGAGGTTGTCTTCACTTCGTGGTTTGCATTTTAAGTATTTTCTGGTTTTGAAACTGCCTAGCAAATAATTTCTTTTGATCCAACAGCTTCCCTCAATTACTATTATATTTAACTCTTTTTCGGAATGATAAATGCTATACCACCTAGATATCTCACACCACCATCCCATCCATCTGTGGCCCTTAAGGTTCAGGATTTTATTTAGGAAATGAACTTCTTTCATTCGAGGAAATGACTTACTAATGCTAGATTTTAGCTTCTTTCCCCAGCCAGGCAGTTCTTTGACTTCTTCAAGTCCTAACTAGGGAAGGAAGGAGGAAGGGAGAAATGGAAGGAGGAAGGAAAAGAGAGGGAGAAAGTAAGGAAAGAAGGAAGGAAGGAAGGAAGGAAGGAAGGAAGGAAGGAAGAAAGAAGGAAAAATGAATAGATGAAAGGATGACTACTTTGGACATCTGCCATCTATTCTATAAATATAATGGCATATATCACAGTAGTATCTGTCCTTCCCCTCTACAAATTCTTCAATGCAAAATTTCTTCATCGATTGTCCAGTTCTGGATAATCTTTGATTCCCTTAGTCACTCAATTATTAGCACTTCCTAGTGATTTTGTTCAAGAACTGCCTTGGAAAATATGTAAATTATGCAATTCCATATTATAGTAATGCTAAAAATATCTAACATTTATTAAGTACTAACTACATGCTAGAAACTATGAACAACTTTTTCATGCACTTTTCATTTAATTGTTAATGCAAAGTTATGAGGTAGATCTGTCTTATGGAAGAAGAACCTATGGTTTTCAGGATTAGAGTAACTTGGCTTCTCAAGGTAGGGGCTTCTAGAAAACAGAATAACAGGACTGAACTCTGGTCTCTTGGAAACCAGAGTTTTTCTCCTAAACATTAAACCACCCAGAGTGGTTACTTCCTCACTTTCATTTTCAGTTAAATTTTCCCCTTTCCAATCCTAAATCTCTCCCTCATTTATTTTTTTTCTCTCTCTCTCATCATATCCCCCTTTCTCTATTCCCAGGTCTTTCCCTCTGTCATTTACTTCTTGTCTAAAGGGAAAAGCCCTTGCAAAAATGTTTTCCCTGACAACTATCATTCAATCATTAATTCAATAGTGTAACACATAACTCATGTCCACTTATGGCAGGTGCTGTGCTAGGTGCTGTGCTAGGCAGATAAATATATCCAAAACTAGTGAGAAAGGCAGATCCATATGTCAATATCTACAAAGTGACACCATGTATTGAAATAAAAGCAGGTACGAGGCATTATGGAAGAGGTAAAAATTCTGTTGGGGGAATCTGAGAAGACAGCAGAGAGGAAGGAATATTTAGGTATAGATCTTGTAGCAGGATTCCAATTTCAGCATTCATGAATTCATTTAGTACATAGGTACTGAGTACCTATTTTTTTTCTTTTTTTTTTTTTATTAATTAACGGAAAAAAAGAAATTAACCCAACATTTAGAAATCATACCATTCTACATATGCAATCAGTAGTTCTTAACATCATCACATAGATGCATGATCATCGTTTCTTAGTACATTTGCATCGGCTTAGAAGAACTAGCAACACAACAGAAAAAGATATAGAATGTTAATATAGAGAAAAAAATAAAAGTAATAATAATAGTAAAAAACAAAACAAAACAAAAAAAACCCTATATCTCAGATGCAGCTTCATTCAGTGTTTTAACATGATTACTTTACAATTAGGTATTATTGTGCTGTCCATTTTTGAGTTTTTGTATCTAGTCCTGTTGCATAGTCTGTATCCCTTCAGCTCCAATTACCCACTATCTTACCCTGTTTCTAACTCCTGCTGGCTGAGTGCCTATTTTGTGCAAAGCACTGTGCTATACCATGAGTAATACAGCGTTGCAAGAAAAGTAGACCTGGTCCCTGCAGTCATGGAGCTTCCAGTCTAATGGGGAAAATAGGAATTAAAACATAAATACGTAAAATACTATTTAGTTATAAATTATAACAATATATAATAAAAGGAGAAAACTTATGTACTATAAGGTAAAACAAGAGGGGAACACAATTGAGGTAGTGTATATAGGAGGCCAGGGGTGTATAGAAGAATGTCCTTTAAAAATATATGGTATGGAAAAGGCAAAGAGGTTTATTGTGTCTAGATCCTAAATCTTCTGCAACCCCAACCTAAATGAACCTGCTTGGATAGCTCATTTAAACAACCCAATACATGGAGCCCAAAATGGGAATGAGGACCTGTAATTCTGTGTAGCTTAATATAATACCTGGATACATCACAGAGTATGGTGGGCTGATAATTAAAAGTATTGGTAGAGGGGGAACAAGGGTAGTTCAGTGGTAGAATCCTCGCCTGCCACGCAGAAGACCTGGGTTCAATTTCTGGCCCATGCACTTCCCAAAATACAGACAAACAAACAAACAAAAATTCAACAAATGGTGCAGCAATAATGGAATACACACACGGAAAAAGAATGAAATGTGACTTCGCCATAGAACATACCAAAAAAATTAGGATTGCTAGAGTCCCTTGAGGGACTGGGAAAAAATATGGAACAACTAAATTTCCCCACCTGGGAAACCCCTGGTACTCTCCCAAATATTAAGGACTCCCAAGAAAATATGCTAAGCACTTGATTTTGAGGTTTGTCCTTAATGAAACTTATTCTTGTAGTGGATAAGCTAAGACATTTTAGAATTATGCTTAGGAGTTGCTCCCTGAAAACTTCTTTTGTTGCTCAAACGCAGCTTCTCTCTTTCTCTCTAAGCCCAGCTCTGCATGTAAAACCTTCCCTCTTACAGGGACGAGACATTCAGGGGGGAAATCTCCCTGGCAATCTGGGACATGACTCCCAGGAATGAGCCTGGTCCTGACTCCGTGGCCAAAGCCTTCCTGACCAAAAGGGGAAAAAAAGACATAGCAAAAGAATGTATCAGCAGTTAAGGGAGTGCAAATGGAGTCAAGAGACTATTCTGGAGGCTACTCTTATGCCTAGATATTGTTAGTTTCCAAGGTTTGCCAAACTACAACCAACATCATTCCTGTTAACTCTAAAGAATATTCCTGTTAATCCTACAAAATTTCATATACTAAATTTATTTTTCAGAAACCTGAAATCTTCAGTTGGTTCCCAGGCCAGATAAGTCCTGACACCCAGAGGTACCAGTCTCTGCAAGAACATGAACCCCTTCTATCCCCCATCCCATATTGTTGACACCCCCTTATAACATGAAAAAGTTAGAACAGGGATAACCAAAATATGCCTAAAGGTTAAGAGAAGGTTTAAAGGAAAAGGAGGAGTTATAAGAGAGGATAGGATTTAACAAATAAGTATGACTGCTGAATCATTATATTGATATTTTATGTTTAGTCTCCAGTGTCTTGGAGCAGCTAGAAGGAAAAACCTAAAATTGTGAACAATAACCCATACCAAACTTAGAAATGTGTTCTATAACTATTTGTTAAAATATTCCTTAACATTTATTTATTTTTATATGTGTATCTCCAATTTTAAAATTGTTAAAAATATATGATATTGAGTAATAAGTAGGAATAGGGGTGAGCAAAGCAATCTAGGCAAAGGCACAGCATGTGAAGCCCCCAGAACTGGAACAAGTTGGCACATTCTAGGATCTGAGAGAAGGCCAAGGTGGTTAACATTTGGTAAGAGAGGAGAATAGCAAGGAAGGAGCGATAGTTGGATGAAGAGGTAGGTGGGGCCAGAGGAAGATGGAGAGAACAGCTTTTGGGAAGGCTTTGGAGAAGGAGAGGGAGCACAGTGCGATGAGCAGTGGGAGAAGCTTGTGAACTCAGGCTTGGACACCTGGAAAACTCCATGTTGAAGGAATGACCAGAATGTATCTGGAACATCAAATTCATGTGGGAAGAGAAGGACTGGAGGTTGGGAAGGTAAAAAGAGAAGACTTGGGAGTTTGGACTTAATCTTCCAGGCCAGTGGTCACCAAACATTGTTGGCACACCACTATCTAGAAAACATTTTTGAGCATGCATCACCAATCTGTCTCTCTTCCTTTTAAAAATTTTATACATGTTCCACTGTGTTCATATTTTTAAGGAAACATGCGTGGTTTCTAGACATTGTTATTAACTTTTTGAAATTTTTCAAAGAACTAGGTTATCACATGACTTTAAGTATTGCTAAAAATTAGTTTGATGTTATGTTCGCAAAACTAATTTTCTCCTTTTTTGAGCAATCACATTGTTTCAAAGTCAGTGACTTATGAGGTATAAACTGAGAAGTCTTTCTCCCATCCCAACTCCATTCATTCATTCTCCTGCCCTATAGTTAAGGAGTTGTATTAGGTTTTAATATACTCTTCTGCTTATATATGCAGGTAAAAACACACACAGTTATCTTCTTTTCTTATACAGAATGGTGACTGTTCAGTTCTTAAATGCCTTACTAATTTTCATATAGTTATTAGATTATATTACAAGGCACTTCATATTCTTAGGACAGGGTTCATGATTAACTATTACAGATGTGAACACCTATTTCAAGAAGACCTGATGACTTGAAACATGTTTTGGCCTTCCTTTTAGAGCTGTTTAGGCTATTGATATTATTTAGGTTACTGTTTTTGTGTTTTTGAGGTTATTGTCATAACTTTATAAAGCACCCTGTGAAGGGCTTATACTGTGCAAGGAAGGCAAAATATGCCAGCCCTGTCTTATCTTCTTATCTTGTTGTTTGCTCACATCCATAAGATCAGGATTATCTTTAAGTAGCAGGATTTAATTTTTTGTTGTTGTTAGTAACTTTTAAGTTAGTCATACATTTGTGAAAGCAAGTTTAGATCATTTAGATAGCATGACTTCAAATCCACCTAACAGTAATAGGAATGGGAGCTGGAGGGTGCCATTGACAAGTCCTCTGAGCCCTGAGGCTCCCTCTTTTCCTTGTAAAATTTCACATATCCTAAGTGACCTTATGGCAATCTGAGACCTGGACTAAGTGGGGGTGCCCTGTTGATCTGCATGTTGACTCTATCAGTAAAGCTTAATCCTTTCCAACTGGTACAAAAATACATCCACAGAAGTAATATGAGCCCTAATGTCCCTGAGTGCTGGGCCACATGTACTCCCCATAAAAGACCATGCACTCAGCAACATGGAGTTACTGAAGGTCATTCTGGGCAGTGGCAGGACCACTGTGGTGAGGGTTTCACACATAGCCAGGCATAGCATTAATGGGAGGCAGGGGTCCATCAGGAGGATACTGCAACAATTTGGGCAAGATATGATGAGGCTGTGGTGGTGCAGAGAGAAGAGATGGCCAGTGCAATTTTAGGAGGGTGAATCTTCAGGAATTGTTGATTGCTTGATCTAGGCAGTACTGTGGACCCAGGTGCTCCTATCATGAACACTTGCATTTCAAGTAAGGCAGCTTGGGGGAATTGTAGGTGACCTTCAGGGCAGGAGGAGAGGTATTTTAGACTGGGGAGCCTGCATCATCCTGGGTGCACTCACCTTCTTGCTGTGTGTTAAAGCTGGGCTGCTGACCTTCTGGGAGCGTCTAAGAGGTGTTGGTGGTTGGGGTCCATCATCCTTTGGCGACTTCTCTTTGAGAATCATATGGAGTCCAGCTCTCAGGATAGCTCCCCCTGAAACTCACCAGGGGAGGGCAAGTGAAGGGAGAGCCACTCAGTTAGGGAAAGGGGTTTCTGGGGAATTGGAGACTCCTTTCACTATGCCACATTCTCTACTATAAGAGCCACTCCCTGCCAGACTGGAGAGAGAACATACATAGTAGGATCTGGGCCCATTGCACCACCCCATATAATTCATACCTGTGAAATCACAGTATTTCAAAAGAAATAGAATGATAGAAGTGATTGAAGATGGCTGTAGCGACAGCATCCAACCTCCCAACTCTGCTCTGATGTCACCTAATGCTCGGGTATAACATAAGATCCATGAGAGCAAAAGTTGGCTTTATTCACTGCCTGGCATTCGATGAGTCATCAATAGACATCCATTGTATCAATAAATTAATGGATGAGTGACTGGAGTCTGAAGGATGATTTCCAAAGTCAGCCTCCACTGTGTCCCAAAAGGTTATTTTATGTTGTTAGACAATTATATTGATAGTCGGTCCTCTGTGTCTTGTATTAAATTCACTCATAATTCTGCTCTGGCATCTTGTGTCTTGAGTCTATTCTGGAGGGATCGAGAATGAGCCTATCTCCTTTTCCACAGGACAAGTCTTCAGTTCCTTGAAGACAGTTGTTTTCCTAAGGAGATTTGTGTACAGAATGATTACAGCTGGTTTATTCAACTGTTCCTTGCAGTTGTGATGTGGTTTCCAAATTCTTTACCCTAGTTGCCCATCCCTTTGATTAGCATGACAGGTAGTATTAGCTCGACTAGTAGTCATAGAAGAAGTGTAACAGTAGCAGCATCCAATATACTGCTAGGCCTACTAACAAGGTTTTCCACTTGTACAGCGGTTAATAAAGTACTTCCACAGACGTTGGCTCATTCCAGTCTCCTACTAACACTGGGAGGAAGATATTATGGGCCCTCATTTTACATAAGAGGGAGCTGAGCTTGATGCTTGCTCAAGTTCACACATCCAGTTCCCTGCCTCCACGCCAGTACTCCTGCTGCCACAACATGTTTTTCTAATGTCCTGCCAAACACTAAATCCTTCAGATGTGACCAGGAGCACCACAGATCTTGATTGGAAAAGAGGCAGATGAGGAGGGAGCACCCAGACGCAAGAAGGAGGGGTCTGCAGAGGAGAGCCTGGACCAGGTGGCTGAGCTTACAGTCCTATGAACCTGGGCTGTGCTTGTTTGTTCTCCTTCTCCACCTCCCCGCTGAGCTGCAGATCTTTCTTTCCCACCCCCACCCCCCAGCCCCAGCCCCCAAAATGGGACAGCTGCAGAAACATTATTCGTGGCATGTTACAAGTTTCTCAGGTCTGATCTGGCCTCTCTCTCGGCTTCGGTGTCCCCTAGTTCTCCTGCACAAACAACTACTTTGCATTGACCTCTGAGCATAAGTTTTCTCCTCCCGGAAAATTCAACTTAATAAACTCATAATACATACTTCAGTTCACTCAAACATATCACTGAACAGTGTTGGACAACTTTTATTTTCCTGCAAATGTCTGAAAGGCAAGTGCTCAAAGCTTATCAGGACAAGCTCTGGCCCAGACTACCTGTTTTGGGAGAAATCAGACTGTGGTGGGGCCGGATGTGCAGAAACACAATGTTCTCTTTTGATGGGGGTTTCAAAGAATCCATTTCCTGGAACAGAGGCCAGGCGGCCCCAGTGCTGGGACTAGAAAAGGCCCTCAGGATTTATGAGCCTGCAGGAACTCAGGGCAGCTTGCTCGAGTAACAAGAGGAAGACAGAACGTTCTGTCACCACGTCAAGTTCATATGCACCAGGCCTTCTGGAAATGTTTTCCCTGCCTGTGAATTGAAGGCAGATGGAGGAGAGTTGCTCTGGTTCACTTGCACCATCTTCTCTCCTTCTCAAATGCTATATACACCCAGTGAACCCAGAAGGAAGGAGAAAGAGCACAAAACAGGAGAGCACTCCCCCAAGGCACAGCCACAGAAGGGCCTTCCTGAAGGCTCCGCCTTTACCTCAGGCTGCCACTACACCTGCCCAGTTGCTTAGACTGTCAATTAATCAATCAACAAATAGATATGGATCCTCTGCTAAGGGGTTGTGTTGGCATCAGATGGGAGGGATAGAAAAAAGTGCTGAACAGAGGCTCTGTGCCCCTCCCCCACCTTGTGCCTACCTTAGCCTGGCGGAGACACTCAAAACAGTTGACGACAATGAAAGACATTTAATTAGTAATGAAAAACATTTAATCAGTAATCAGGGCTAGATTATTTCACAACAGTGATCAAAGGCTCCAAGAGGGCAAAGAGGAGCAACTACTTTCAGCTGGTAGAACACAGGTTAGGCTGAGTTCCACAGAGGCCAGGGGGCTTTAATTAGACTGAAAACCTGGATACCATTGAACTATGGAGGGATTAGCTGGAGTCTTCCAAATAAATTTAGCATGAACAGGAAATTGGAAGCCAAAATGATTGAGGGCCCCTGAAATACGGGATAAATGTAACTATGTTGGATTATTGTTTGGATTGTTAGGATAAGGGAGGTAAGGGCTATTATTCCCTCCAGGAGCTGAGTAAAAGGATGCAAGGCAAATTTAATGGGGAATTGAATCAGATTCATGCAATCTGTGTATGCCCAGAAAAACCATGTTTTATTCTTCATCCAATCATGTCAGGCCAGACCTATTGTTTAGGGTGGGAAACTTTGATTGGATTGTGTGATGGTTAGGTTCTGGTGTCAACTTGGCCAAGTGATGATCCCCAGTTGTCTGGTCAGGCAAGCAATCACTGGCCTGACCATTGCTGCAAGGATATTTCCTGGTTGATTGATAAACCAGAAGGATGGTGTATTAAATTATCAGTTATGTGGTTGCAGCTGTGGCTGATTACCTCTGCAAGCAACTAAAGGCATGCCATCCACCAATGGGATAATCCAATCAGTTGAAGGCTTTTAAGGAAGAGGGACTTTTGCACTGCTTCTTCAGTCAGTGAGCTTCTCCTGCAGGGGGGTTTCACCCCAAAAATATTGAATTTGGATAAAAAGTATCAGCTGCCCCGACAAGATCGTCAGGATTAAAACATGGCTTTTCTGGGATACACAATACCTTCAAACTGGCAGAGATTGTTTCCATGGAGATGTGATACCCAGTTGTGGGTGTGACCTTTTGATTAGATGGAGATGTGACTCCACTCATTCCAGGTGGGTCTTGATTAGTTTGCTAGAGTCCTTTAGAAGAGGAAATATTTTGGAGCAACCTCAGATGCAGATGCTTGGAGAACTGTTCCTTCAGAGCTGACAGAGACACAGATGTTTGGAGATGCTTAGAGTGCTGACAGAGAGAGCAGATGCCTAGACATGGGCAGAGCCCAGCAGACACCACCATGTGCCTTCCCATGAGAGGCAAAGCAAACCAGAATTGAAAATTGTGTCCTGGAGGAGCTAAGTAAAGTTCCACAGATGCTGAGAGAGGAAACCCCTGGCATCAGAAGCTGTAAGCAATGGAACAAGGAACAAGAACTGGTAGACGCCAGTGCCATGCCTTCCCATGTCACAGGGTGTTTCAGACCTATCAGTCTTTCTTGAGTCAAGGTATCTTTCTTTGGATGTCTTAGTTTTATATACTTAGAATTGTAAATATGCAACAAAATTCCCTTTATAAAAGCTGTTCCATTCTGGCATATAGCATTTTGGCAGCTTTAGCAAACTAATACACTGTGCTTCAACTTCCTGGAGACCAAGAGTTATGTTAGCCTATTCCAAAGATGGGAAAACTTCTTCTGTAAAGGTACATAGTAAATATGTAAAGGTAAATGGTAAACATGTTCATAAACATGGCTTTGCAAGCTGTAGGTCACCCATGCAACTATTTTCAACATGGTCATCGTAAACCAAATGTGGGCATAGACAGTGTGTAAACAAATGGGCAGGGCTGGGTTCTAATAAAACTTTGCATGTAATACACAGATCTGAATTTCATATAATTTGCAGGTGACATGAAATGTTATTCTTTTGATTATTTTCAACCATTTGTAAAATGCAAAAACCATTCTAAGCTTGTGGGATACACAAAAACGGGTAGCAGACTAGATTTGGACCATGGGTCATGGTGTGCCAGCCCCTGGTTGAACAGAAGTTGTATCACACTTGCAGTAGACGAGGAAGGAAGGAGAGGAAGAGTGAAAGACCATTTATTAAGTACTTCCATTCACCTCTATCTGGGTTTCAACTTATTCATTCTTTGCTTCCTTCACATATGTAAGTAGTTCTTGAAAATAACATCTCTCAAACATGCTAAAAAAACGTGTGTATATATTTTTAAGTTGATCCTTGCTGATGTTCATTCACAGCCAAACTGTTATGCATTCCTTATTTCACCAAGGTTAGCTATCGTTGAATATACTTTTCTTGAGAGCCAGCACCTGCTTTAAGCTCCCACAGACATTTTTTGGCGTAAGCGCACAGTAATTTATGGTTGTGTTCAATCAGCAAATTTGAGAGTATTCTACATGCGAGGTGCTAAGTATTAAAGAGAGCACATAATCAAAATATAAGACATGGCCCATAAACCATAAACCAATCTCTCTGGAATTTTCAATCGTGGTTTATTGTTTTTAGAATATATCATAAATGCTCAGCAATTTCGACTCCAATTTCCTTTCTTTTTAACATCATGAGACCCTTCTATTTATTCACTTCTATTCCCCACTGACCCCTTTTCCCTCATCTGTGGCAATTTTACCCACCAGCCAGTTTGATATCCTTGCTGTTCTGTAAGCATTTCATGTGCATAAGTCTTACAACATATTTGCTTGCATTTTCTTCCTTCCACATGGATACGTGTAAAGGAATGCCCTCTTCCTTTCTTTCTTAGGCCATCTACACCCACTGTTTGAGGTCAAGCTCAGGTACTACCTATACCAAGATATGTTCTTTTTCTCCCTTTAACTCCTGAAATAGTTTGGCCTGGCCCACTCATTTTCTTTAATTTTGCATATTATATCCACAACTAAAGCTGGAGACCATCCTAACCTGTAATCAGAGATGGCTGCTAGGCCTTCTAAAATCTACCCAGGGTGGGGCTGATGACCAGGCCTTGAGTATATGCTTTGTGACCAAATCCCTGAGGCATTTAAAATGATCCGAGAGAGGATAAGGGCACTAGAGAGGGTGGCAAGAGAAAGTCTTGACAAAAGTGGGTGAGGAAAACAGTCAGGAAATGGTAGAAAGCAAACTGACATTTTTAACACTACAGGAAAGCAAAGGAAGATGGGGCTTTACAAAATTAGAAAAGTTATCCTCAATCCTGACTCTCTGAAAGTTCAGGAAAGTTAATTTAGAATAAAATTTAGAAGCAGAAAAATTTCTAGATCAAATTCCATAAAAATTATTAAAAGAAAGAGAGATAAAGAGGCAGAATTTTTTAAAAAAATGCCCAGAAAATATGATTGCAAAACAAATCAAAACTCTAACCCACTATTTCAAAATGAGTCAGAAGAAATTAAGAAAATGCTAAAAGACATGAAAGGATAGTATAAATTTGAACTGGGAAAACTTGGAAATCAAGTGATGTAATTCAGGAAAGAATCAAAATAAAAGAAAATATGATGTAATAAATGAAGATTACACCAGAAGGAACAAAAGAGCAAATAAACACAACAGAAGATACCTTAAGCTAAATAGAAAGTTAGGTGGAGAAAATTTTTTAGAATTAGAGAGAAATGAAAATTTTGGTCATAAAATAGTGACCAAAATTCAAGCTACACAAAGATCACTGAAAGTAATAGAACCTGGAAGAAGATTAAAGCAGAGAATTAGAATAAGTACTAAAAATTATGATTCAAGAAAACCCCTATAAAAGAAAAGATTGAAGAGGGTGCTGGATAGTTCAGTAGTAGAATTTTTGCCTGCTATGTGGGAGACCTGGGTTCAATTCTTAGTCCATGCAATTCCCAACAAACAAACAAGTAAAACAAACAAACAAAAATCCAACAAATGGTGTTGCAATAATGGGATACTCAAATGGAAAAATACTGAAATGTGATCCCACCATACAGTATACAGAAAAAAAAAAGAGAAAAGATTGAAATCTGATATTTACATTTATTATTGACCACCATCAAAATATATTATGGTTAAACTATTGGACTTTAAAGAAAACAAAACAGCATACATATTCTGGACCAAAAGAGCAATTACTTAGGAGGCAGACAAAATTAGATTGTAATCACGCTCTTCAAAGTAACATCTTATGCCAGATGAGACTGTAGGAACCTATATAAAATACTCAAGGAAAGAGGTTGTGAGCCAAGGAATTTATATCTAACAAATGGATTTTTCAGTACAAAGGGTACAAGCAGAGCTAAGAGTAAACATGAGTTAAAGGAAGCAAGTACACTTGTACTTTATATTGTAACTATGCAGATATAGAACAACTATAAAAATGGCAGAATGAGAAAAGTACATGCTAATTTTTATATGTTTTCAGTGATCATATGGTGATAGTATGAAGGCTGTTTCACCGAGATTGTTTTGTATATGATATGGGGTGAATTAACTGAGTCATTACTGGTTTTTGTAATTCTCTTACCCACTATGCTGATTTCTGCTATGAAAGAAAGGAGGTACAGATATAAGGTCAAGTAAAAACTCTTCCAATTCAATTTCAAGAATTTTAAATAAATTTGAATTGGAAGTATCATTGTGAATTTGCACACACACATGCACACATAAAAACAAGTTCATAATGATTCTTTATATTCAAATTTATTTTAAACTATATCTATATAGTTATTTCTATCTATATCCATATCTCTATCTACCTTTCACCTCTATCTATCTGTCAGTCTGTCTGTCTATAAATCTATCTGCCCTTCATCTATCTTTCCCTTTTGCACTGATTGTGGTCTTGAAATACCATTTCCCACTTAAAACAAAACAAAATAAAATAAAACACAGGGCTACTTGTAGAGTGGCTGATTTCAGTTCTGAGCATGAAGATTACAAGATGAGCTTGGATCAGCTTGTCATACCAGATAGCAAAGAAGGTATCAAGGTTTTATAAAAACTACTAGGGTTATATATAAAGAATTCGGAAGAAAAAGAGATTCTAATTAGCCAAAGATGGGGTAATTCAATGCTAGTGACTGCAACGGATTGAAAACCTTCAAATATGCTTAACTATATGAGTTAAAAATGATATTAAAAGAAGACTAATTGGCCACCTTGGGAGGATGATAAGGAATAATTAATTATCCTGAAAATAACAGGAAGAATCAAGCATTTATCCTACATTTCCTACATTAATTGTTCCACCAGGTAAGTAAATAGTAGAGAAAAGAAAGCATCTCTTTATAAAAGAATGACAACAAATCAAAAAGTAATGATAGTATTAAAGAATCACCAGTTTTGCTTCACTATGAAATTAGTAGAACTAAGCATCTATGGCTATAAACATCTCAGAGAGACAACGAGGTAGGTGCCTCCTGATGAGAGGACATAATGACACCTATAATTTAGCCAGAGGGATCAAATCTGCATCTGATCCAGTCTCTGGATCCTACTGCCAATTTGTATGGACTTCTAAAGAAAGGGGAACATATCAAATTGCACCATGTGTGGGCTCAGCAGCATCCACACTGTGGGAAACTATCCAGGTCAAACCATCCAGAGTCTTCAGTAGGTACATGTAAAGAAAAGTAAGGACAGAGGGAAGAAGTATGGTTTCAAAGAGACTTAAAAGGCATATTAAGTTTAAAAAATGTGTAAACTTCCACGCCTAGGGTTGTATTCTTCAATGACAACACTGTAAAAAAATGCATGGGCATGATTACTACAAAGTCAGGAGAGTGGCTACTTTTGAAGGGAAGGGCTAGGTTGGGATGAGTCATAGACTTCTGGTATAGCTTCATAAGTTCTATATTTTGACATGGGTGGTGATTAAAAGATGTTTATCTTATAATAACTCATTAAGCCATTTATTTCTTTGGCATGTTTTCTGTATGCATGCATTATTTTACAATAAAAAGTTTAAAATAAAAATGATGTGTCCCCAGAGACCCAGATAGTTCAGAGAGTCTTTGAAAGTCTCATGCTTACTTCAAAATAGGCATATTTTCTTGGTCCCCATGAGCAGAGCAATGTATCATGCATACCTTTCTAAACCGAAGGCTCTGTCTCTGGCAGAAAGAGAAGCAGAGTCTCCTTCTCTAGCTGTGGTATCAGAATGTGTGTATGTGTGTGTAAGGGGGTGGGGTGGGGTGGCTCAGATATGGTGAGAAGGCAATGGAAAGTATGTGCATAAACTGCTGAATCTAGGAAGATTCACTTATTTAAGAGAGATATATTTTAGAAGTTTGAGTCAAGGTGATGCTAAACTGTTAGACACAAACAGCCTCTGTTAAGGTTGTCATGGCAGCTTCGATGAAATAAATGCTATCTGTTTTGAGTGAGACCTCCAAAGCTGTCTTCCTCTGTGACCACATGCCCACATCACTTGCTTCGGGGTCATTTGCTTCCTGGTACACCTCTTCACTTTCCCTCATCCTCTCCGTGATGCAAATTTCCTTCCTTTGCTCCTAAGTCATTACCCCTCCCCCTTCACCCAACCTCTTAGGACATGAACGTACTGGACATGGAGGGATTTGCAGAGTACCAAGTAAAGAATGTGGCAGAGCAGGAAAATGATGAGAGTGGGAGGCCAGGACTTGGACTGTAGGCTGGTTCCACCACTAATTAATATGCCATCCAAGTACGGATGATTGAGATAATCCCCCAGGGCCTCATTCTTATAAATTGTAAATTGAAGGATTTGAGCTATAAGCTTTGGAAAGTTCCTTCCAAACTAGCACTCTGTTATTCATTGAGAGGCATTCTGGCTTCGAGAAAGGAAACTAAATTGCCAAATGTGACATTTCTAAGATTATTGTCTATTATAGAGAAACTACTTGACTTAGAGAATGTACTGCATTCTAATCCCAACTATGGTCCTTAAATGGTATAGAATTCAAAACCAAGTCACTTTACCTGACTGAGCCTGTTTTCTCATGTCTGAGGGTTGTTTGAAGAATTTAAGAATTTAAACATAAATGAAAAGACAAATTACAGTCTGGGAGAAAAGATTTGCAAATCACCTATCTATCAAAATCCTTGGATCTAGAGCACATTAAAACTTCTCAAAAGTCAGCATTAAAAAACAAACATTCCAGTTAGAAAATGGGCAAAATAAACAGAGACACATCACCCGAGAAGATGAATAAATAAGCACGTGAAAAGATGTTCAACATTCTCAGTCATTATAGAAATGCATGTGAAAACCATGAGCGATATCACTATACACCTACTCTGAATGGCTAAAATGACAAATATAAATAAAATGATAACTTCAAATTCTGGTAAGGATGTGCAAAACCAGATCACTCACACGTTGCTGCTGGTGGAAACATAAAATGGTATTGCCATTCTGGAAAATAGTTTGGCAGTTCCTTTCAAAATCAGAAATGGACTAGCATATGGGGTGGATTGAATCATGTACTCCAGTTTGGACATGCTCTTGGTCCTGATCCATGTTCCTGTCCTTTATAAGAAAAAGAAATTCAGACATAGTGAAAGAAAGCCACAGCAAGGAAGTAGAAGCCAGAAGTCAACAAAACCCAGAAGAGAAAGGAGGGGCATTGTCAAGTGACGTGAGGCAGCCACATAACCCAAGGCACCCTGAGGATTGCCAGAAAGTTGCAGACTTTGTGGAGAAAGGACTGCCTTGCTAACACCTTGGTTTTGGACTTCTCCTAGCCTCAACTCAATGAGCCAATAAATTCCCTTTGTTTAAACCATCCCACTGTGCAGTATTTGTCCTCACAGCTCAGAAACACTGGGAGCAATTGCAGTTTGGGGCAATTATCCCAGAAAATGAGAGAGCATTTTCATGAAGTTACTTGTTCATAAATGTTCATAGCAGCTTTGTTAGTAATACCTCCAAGCTGGAAACTACCAATAGCCTTGAATGATTAAGTAAAAAGTGGCACAAGCATATTCAATCATAGAAAGAAATGAACTATTGATAGATGCAACATTGATGTTCATTTCTTTGGATGAACCTCAAAGAAATTATTCTAAGTGAAAAAAGCCAGTATCAAAAGGATAGGCATGGGGGTGGGCAATGGTGGCGCAGTGGCAGAGTTCTTGCCTGCCATGCCGGAGACCTGGGTTCGATTCCTGGGGCCTGCCCATGTGAAAAAGAAAAAAAAAAAGATAGGCATGGGTTAATCTGATGTTGTTATACATTTACACTGGGATTAAATAATTCAGTAAGTGAATGGTGGATGGTGAGAATAGGGATTCTCAGTATTGGAGGGGGAGGTTACAGATGAGCAAGGCAGGGAAGCTAAAATGATCCATGTGACAATTTATTAGAGTTGGAGACATCAGTATGAACTTACGCTTAGCTTAATATAGACACAGATGGTTGCCTATAGAAATATTTGTAGATATGTAAATATGCACTGGTTAGTGTACACACATATACTTCCCTCTTCTGTTGGTTGAGAGGGCCTAGAAGCAATGACCCTCCAGTAGCAAGGAGCATACATCTAGTACTCAGGATGGTTTCCATTACTATTATCCAATAAAAGGAACCAGTGCTCCTGGTTGATTCTTGGACTGGGGATACCCAAGATGAGCCTGGAATATCTCACAGTGAGAAAAAGTAAGGAAGTACTCAAAAAAAAAAAAAAAAAGCAAACAAAAAAGCCTGATAATGATGGAGTATGTCAAAGGGGCCCAGAAGCCAAATAAAAGAACTTCCAAAGGCCATAGCTGGATAATTTGGGAAACAAAATAAAGTGGCATTAGACTATAAACCAAAGTATAGAATGAATAATCATGAGTCTACAATAATATGAATAAATCACTGAATCAATAAATAAATGGAGGATGAGATGAATCTCCTATGTAGAAGAATTACAAATAATATGTAACTACTCTACTCATAAAACGGTAGAGCATAAATCTCTGCTGCTTTTTTCTTTTCTTGTGTTGATTTTTTATTTTTCTATTTTACTTTTGTTTAATGTACAAGTAACACTTGAAAAACAATATGAGTATTTAAGAATAAATATAAAAGGAATCATAGCATATACACTGTTCTATCAATTTTTCCACTTGATACATTTTAGACAACTTTTCACATTAGTAAATACAGTTCTATCTCATTTAAGAAGTAAATCACTGCAGTACATTATGTAAGACAACCATAAAATTTATTTAACCCTTCCAACTGATGAGCATTTTCATTCTTTTGTTATTACAAGCAATGTTCCAATAAACACCCATGTACGACTATCTTGGGATACTTTTATAAGTATATTCATTGGGTAAATTAAAATGGGTAATTGTCTGAAGAATATTTTAATTTTATAGAAAAGGTCAGATTGAGGTCAGAGGAAAGTGCCAATTTACTCCAAAGAATCTTTCTAAAATTACTGTGATTTCTTGGGTAGGTGTATAAATTGAGCAAAACCATAGAAAACTTTTTCTTTAGGTGGCAGGATTTTAAGTGACTGCTAACCACATCAATATCAAAGCCAAAATATCTTTCTTAATTCTTATAGCACTTTGTTCATACTTCTATTTAGTAATGCTTATTGAGAAACTACTCAACACCAGGTAGAGTCCTAGGTACTTCATGAAACTTATTCTAGTGGGAGAAAAGAGTAAATAAGTAAATATAAAAATAAAAATAACTATGGAGTATAATAAGTGCTGTGATGGAAATCAATGGTGATAGAGAAAATGTTCAGATTCTTGTTTTCCTAGAACATGCCCGTGATATGATGTGTTGAGGAGGGTAATGGCCTTCCTCCTCAAAACCCCATAACCACAGCCTAATTGTGAAGAAAACGTCATACAAATTACAGCTGAGGGGCATTCTCAAAAGCCTTAAACAGTACTCCTCAAAATGGACAAGGTCTTCAAAAACAAGGAAAATCTGGGAAACTTGCACTAGCCAAGAGGAGCCTATGGAGACATGAAGGTCATGTGGGACCCTGGGTGGGATCCTGGAATAGGAAAGGGACACCAGGCAAAAACAAAGGGAACCTGCGTAAAATATGGACTTCAGATAATACTGATGTAGCTATTGTTTCATCGATCATGCAAATCCGCCCACTAATGTAAGATGTTAACAATAGGGGGAACTGGGTGCAGGGTTCATGGCAACTCTCTGTACTACCGTTGTAATTTTTGGTAAATCTAAAACCGTCCTAAAATAAAGTTTATTGAGAGAAAGAATGATTCCATTTATGCAATATTCTTGAAATAACTGAATTATGGAGATGGAGAAAATATGAGTGGTTGCCAGGGGTTAGCAATGGTGGAGGGAGGGGGGAGGGCATGGCTACAAAGGGTAATATGAGGGAAATCTTTGTGATGGTGATGCAAATGAGTATCTTGATTGTGGTGGCAATTACACAAGGCCATCCATGTGAAAAAATCACATAGATCTATACATACATTCAGCTATACCACATAACACACAAATGAGTTCATGCATAACTCTTTTTACCATAACTAGTAAAATTGGAATAAGCTCTATTATACTGGGTTTGTGTGGGACGTTGGGGGTGGTGGGGTTGGATGAGGGTTGCATGGGATTCCTTGTATATTCCTCAGCAATCTCCTGTGAATTTACAATTATATCAAAACAACAACAACAACCACCCTGGGGAAATTGTAGACCTTCTGGAGACATCAAATGTCAACTAGCTTAGTGAGTTATGTTTGTGGAGATGTGGCACTGAAACTAGCTGACAAACTTGCAGAAGGTTGCTGTCTGGTTATGCTGTTTTCTGCCACCCCCTCCTGGAAGAGAGCTGGAATAATTGTTTATTTTGGGAATGGATTCAGGAGTCTTCTGGAGCATGGAGTATAACTGACTAAAAAAGGGGGGTGGGAGGAGTTTTGGATTTGTAGCTGGCCTTGGAGGTCTCCGTGGCAGAGGCAATATGGGCGTCCTGAGAAGCACTTTGATGATTTCATCATTTTGCTAAGAGCTGGCTCTGCCTTCCAGAGACACAGAGTAGATCTTGATCCTTTCTTAAGGCTCCAGTTAATGCTGCCAACACCAACATTTTCAAGGCATATTTAATTCTCTGCTTCCTTTTCCTTCTGGAGGAAGGCTTACCGTTTAAGGTAGCTGAGAGAGATGAAGACTTGTCTAAGAATGTAAGCTCAGTGAGACCTTGTGTTACTGGCTCATTCTTGTTTCTCTGGTGCCTGGCAGTGTGTAGACATTGAATGAAAAAAAGAATGGATGATTTGATAGTCCTCATTTTTCTTTTTTCATTATTGTCTTCTTTACATTCAGATCTATCAATCGTACTAGTCAAGCTAGACTAGACTATGCTGAGGTAATTAAAAAAAAATATGTATTGTTGCCTTAATTCAAAATGTTTATTTTTAGCTTATGCCTCATATCTAAAAAGGACCAGCAGTGGCTTTTGCTCCAAAAAATCATTTAGGAATCCGGGCTGACAAAAGATGCACCCTTTGGTTGTCATACTATCAGGAACATGAGGCCACATTTATTACCATACCAGGGAGGTAAGAGAAAAGAATATTGCACATAATCAATTAAATGCCTTCTCTTGGACATGCTGTATATCTGATTTGCTCACAACCCTTTGTCCAGAACTATTCACTTTGTCCCACCTCCTGCCAGGGGCCTGGGGACTGCATTTCCCCAGATGACCAGGGAGAACCAATGCTGTGAGTTTGGGTAATGTCCACCACATGGATCATCTGCCCCATTTACTGAGTACCCCACAGGGCTTAGCCTTCTGTTCTGCTCTCCAGGTACTCACAGACTACAGACAACGTGGCTGCTCCTAACCTTAAACACACTTTTTTTGGGGAATGAGAAAAAGATGCCACTCTGGGAAGACACAACACCAAGGGTCATATGGCTGGAGAAGGGGAGAGAAGGTTGGATTTCAGACTCCACTCTCTTTTTCAGGAAACAGGCTGTGCAGCCCTATACATTACTCTGGGTGAGGATTATTCTTGGTCACATGAGGAATTACTAAGGACAATCTCCAAAGGAGTGCTGCAAACAAGGGAATAGCCTAGCAGTGGAGCAAGAGATACTTGTGGTTAGGTTTATATGGGAAGACTTCCTGGAGGAAGTGGGATTGGAATTAAACCTCAAAAGAGGGGTAGAATTTGGGTATGCAGATAATTCAGGGATAACTACCCTGATGTAGGTTAGGTTTTCTAGACTAAAGCTCAAAGAGGTCTTGCCTTTCTTGCTCTCTTTATGTCTGGTGGTTGGCAACAGGCAGCAACTGAATGAATTAATGGATGAATGAACAAAGAATGAAGGAGTTGATTATATGCCATGAGTCTAATTTTTTCATTAATTTCTATACATTCAAATCTATCAATTATATGAGAATAGGATACCCAATGCCAGGTAGCAACCTATAAAGTCATTGGCTTAACAGAATGGTGAAGGATAAATTTGGAAACTAAAGGTCAGGCCTGTTTGGGAAGCACATAGTTGCAGTTGGAAGCATTTATACTTGGAAGGCACTGCAGACATCGTAGGATTGAATCTCTCCTTTCATGGAGCAGGCAAGTGCGACTTATAGACGTTTACTCCTGGGCACAGAGTTCTCTAGAGACCAAGCCTGTAATAAATTCTAGAACTCCTGACTTTTAGCCCAGTGGTCTGTCCACTAAAAAGAGATGAGCCAGATTTTAAGAAATCAAGCACAATAATGAGAGAATATGTGTGGTTTCTAAGTCTTTCGAGGTTTTAACATTTCTCATTTGTTGTATTCCAATTTTACCATGTGTGGATGTGAATAACCCTCTGGAGCTAGTTTTTCCTTTAATTAATCCTGTAAATAAACGCCCTCCTGACACTTTAGGAAAAGTGTATTGCCACAGCTTTTTAACAATTAAGAATCTGGGTATCAGTATCTCCCATAAAAGTGAAAATATTATTAATAACAGAAATCTGCTTTTGCACACCACTGCTTCCCACCCTCCCAATCACTGTCACACCCATTTCATTATCTCATCTGACCTAAAGGAGCCTTTTTCGGCCTTAAGCAAATTCCTGAGCTTTTCATATCCTATTGCCCTTGCTCCCTATCACATGTGTGACAGGTTAACACTTTTGGAAGTGATAACTAATTTCCAACCCAGCCCCCACCTCCTGTTTTAGTCCCCTCCCCCCAACAGCGGCAGTGAGGCTGGTTGTGGTTATTCCCTCCAGGCAAGTATCTGACAGCAAGTGGAGGGAAAATAATTTTAAAAATTAAAAAAGGCATTTCTTTCTGACTTTTGAGTTTCAAATGCCTAGAAACTAGGGAAATAGAAAGGACATAGGAACAGAGTAACAATCTGGATGGAAGTTGTGGCAAGGCTTTTTAGGACTCCTACATGCTCCTCTGGATAGAAAAGGATTCCCTGTCTCTGGAACTAAAATTCTGGAATGTGGGGAAATGGGGGTCTTACATTAAGTTGAGCTGCAGAAAATGTAAAAATGTATATTTCTTCTGCTCTTCTATTTGTGGACTGAAATTCATGCCAGCTACATGTGTGGACACATCTGACCTTGCCAAGGACCTTTGTCAGCACATTGCTACTCTATGGACTGATTAAAAACACTAAAAGTTGAACCAATCCATTCCGAGGCAACAGTTTTGTCCCTGCGTGAGAAGCTGGAAGGAAAAGATTAAGCAGACTCTGGAAAGTCATTGCTGATTTCAGAAATCGCAAAGTCTAATGAGTCTGAGTTAGAGAGAGGATTATATGTTTTGAAATATCCCAGTTCAGTACAAGATAGTTGGCAGAAGATCGGAAATTGAGGACAAATCCTACTCTATTAGAATTTGTTGACTCAATTCTTTGAGTCTTAGGAGACTATCTAAAGCACAAGTGCCTCAGCCATTCTGAGGCTGCCCCGATAGTGTACTCCTGAAGACTTGCCTTCCTTCCACCAGACTTCCCTTATTCCACCGTGGACGGGTGCAATACCAAAAGTCATAGTAAATATCCCTCTAGGTCAAACTGATGGTTAGGGATGGGGAACTGCTCACAATACTTACTACAATATTTACTACTTGTTAGCCTTTGAAAGAGGCACACTGGAAGATTTAGGAAGAAGGCAAAGAAAACTGGAAGAGAGAGGGTGGAGAAAGAAGAGGGTAGAGAGAGCTGGGTGGCTCCACTCTTCTGAGATCGCATCACTCTTACCCCTTGCCATATTCTGCTCGGGACTGCTAGTATAGTTTTCAAACGCAGGCCTTGTATGCTCTTGGACAGCAAGGGCTACATCTTCCTGAGCATCTTTGGGGTCTTGCAGTAACTGGCTGTGGTTAATTAAGCAACCCTTTTAATCAGTCCAGTAAAACTTTAAGTCTGGCCAGATCCTTCATCTGTCTGCATCAAGCGTGCTCAGTAAGAAAGCTTAAGCTCCATCCGTAAGATTCTCCTGAAAATTTAGGACAAGTTAGGTGTCCAACATTCTACAATACCCTTTGATTCCTTTCAGCAGAGCTCTGACCAGTTCTATGTTTCAGTCCTGTCTTCATGTCAGGTAGTATAATAACCTCTTAGCAGTAAACCATAGACTCAAATCTTGTCCACGATGTACTTCCCAGAGGCAGACAAAAGGACAGAAGTTTGGTTAGAATTTTCTCAATGATTCTGTACCCAGTTGGTGTGAGCAAAGACCCCCAAATGCTATTAAACTCCTTAGTGATGTGAACCAGATGGAAAATAAAACAAAAGAATTCACAACTCATGTTAGACTGAATTGAATGTCTTTAATTTCACACAATGAATAACATATGAATAGGATTAACTTTTCTTTTAATAGTTAAGTGCTCTATACTGTGCTAACCTGATCTGGTAGCGAAAAAGACTGAGATTTCTTTTAGAAAAAAATGTTTAAAACCCAACATCTAAGACCATGGAGGAGCATGACAGTAAAGCATGCCAGATGTATCTACGCCTCAAATAACAGCAAGTCCATGTTCATTTTAAATGTACAAAAATGCTTTATGAATAAAAACTGTTACAAAAAGAACATTTCAAACAATGTACAATTTTTCTTGCCTCTATATTCAATAAAATACAAATACATTTTTTGTTCTAAAATATGTTTACATACAATCAAAGTAGAACATGCAAATTACACTTTAAAAAAGGCTTTTAAAAACCACTTATGAATACAAACTAAAAATTAGCCAGCACGACTTGTAAGACAATCTTGTGCCCCATTTTTTTCTTTTGAAATATATATACATATTTAACAGATCATGTGCATTTATTATTATTTAAGAAATAGATTTTTAAAAAAGGAAGAAAAAGAAAGACACCAACCTAGGGTGGAACTGCCCTTCCATGTTGACCAACTGGCAGCTCTTTTGAATTTTCTCCCCTTTAGTGTTTATTATACCTGGGCAAGTGGGCAATAGATATCCAGGAAGTTTCTTCCTTGGTTGATATGTGCTTCTAAGACTGTTCCCCAAATGACTGAGCCCAACAGGGAAGGAAGACTCATCAGTGGGACAAACTCTCCAAGAAACCAGAGGCAGGGGGAGCCTTGACTTATGGAAAGGAACTTTTAGAAACACCAAGAAAATGCTACGATATATTACAAGTCTGTAGGCACTGTGATGACATTATCTGTAAGCTCTGGCATTTGGATGATTGCGATACTACAGGGTAGTGCTGAGAATAATGTCTATATTTACCTACTTTTACATAATGAGAAGGACTAAAAATCCTGCCACATAACACTTAAATGGCTTTTGAGGCATTTCGACTTCTGCTATCCCCTCTTTCTCCATGCTACAGTTGGCATTTAAAGGCTTTGGAAATAAAAGTCGAGACTTGAGACGGTTCCCAGGTAAATCTTCCTAATAGTAGGGGGAAAAATACTCTCCCAAAAGCTCATTATCTGAGTACTGTTGGGCAATAAGCTGTGGGGGTAGGATTTTCTACTTAAGTCCTAAATACAAATCCTTTATCTGCATGTAGTACATCACCTTATACTATTCTTCTGTCACCACTTGCTGATCATGTTTATAGACCCAGCAATGTGCAAAACACAAATTTGACATAGCTTCCCACTCCGGACAGCAGCCAATGTAACATGCTAATCCTTTGTCAGCCCTTAGTCACCTTCTTTGGGCTGTCAGTGACTGCTGAGTCCCAGTCACAAATCAGCCCCAGATATTCTCTCCTTTCCTTTGGTCTTTCTTCCTTGGGTTGTAGCCAGAGCTAGGATATTAAAGCAAGTCAAGCTTGTGTCATCTCTTTTGAGTTCAGGGGTTGAAAAGCAAGTGGCCTCACAGCCACTTAGTAAGGGAGGTCAGAAGCCCACCACCTTCGGGGAAGCCTTTCTATCTAGATTTCATCTTTTCTCAATTCTGCTCAGACTCCTTATATTATAATTGGATTCATGCCTGCTTGCTGAAGGCAAGTATTCCAGAAAAGCAAACAGACAAAAAAACCCAAGGGGTTTCATTTGTTAAGAAATATTATGTGGAACTGTATATGGAGTCTTGTGCATCCCAAACGACTTCCTTTCAAAATAAAAATGCAGACACAGAAGGCAGTGCTGTGTGGCTAAAGACTTCCACAGCCTGGGTCAGCGGAGCTAGTTCTCATTCTGCAACCAAATTAGATGTGAAGCTAGATTAGCCCAACCTTGAGCATGAGCCGGAGAGGAGGGGCTAATGGCAAGGAATAGCTGGAGAAGTACCAATGAGATGAATTGGGTTAAAGGAAAGCAAAAGAAAAACATTAATTGATAGGGAGGAGGTGGGTGGTGGAGAGAGGAAGCTGTGCAAGTAATTGGACTTGCTTCTACCTCCAAGAAGTTGTTTAGCATATATCTCAGCTTCAGTCTTCTGAGTTTTCCATTCTACTCTTAGGGTCATAAATGCAGAGGATTTGCAATTCACTCACATGACAACTGTAAACCTGAATTTATATGTAAGTTGCATCTCTGTTATATTTCTCCTAGGATATCTTTCATAGGCTTGGAATTTGTCATGCATTCCAAGGTTACTGGACTTTCTCACTTACTAGAGGTTTATGCCAATTAAGCTTTGGGTCTTCCTTTAAGGACCTTAGGGAGTGCCAGTTCATTCTCTTGTACAAGAAGATTTAGTCTGCTCACAAACTTGGTTGGGATGACAGTACAAGGTGGGAAGAAAAATGGCAAAACATAGAATGAAGGAAATGATTTTCAAAGTCCAACAGGAAGAAAAACTGCTTTATAGCTTAATTGGAATGAGAATGGTTGCTCTCTCATAGCAATGGTGGGGTGAGTGGGGCTAATGTGAACCTTCCTCTCGGGAGATTTTGGAGGCATTCAGTCAAGGCTTGGGAATGACAAATTGAAAGTGGCTGGCTTGATTTTGCTGTTCAACTTGTGTGAAATGCCAAAGGTCAACCTAGGTCAGAAACTCAGCATCTAGGATATAAACTGTAAACTACAGGAGAATGTAGTCTTTCAAATTTACATATTGCTAGGATTAAACATGGCTGACCTAGAGGTCAGCAAATCATGTGAAGTCTGTGGTGACAGTGCAGAATAGGATGGTCCTATGAGTAATTTGAACCAACTACTGAGGCAGTTACAGAGCAGTGATGTTAGCAAGCATATTAGCTTGGAATTTTAAAATGTAGTCCCATAGATACCCATCCCTTACCCTCGTATGTTTCCAAACAGAAATCCAGCTCCGGCTAAGGAAATAATATAGTGATAATACAATTTCCAGCCAGTCCCAACTTCCTGTATAGAAACGTAATTTGGAGATAAACCAGATATTCTAATTCCCATTAGAAAATTTAATTCTCTCTCTCTCTCTCTCAGTGTCTCTCTTTCTGTAATCTACCATGCCAGGTGTTTGATGTCTTGAGGGAGGTAAGGGAAGGCGTGAGGGAGGAAATTGAAAATACATGTTTGAAATTTCCACTTCTGACTTTTAGAAAACATCTATGGCGATGGAATAACTTCATACTCATTCTGAGTCTTCTTATCATTTTTACTCGGGCTGTGGAAATGGATAATAGAGATGGAATATCTGTCCACACTAAACCAATGGCTAGAGTACAACTTGGATGAGAAATGTACAGTTGAAATTGACCATTTAAAAGACGATTTGTCACACACAGTTTGCATCCATGCAGACTGATAGATTTATAATTACATTATGTACAAAAACGTTTTAGTTTATTAAGGCAACCACAGTTTGGATACTTTGTCCAAGGTGGCGTGATACAACTGGAGTGGTGATACCCTTTGAGCATTTTCTTATTTTTTTTATATAGATAAGAACACTTACTCCTATTTGCTTTTAAGAAATAATTATCAAGAAATAATGAATTTCTATTGTCTTTTATGTTTCCTTTTTTCAACGATCTATGACTGGTACTCATATGAAAAAAAATCACATACCAAGGCATTGTTAGACTCTTCCTGGTGCGTCTGGGGTTTTGGAATTTGGTGATATTTCAGTTATTCCATTTGCTGTGGGATAGTAAAACCCCTTTGATTCTGCCTATTGCTGCTGATATGTTTTAAGTATAAAAATGAACTGGTTAACGCCTGGGTCCACATATCCTTGGCTGCTCTGAATCACTTATTTAAAAAAAGGGCTCTGTTAATACTGAGTATCTGCGTCAAAGTGACTGGGATTCAAAGCCAGGTTGAATTCTATAACACGGGTAAGGAAGGGCGTGTTTACCTTATTCAGGTGTTTATCAAGGAAAAGAAGGCAGCAAGTAAGTTAACGGAAGGATCACAGAAGTGCGATGGGCAAAGGGAAAGCGGGACTAGAAGACGCTAGTGTGACCCAGGAGGCATGATCTCACGTCTAAGGCTGCCTACCACAGGAAATCCGCCTTCTGCTTAAACGATTCCATCTGACAAACTGTATCGTCAACCCGGGTCACCTGAAGATGCTGTCGGTACCCCAAAGCCTGGCAGAACTTTAAAACCAAACGAACGAAAAACCAAAGAAATGGAAGTGGGTTGCAACATAGCCGGGTAAGAAATGTGCAGCTTTTCTCCCCTTGGAATGTTTCCTAATCAAGGTGTTTCCCTTTCGATTTTCCTGGCCAGCAAATGAAATCGGCATCCAGTGCACACCTTGGATGCTGTAGCTCCGGTGGCCGTTGGAGGCTACCACCGGCTATTTCTATCTCCTCCTTGATGGGTCTTCTCTCCTGCAAAAGGATCTAGCGATAGTGAAGTGTCGCGTGGGTGGGTGCTGCTGTAAAGCACAGACAAGCTTCTTTTGAAGGTGTCCCCCTGTGTGCTTTCCCAAGAGCTACTGATGGTCAACCCGGTCACCTGGACCGATTCTGCCTGCCCAGCATCTGGAGAGAAGGGCGTCGGTGTCCCTGCGGGGGGAGCGCCAACCCCACCCGGCTTCCTGCACTTGCAGCGTGTCAGTTCCCCTAGCCCCAGGTTCAGACGCCCAGACCCACCCTAGGGAAGGATATCGCTCTCACTCCCTCGGGATTTCCTCTGCCTTTTGGCCTTCACCTCTTCTTCTTGGAGAAGGGGCTGCTGCGGGGGCGGCTGCTGCACGGGCTGAGCAGGAGGCTGAGGTTTGTGTTTCCTCTTTCCGCCTCGGGGTGTCTTGGGCAGCGGAGGGGGTGGGGGCGGGGGCGGTGGGGGCGGGGGCGGGAGGGGCGGGGGTGGGGGCGGGGGCAGGGGCGGGGCCTCCCGGGCCATGTGGATGACAGCCTCGATGGTGGCCATGATGGTGTCTTGGCTGGCGGCTGGCTCCAGCACCAGCGGGCTCAGGCTGGGCTTCTGGGCCCTCTTGCTGGGAAGGTCGACGCATTTTTCCAGCACCGGCATTTGGTCGGTGGAGTCCTCATCGAACTGGGTGGGCTGCTTCCGGGGACGCCCCCTCCTCTTCTTGACGAAGTTGTTGCCTGTCTTTGATTGTCTCTGCAGCCGCTTGGCCTTCAGGATCTTGTTCACGTGGTCCAGGTTTTTCTTGGTGGACAGAATCTTGGTGTAGTTGCACATTTTCCGCACCTCGCACTGGATGGCTTCGATTTCCCGCCGCTTGAATCGCTTCTTCAGGGAGGAGCTGGCTGCAGGAGGGGGAGAGAGAATAAATTGAAAACAGGATGCCAGCGGCCTTAAACCCCGCCTTTGCAGCGATAACCGACATTAGATTGGGCCATAAAGAATATGGAGAATTATGCTATAGATGGGATTCAGCACTCAGTATTTATTCTTCCTTTTACTTTGATTATTAAAATAAAAAACAATACAGGTAAACATTGGTCAGATACCTCTTATGTATACACAGCATTTCAGTTTACATTATTTAAATCCTCACAACAATTACGTGAAAAACACTTGTTCCCATTTTAAAGATGTGAAAACTGAGGTTCACACTGTTTAGGTGACCCGCCCCGGAGTCATGATAGTTAAAGCACATTCACAATATTAATTCTCTCATTACACTTCCTGTTATAGCTTTTAATTTTTACTCAGCCTTCTGACATTTGATCTGGTACAATTTAATGTCTGGTTATACATTTTCTCTCTTTTTGTAGAAGATGTTGAATGAATAAAATGACACGTAGTCCTCCATCTCAAACTGGATAATTCATATGAATTAGCAACCTGGCAGACATACCTTGACCTGATGTAGAATATGCAACTGAACCTATTCTATTCCTACTTTCCTCAGCTGAGAGGGGAGTTGGGATTTCCTGGGGCACTGTGGTTGGGATAGCAAGTCTCTCTACATATACCCCCCACTCCTCCAGCAGGCAGTGTTCTGAACTTGTGAAATTGCCTGCTGATGTCCCATTATAACCAAGTCTTTCTTAACCAGTTCATCCTCCATAGACGTCAAGGGCTGTATCAGCCAGGTGTTTCTAAATCATTTGCAGTCCCACTACTGGGCCCTTGTTTGCAAAGGACTCTTTTCATGTCCTGGTGACCAGATGTGTCTCTCTATTTTATAAGCCAAACTTTTCTTCTCAGGAAGTCCAGTACTGCCACCACTAAATAGCTTTCAGAACAGCTTCATTTGCAAGTTGAGACACCATAAAGTGTAAATGGCTTCAAGACGTAGCAGACCTTTCCTCCTTTAGATCATTCTCCTGGTGTTGTTCGTGAGCAGGCACACGTACACACTCACATATACCCCACTGCTCTATCTTCACATGGCCTCTCCCTCTGGCCATTTATAAATTTAAGAAGGGCATCATCACTGAGTGCTTGTGGCTGTGATTGATCAAAATGTTCAACGCTAAAGAAGCCCAAATAGTGGATACCACTCCTAAATATGGTCTGCCTGGGGGATATATTTTCATTTTAACACCTTGGTTTTTGTGTCATCCCATTATATTCTCATCTACTAGTGGAGCAGTAGAATAAAGATCTTAAGGGAGAGAAGGAAAAACCACAGTACAACGTGGCTGTCACTTTCACCATTCTCAGCCACTCCCACTCCATTCTTCCCCCTGCTTTGCCCCCTTTCTCCTCCACGCTGTGCCCAGCATGACTCTCCAGGAGGGTTTTATTTGAAACCCTCTATGCCATTCACTTCACAGGGTAGGAAGGGCTGCCTTCCAGAGGCCAGGTCACATATCACTGCTTTAGGCCCGAGTTGCTATAAGACTGACTGAGCAATGAACAACTCCCGAACAACCTTCAAAATAAGTTATAAATATCAAAAAACAGAACAAAGCCAGTGTGAGCTTCTAACTGTAAAAATAAAATTTTGGTAGTTAATGCTGTAAAAGAAAAAGGTTGTTTGATGATAAGTTCTCAGATGCAAGGACAAAATCTTGTCTTTATATCCTTCACGGGGCCTAGCATGGCGCCTGTACACAGAAGGGATGTTAAAAGTGTTTCCTGACTGAAGAATAAGCCTAATCATTGCTGCCTTACAGTCATAGACTCTAAAATAGCTCCAGTTTGGATTTTTAAAGCACCATTGCAAATACACTGACACCAAGACTTAAGAGGCCTTCATGTCAGACAGAATCTACCTTGTCCAAATTACCTTGTCCAAATAATAATTTTTAGCATTATTTCAAATACAGGTTGCATTTGCAATTTATCTTCTCTTTAGCTTTCACCATCGACAGAAGAAGAAATTGCTCTGTGACATATAATGCAGCATGCAGGTGTAAAGTAAATCATTTCGGGTAATTAGCTGGCAATGTCTGACTGAATTAAGCTTGATTGAAACACTTCATGAGTGGGAGATCATTTTGGGCAAACATAAACAATAGATTGTCCCTCTAAGTATTTTCTGTTTAGAGTAAGTGCCAAAAAATAAAAATAAAATAAGAGGAAGAAGGAAAAAGAACCGAGTGGAAATTCCATATTCAATAGTATATTACATGCTGCATAATTTTTTATTATTTAAGTTCTTGCATTAAAAATGATTATAGGGCCCCTCCCTGATCAACATGGAAGAGTAAGATGTTTAGGACCCTGTTTTTCCACAGGAATTTTTAACAGCCAGCAAGAATTGGCAGAAACCTCTTTCACAAAGCTTCAGAAAACAGCTGAAGAATTACAGTAAGTGGGCAGGTGCTGAAGCAAGAAAAAAGTTACTTAAAATTGGTAGGATTTTGCGGTGCACTGGCTGGCCCCTCCCTGACACCTTCACCAGCTTGGCCATTTGGCCTGGAGTGGGCCTGGGCTCCCAGTGTGGGTCCTTGGCCCTGGTTCTGGAGAGAACAGAGAAACCTCTGTGTATCTACTGAGACCCTGTATGCCTGGCTGAATCTCTCTGGTGGTGGCTTGAAAGACTGAACCAGAACATTTGCTGCAAGATCTCCATCCCAAAACTTGCCCTGAATGTAGAAGGCAGCTGCAGAGTTCTCCTGCAGAACATGATGGGAGAATAGTCAAGTTGTGGCTGCCCAGGACAAGGGGTTGGTGGCTGTAGAACAAACACTGCGATGCCACTACCAGGAGAGAATGTTTCACAGGAAGAGGGGATATTTATATATGTGTTAATAGGGGGATTCTGAGCTTCCTCAGGCCTCATGTACATGCCTAAAAAAAGACCCATGCACAGAGAGCATCGGGGGAGGCCCTTTCACTTTGGCCTGGACCTGTGCTCTAAACTCATTGTACGGATAAGCTCTGAAGGAGAGCACTTTGGTCAAATTGCAAAGATTAGGTAACAGGTTGTCTCTTTCTCCTTTTCTTTTTTAGTTGCTGACACTCAAGGAAAACTGTCTTAACACTAGCTGGATATAAGCTTAAGGAACAGACACTTCAGAGTTTATATTATAGCAAACATACATTAAGATATCATAATGCCTAGGTTTCAAAAAAAAATTACAAAACATACAAAGAAACAGGAAGTGATAGCTAGGTAGAGGAGAAAATTAAAGTATTAGAAACCATCAGTGAGGAAGACCAGATCTGGGATCTACCAGAGGAGATTTTTAAAAAGGGTCCTAAATAGGCTCCTTAGAGCTAAAGGAAAACATTGACAAAAAATTGAAGAAAATCAGGAAAATGAAAGATGGACACAAAGAGAATATCAATAGAGAGGTGGAAATTATGAAAAGGAACCAAACAGAGCTGAAGACCACAGTAAAAAACTGAAAATTCCCCAGAGTGGGTCAATAGCAGATAGGAGCTGGCAGTAAAAAGAATCAGTGAACCTTGTATTTGAAGAAAGGCAATGGAAGAGAAAGAAGTAAAGTAAGAAGGAAAGTGAATAGAACCTGAGGAACCTGTGGGATACCATCAAGCGTATCAAATATATGCAGAAGTCTCACATGCAAGGGGTCCGCAAAGATTAAGTCCCAATTTCTCATCAGAAACCACAGAGGTAAGGAGGCGGTGGGAAGACAATTAAGAATTCTATATCTGGGATGGGCAACAGTGGCTCAGTGGCAGAGTTCTCGCCTGCCTTGCTGGAGACCTGGGTTTGATTTCCGGTGCTTGCCCATGCAAAAAAAAATGCAAAAAAGAAAAAAAAAAAGAATTCTATATCTGGCAAAACTGTCTTTCAAAAATGTGTGAGAGATTAAGATGTTCCCAGATAAACAAAAGCTCAGTGAGTTTGTCACTGCTATACTGGTCCAACAAGAGAGCTCTGCAGGTTGAAAGGAAAAGAAAATAGGCAATAGATCAAAGTTGCATAAAGAAATAAAGATTTCTGGGAAGGATAATGACATGGGTAAATATAAATGCCAGTACTGTTGTATTTTTGGTTTGTATCTCCACTTTTCACTTGCTACGGGATCTAAAAGACAAATGCATAAAATGTAATGATAAACCAATGCTTTTAAACTTATAAGGTATAAATATGTAATTTTTGACAAGAACTATATAAAGGTGGAAGGACAGAGGAGTACAGAGACAAAGTTTATGTACACTATTGAAGTTAAATTGGTATCAAAGCACACGAGACTGTTAGAGATTCCGGATGTTAAATATAAGCCTCACGGTAACTACAAAGAAAATACTGGAGAATATGCAAGCTCAGACATAGCAGAAATTAGAGCACAGTTTGCCAGGGTAGGGGGCAGTGAGGAACGGGGAGTTAATGCATAATGTAGGTTTTTTTGTTTGAGAAGATGGGAAAGTTTTAGTAGTGGAAGATGTTAAGAGTACTGCCACTTTTGTGAATGGGATTAAACCCACTGTATAGTGTGAAGGTTTATTGTTGTATATACATATTTTTTTTACAAGATGTCCCCATAATTAAAAATAAAAGAATACGCAACTAACGAGACAGTGACAATTAAATGCAATACATGGTTGTTGATGGGATCTAACAAGGTAGGAGAAAAGGCTCAAAAGAAAACTACTGGCACATACAAAAAAATTGGAATATAGACTGTAAACTTTATATCAATGTTAAATTTCTTGACCTCAATAACTGCCCTTCAAGTGGATATACAAGTGAATATCCTTGTCGTTAGGACACATACAAGGCAGTATTAAGTGCCCATGCAGCATGATGTATACAACCTACACTTGAGCATTCAGAAAATGGATTGATAAGTAAGTATATAGACAGAGAGAGGTATAGATAGATGGTAGGGTAAATATGGCAAACTTAAAATTGGTAGATATGGGCATCTTGGGGGGGGTAGGGATATCTTAGAGCTGTCTGTATGAAGTTTGCATTTTTATAACTTTCCTATAAAGTTTTACAGTATTGTAAAATAAATAGGAAAAAGATGATGAAATCAAAATTCATTCTAAGTAGTGTAATCCTACAGAAAAGCAAAACACAAACTGAATCCCATCTACCCCCACCATTCATATTTAACGAGTATTCATTTTTGCCATATTAAAAAAATAGAGCTAAGTCATTGCCATCTACTTTGTTCCTTCCCATGTTTGCTGCATTTATACTTTTATAGCATATAAATGAACATTTATTGGTAAATATTAAAAAATCTGAAATTCCCTAATGTTGGTAATGACGTGAGGAACTTGAACAGGGAATTCTTGCATTGTCTGGCCAGGAGGGTAAATTGGTATAATCACTTTAGTGAATGATTTGTCAATAGCCATTGGAGGTAAAAACAGGCAAGCTCAATGCTCCAGCAATTCTACCTTGAGGTTGCCTCTTTCACTCATTTGTAAGAGGAGACAAAAGATACACAAGGATGTTTTTGGCAGCTCAGTATATGTTGGAAAAACTGGAAACAATCTCAATGCTGATCAAAAGGTAATGAATAAACTGTGATATGTTAAAACAGTGGAATATTAAGACATTCCCAGATAACCAAAAAAAATAAAGATCTCTGGGAAAGATAATGACATGGGTAAATATAAATGCCAGTACTGTTGTATTTTTGGTTTGTATCTCCAAAAGTTTGGTTTGTAGATGTGTTAAAATGAATAAACTTCATGTAAATATATTGACATAGTCAAATCTAAAAAAAAGTTCAATAAAAATAAGCAAATTGTAAAAGTATTTGTTAGTATACCATTCATGTAAATTAAAAAATACACAGATCCCTTGAATTTTCATTTCATATTTAATGTCTAGTTGTAGAGGTGTAAATTGACCACAGTTTGAGAGCTCAACATGAGCCAAAGATGGGGTGAGATTTCAACCTTTCCTTCCTTCAGACTACTTCATAGCACTTTATTAAACTTCTAAGGTAGTAATGTCCAATAAAACTTTTCTGCAAGTTTTGATGGAGAAGTTCTATATCTGTGCTGTCCCTTAAGGGAGCCACTAATCACATATGGCTATTGAGCACAGTTGCATATGGCTAGTGCAACTGAGAAACTGAAATTTTAATTTTATTTAATTTACATTTAAATATCTACATGTGACCAGTGGCCACCATATTGGGCAGCAGAGCTCTAAATCTAACATGAGGAAAGAGAGAGGACAGAGGACACACAGGGGTTCATTCAGCAAATACAGACTGTGGGAAACACCAAAGAAACAACTTGGTATCTACAAACAAACTGCAAGGAGAGGGAGTCGGGGACAGAGAGAGAAGAGAGAGAGGGCGAGAAGGAGGGAGGGAATGTAAATTACGAGGCACTAAAAACCAATCAATCACAACACATGGACCATATTTGGATGTCAATTTAAACAAACTGTTAAAAAAAAATGAAATAAATGGGACTTTGTACTCTGGGCATTTCTTGCAATTACGTAATTATTGTTAATTTTCTTAGGCATTATAATTGCATTATGGTTATTTTTTTAAAGTATCTATTTTTTAGAAATATATAACAAAATATTTATAAATGTAATCATATATCTTGGGTTTGTATCAAAATAATAAGGAATGGAGGAGGTAGCTGGAGAAGCTGATGAAAGAAGATTCGGTGGTGAGCTGATATGCTGAAACTGGGTGTTGGGCACACAAAGCCTCTTGTGCTATTCTGCCTACTTAGACAAAACCCTATTTTAAAATAAGGATACATCTGAGCTACTGGGTGGGGGGAGTTAGGGATTCAGTATACCTTTTGGGGGACACAATTCGAACCGTAACAAGTACTCCTCTTTTATCAAGGATCAAACTTTTGGGGTTTCACAGCTACTAAACATCTGACTTTTATTTTGTCATTATGTTGAGTATCCCAAGTTTTAGTGCAGATTTGTCATCCTCTTTTTGCTCAATAGCAGAGTGCAGGGTAGGAGAAATGGCCAAGGTGAATTAGGAAGAACCTCTTAGCCCTGCTGACTCTCTCTTCATCTGTTGTCATTGGGTGGTTAGACTCTCAAAGTTCTGCTCCACATTGAAAGTTTGCTATGATTCTTTCTTATACTCACTATCATCTTAATAGTCTCTTCAATTGCCTCCACAAAACATGGAGTGGAATTCTAAAACACTGATTTAATCTAATAATTATGAAATCCTAGTGTGGGGGGGAAGCTTTAGACTTGGCAGGGTTTGATATTCACAAATCATTCTCCTTATTGCTTATGATTTCACTGTCCCTCTAAATGTTTACAGATTTTTCTTTCTTCAAATTGTTTCATTATTGGACAGTAATTTCTGGGCTCTTATTGGAAGATTGATTCCATATTTGCTCTCCTTCCAATAATTGTTCTATATCTTGCCTGTTCTTTGTTAGTTTGGAAGAATAATTATGAGTGGCCGAGGCAAAATGCACACTCATTTCTTCACAACCTTGCAATGCAAATCATCTTCTAGACCCTGTCTGTTTTAAAATTGTCATGCAAATGGTTGAGCTGGTTTTGGTCCAGATCTAAATTTTCTATCTTTTCACTCCCGACATCAGGGGATTGGCTCGTCAGCATTCTGCTGATTTTGTCAAGTCTTTTATGGTAATTTAAGATGGCTTAGCAGTGCTTTCAGTATACAGACTTTATAGATGTAGTGCAAGCACCAAGAGGCGAGACAAGGGCTAACAATGCTTAGTTTATTATATAAAGTTCCCAAGAAAGAAGTGCCAATGGTTTGGAGACTACTTTGTGTGTGCAGGACAAATCCTGGTTTTACAAGAAATCTTTGAAGCAGCATGGAATTATCTCTAGACTCCTTAGAGTCTCATTGCTGTTTGAATGTCCCTAAGGGGAGTTAGGGGAGTGCTGGGGAATGCTATCAGGAGTTGAGTTGCCCTCCTGGTGAGACAGGGCTGGAACACCATCTGCCCCAGTCAAGACCAAGAGCTGCAGCACAAGTTGCTTTGTGTGCTGGCAGAAGTCAGATTCTTGGAAGGCAAAGGCCACGTCTTCTCTCTGTACTCACTGAGTTTCTGGCACAGCAGCACATGACCTGGGACGCCATACATGGTCAGCCAATACAAACTCAAGGGAATTCAATCGTTTCATGTTCTCCAATGTAAAATTTGTGTGTGTGTGTGTGCATTTATTTGTACTCGAGTATAACTGACTCAGTAATGGCCTTTTATTTTCCTAATGCTGTTTTTTATTTTTTAATGAGAAATGTGAAGCAACCTGCCTTGGTGTGCACTTTCTTCCTCTACCCTTGAAATATAAATTAACCATTTACAACCCTGGATGTAATGGCTCTTTTGAAAAAGATGGCAAGTTGCTTCTGCTGGTGAAGCCTCTGCAAGCTCTGGCACTTCTCCATGCTAGTTGCTGCTGGCCACCGGGGCTGGTGTGAGAGTACTGCTCTCCAGTTCTAAAGCAGTAATTCAGAATTAAGGGTTTGCAGATGTGGGGGCTCTGACATGACATAAAGGTGCCTCCATTCTGCTCTTAAAATCATCTTAATGCAGTGCATTGTTTGCAGCACAGTAACTGCTTTGACTATTCAAACAACAGCTTCCTCTCAGGGGCTTTATTGTGAAAGAGCATCCTCTGTCAGCTGCAAGGGTTTGAGGGCCCCGACTTTGCTCCGCATTCATTTTTCCCTGGCACAGGTGAAGCGGGCAGTTTGGCTGATGGAGTGGTGAAGCCACGGGGGAGGGCTGCGGGAGGTTTGCACATTCCTGTGTGTGTGAGCTCTGAATTGGGACAGGCCACCAAATGCTAAGTGCCCCAGGGCATCTCCCTGGCTTTTCTCTGTTAGGGATTTGGGAACTTGCCCAGCTCTCTCCTGCCTTTGCAAGCTTGTCCACATGGGTCACCTCCTCTCAGCCTCACCACCTGATCCAGTTTTAAATTTGCAGCCTCCCAGTGGGGTATATATATCCCCAAGGAGGAAGGGAGGCTATCTACTGGGCTGCGGGACAAAAATATAAATATCTTAAATTTATAACATTGATCTTATATCTAAAAACTAAGAACTCCAATATTTAATACATAGAGTAGGAGTGATGTCCCTAGTTGGACATCAGATGGTCACAGCAGGCCAGAGCTACCTGTAGGAGAGGGAGAAGCTACAGGGCATTCAGGGCGGCAACAGGACAGGTCTAGACTCCAAATGCTACAGCAGGTCAGTGCCATGTGGTTAATTTTAGAAAAATGAACCTTAAACAGAAAAAAAAAACTAATTATGATACTTTGTAATGAGAGGGGGAATGATTATGAAATACTTTATAGGCCACACGGTTTTGTTGGTTACCTTGCAGCAAAGTGTATGAGTTACCATTTTCAAAGATAAATTTGGCAATTTTCTCTTACAAAAGAAAAGAGTTCTACATTTTCTCACCTTTTTCTGTGCTGACAACGGGCTGTCAGTAATGTTAACTAGAAAATGTTAAAAAGACAAACCACGTTTAATGTCCTTTTTTGGTAAAGTGGGCAAGAAAGTAACTGCTTTATGAGATTCATGCTATGAAGGAGAGTTTTGTTCTACTTGTCTGTTTTTTTTTTTTCGAGAAGTGCATGGACCCGGAATTGAACCCGGGTCCACCAGCATGGTAGGGGAGACTTCTACTGCTGAACTACCCTTGCACCCACTGGAAGTGTTTTGGGAAACTGATGGGCATGTTTTCATTTCTGGCAATTTTTTTTTGTTGAATTGATATATTATAACCTATCAAACCCTCTAAATCTGAAAATTTAAAATGTTGAAAACAAAGCTTACTTCCAAATGAAGAGTTTCAGGGATTTGGACTATTTAAAAAACACAATGCCCTTATTTTCACAAGACCATCTGATCGCAAATAAGGAAGACATTAGCCAGGTTTCAACAAAAACCTTGCTAAATTGATTGATGGGATTGTAAATAACTAGTATTATGATTTAAGCACAATCAGTAATGTACTTTCTCCTTTTGGATGTATGTATGTATCTGTGTAAAATATCCTTTTTATCTACAATACCTGCTAGTAACAAGTAATGAACTGAATTCAGAATCAGACCCTAAAATCGTCTCATTACAAGTGTTAAAAAACTAAGATTTTAAAAAATAATTATGCAAACTCAGCTGTTCTTCCTTAAAACATTATTAAAAAATTAAAATTAGTGCAAAATTAGAATGACACACATACACATACACAAATTAGAATGACAGCAGAAATATTTCTATTTCATTAATGATAACAAATAAATGAAATTAAAATTCTTAAAATATTATTTACTTCAGGTTTATTTCATCCTTATTTTACAGTTTATAATTAAAAATGAGGGCATGTATTATTAAATAGGCATTTACATGGGGTAACTGCTCAAAATTATTCTACTGATATCAATGCATGATTAAAAAATTGGAGACTACTGCTTTAAGATTTTCTTGCTTTTTCTAAACTCCTAAAGAGCTTCTTCACTCATGTAGCATTTAATCCCAGAAGATTTTGAAACTTTCCATGAGACCATGGCATAAGAAGGATTAAAACTCCTTGAAGACAGAAAGAATGTGGTTGGAGAATATTTCCTGCTGGATTGGTTCAAGATTGTAAGCTGTTAGAGACAGGGGTGGGGTGGGGATGGGGGTGGGGGGGAGCAGGAGAGAGCTCAGAGAGCTAGCCACAGAGGTGATTATGGCAATCTGTTAAGGTACAGTGTACACATTCATTAGGAGGGGTTGTCCAGGACCCAGTGACAGATGAGTCTTTAAATTCGAGAGTTTTTGGGGTTGGTTGGGGTTCTTATTAGCATTAGAGTTGTATCCTAGGCCTTAGGTGAGGAATGAAGCAGGAATGGCACATGGGCAAACTGAGGAATATAGGGCCATTTAGCCCTACCCTTCCATCAACTTTGGCTTTTGAACATTGTCTGGAGCTCAGGCCCTGCAAACTGACTAGACAATACGGGAGACTGCAGAGAAATGTAGTTCACACCAAAAAGATGCCACATCTGTTGAGTTCCACAATGTGGAATGCCAGGTGGCCCCCCAGTGGGGGTGGCTGAGCACCCTCAAAGGCTTCTTTATTTTTGTTTCCTTCCCTCTGCAACATGGTATAGCTTTATCCTAATCATAGGTACCATTCCTTATAGAACACTTCAAGTGTTGTAGATGTATGATTATACTTGATTATGAGAGATTTTCTTTCTCCCTCTCTTTTAAATTTTTTGGGGAAGAAAAAAAGAAATAAAGGAAAGAACAAAGAATAATGTAACAAAAATGATCTTAGCAAACTTTCCAAATTTTTAATAGCTAGACTCGAATGAAATAAATCCTTGTTGACCATACTACAACTTCTAGAATTATAGCAAATATAGGTATCCATGGTTTTTCTTCCTAGTCTTAATTATAATGCATTTGTTTATTACTAAGGCTTGTGGTCCATAATCAGACAGAAAACATGTTGACCTGGCCTTTAGGAAAATGGGGCTCTGGTCTCAAATTTTCAACCCTTACTTCTGTGTCCCCAGATTCCTTAGATTAAGAGATAAAGGCATTACTGCCACAATTAAAAGTCCAAGCAATTGCAGGTACATTTGCTAGGTTTAATTAGTAGCAATAACTCATTTATCTTTTCTTTAAATAAGGATGAGATAGGGGCAAATTTAGATCAGAGAAAGCTTGAGGAGGTTTATCTAGGAGGAGACAGGTCAGCAAATAAGAGGCTAACACACCCAAGGTGAATTTGTATGTCTCTGTTGGAGCCTTAGTCCTCCACAGGATCCATATGGAAGGAAGCTCCAGAAATAGCTTCCTAGAAGGACCCTCACTTCTGAATAAATATGATTCTGGGAATACAATCATGTACCTCCAAATCTTCTCCAGGTAAAATAGCCTTCATCTGAGTTTCATTTTAATGAAATTCTAGGCCGTATTCCATTCTGACCACCCTTCTCTGGAGATTTCATCATCTGCAAAAGTTCAGCCTAAAATGTGGTGTCCAGAATGGAACTGTTTTTCCAAGAATCAAATGATCACTGCTGAAAATTTGGCTTAGTTTCTGACTGAGGTGCTACATTTCTATTAATGTAAGTTGCATTTTAAAGACAGCATTTTTTTTTTTTTAGTAGCAACATCACACTGTCGATTTATCTTAAACGGAGGCTCAAATAACTCCCTTAAACACTTTCACATAGTCTGCCACCAGACCTTGTTTTCATGAAAACTGCCACCAAACCTGGCCATTGCTATGCGCAATTGATTTTTCTGAGCCCAAATGTAAGGCTATTTAATTCTGCAAATTAAATAGAATTTAATTTTATTGTTTTCAGGCCAGTGTTTTAGTCTGTTGTGAAATTTTTGAATCTTAATTTTTTTTTCTCAGAGAATGTCTAGACTTTTACTGACTTTCAAAGGGGTTGAATGTTCTCAAAGTTAATGATTATCTCTTTAATTCTTTCTGGGCATGAGTCAAGTGACTCAAATGCATGCTATTGTTTCTCTCTTTATGGAAGTCATTTTAGGGCAAAAATGTCAATTTGTACAACAAAATATCCCTGTATCCTTTATAGAAACAATAAACAGCTTATACGCACAGCTTCAGACTTTCACATATTTTTGTGTGTGCTGGTTACTAGATGGTGGATGTACCATGGAAACAATCTGCATAGCCTACAGGTGTGTGCTCAGCTCGATTCTATCTGGAAGTGTCAGGGAGGATATGCATCTGATGGATTGGGGAAACACAGTCTCCCATTCTTTTATCCAGCGGCAGTTCTCTCGCCTTAGTGAGGTGGGGGCGAGAGGCAGAGGACCCAAAGCAAAAAACCCAAAGCAAAAAAAATACAAGGTGTGGTTCTGGTGCTTCCAAATTTGCACTGACATTCAGTTTTAAAAACTTTAAATTTATACTTTACATTTATGACATCCTACCCATGTCTAAAACACCAATTAACTCCTCTTCTGCTAAGTCACCTGGGGACTCTCATTTCAACATTCATCTTTCTGTCCTCCTCTCTGCTGCTTGTATCTCTCTGATAGCACTTCACACAGTCTGCCCTGTATTAGGGTTATAGGATTAATTTATATTTATTTTCCATCTTAAATTGTGTCTTCCTAAGGGAGAAGGACCATGTCTTAGTCATTCTCATTCATTCTGGGAACAAATATTGATTGAGCCCCACTATGTGCCAGTCGCTGAGGTAAGCACTGAATTCTGTGTTTCCTTCCCATTCCCCCCCCCCCCCCCCCCCCCCCCCGCCTCCCCCCTACCTACCAGCGCACAGGTGACCAGCGTTCTCACGTGACTGACTTGGAACTGAAATCAATCTATGTGACTTGACCTAAACCAACACTCACCATCTATTTTATAAAGTCTGCGTGTGAGACATGAAAAATTGATTGAAGGAGATTCAAATCACTGTAAATTAAATTACAGCCTCACATTTTCAGCTGTCCCCTCCTCTCCTCAGAGCACCCATGACCATTTGGAGTCTCTATGCTCTGACTGAAGGGCTGTGCTGTATAGACTGATAACTACATGACTCTGGAGGAGAAGTGGATTTTTCGATGAGCCATAGACAAAACTAGTTTGGAACTTATTAGGAGCCACTAAGAGAATCATCATCCACAGTTACAGTCACAGATTGAAACCACGGGTCCCCTGAGAAGGGAACACATATATTAATTTTCTAACACCAAAAACTCAGAGAGAGAGACTGGTCTTTTCAGTGCCAAACATTTGTATCAAAGTATAATGGTTTGTTGAGGGGAAGGGGGCTGTGGGGAAGCTGAATGCTCTCCTGGCAAATATGATAGATAGTCAAGTTCTGAGCACACTACTAGTAGTGCTTTTTTTTTGTAAACATGCTATTGCTTTAACATCTTTTTTTTTTTTTCAAATAGAAGCTTGGACAGACTCAAAGCAGCAAATACTCCTTCCTTCAATTTAAGATTTGACAATTTAAAAGGAAAAGGCTCATTCATCATCATCTTTCCCTTTTAGAGACCATAAATTATTGGCTCGTATACCATGTGGCTTGGATTCTAGGAAAAGTTAGTATAAACAAACCCAAGTTACAAGGCGTGGAGTAAGAGAGTGAGTCATAAACAAAACACAGACATATGCTCTCATATAAATAAGAGCCTGGATCATCAGCTTCCCGAAGTCTGCTTCCCATTAACTACCCAGCAAAATGAACTTTCCATACATAAAGCCAGATCATTTAACTTTAGCGACTTGCACAAGACAAAAGTCAGGACTGTGGTTATTTAGCCACCAACAAAACTGGATTTCAAAATATGGAAAGTCCTATCAAAATATCATCAAGTGTTGGAGAGCCAGGATATTCCTTGGAGGAGTGTTTTTGACAGTCTAAACTGTACCCAGCAGCCCAGGAACGCCACTTGGGAGAGCAGTTTGGATTCCCTGCTGAACTTATTGGCGGTATTAGGCTAATTCTCCTTTGTTCTGAGCTCTGCCATCTTCAGGGGGCAAGCCCTGGATCCAGGCCACACGGGATGTGCACAGATGCTGCTGGGATCGTTGAATAGTTGAAATTCCCTCCACCTGTATCGTCTCTCTGTCGTTTGAAACTGTCTGTGAGTAACACAAACTCATATTTCCTGATGCCTTATGGAGACTATCTGGTCTCCTCAGTCTCAGGCGGCATTAAGGAAATACACAAAAATACCTTGGGATGTTTGGTGTAAAAACCATATGTTTCTAATCCATCTAGGAAGTGGGGAAGAAGATTCTTCATCAGATGAGAAACCCTGAGAGGTGGGAGGCAGTTGAGCTCTTTCCTTATGTCCCTTTCAAAAGCAGACCTCATAAAACAAATCAGCAGAGTTAGTGCCAAAGTATGTTACAAGCACAGGTGTTATACTTTAAGCCTGATGGTGACGGTGTGGGTGAAAAAAGGCTTTTACTCCCTGTTGGTGGAGGTAAAGGTGGTTTTTGATCATTCATTTTTTTCAACAATTATTTTTGTAACATCTACTCTTTGCATCATGCCATAGACAATACAGGGTAAATGGATTTCATTGTTTTTGCCCCTGTATGCAATGAGGGGAAAGGGGAAGAAATGAGCATTTTTGGAGAGCCTGAAAGGCAGGTGATAGAACCCCACATCTCCTCATTTAATTGTGATGGCAACTTCATGAGGACATTAGTGTCTCTATTGTACAAAGATGCAAGCTGAGACTTCAGAGGTTAAATAATATCACACATCTCAGAAGTGGTGGACTCAAGAATTGGAGCAAATTCAAAGCCAGTTTCATATTATTTTGACTTAGGAGAGCAAGGAAGACAGTGAGTTAGATAAGGAATAAGGAAACTTGGTTTTCCCTGTAAAATTGTCTGCATCAGAATGCTAAATTTCTTTCAATTTCAAAATTTCAAAGACCTCTTCCAGCCCCCAAACTCCTTAAATAACAAAAGAATTGACAACAGATTACACATGTTATTTTTGCTAGATTAAGTATTCCTACATGTTGTTTTGATCCTTTGATTTTGCCACCTCAAACATCTTTGATGGCTCCCTCTAGACAGACAGACAACCAACATCTGACCAATGAGGAACTACAAGGAATATGTCCCATCTAAAAGGGCAAGTATTAGCCCCTTCCAACCAGCTATTACTGGGTAGGAATCTGTGCACAAAGCTGCCAGACAGTCTGAAATTCAAAAAGCCAGAAATCTTGATTTAAACTTATGTAAATCTTCTGATGTTTAATGCTGCTAATTAAAAAAAAAAAGTATAGTTCTCTGTTGGTCAACCAAAACACAACTGCAGGCAAAGAGAGCTTATGGTTGCCATTTTCCCCAAAGAATGGTTACCATGCTCTAGGCTCTGACCCAGAACTTCTCTTCCAGCCTATTTTGCCATTATTTCCACATTTATCTCTATCTCAGGAATGTGGTATGCCTGTCCTTCCTGCTTCTGACTACTTATCTAATATGATCCACTCTTAGAAGTCCATCTGAACTCCTCTCTTCCCAGGTCACAGTGCCGCCCTTAGAACTCTGTTAGTTCTGTTCAGTTGGAAATGAATGACAAGTCGATTGTACCATGATGCCTCTGCTAGTATCTCAAATATTTATTCTTTAATATTATTTGGTCATCTCATGTTTTGGAGTCAAGCCTTTCCAAGTAGTCTAGAAGTTCCCCTAGTGGAGGGGATAATTTTATACTTGTACGTATCACGTATAGTATTAAGTACAGTGTGGCACATACTCAAAAAAGATTTGAAAATTTGTAGTGAAGACTTAAAGAAGCTGGAGCAGATGAACTACATATGGCAGTTAATATGCTCAAGTAGTGAGGAGCTTGAGCTGTCCCCTGAGATAAGGGTATTTGGAAAGGAGAGTGAAGACAAAACTCCTGAAAATAGTTTAGGGATGTTATGACCTGAGTCGTAACATGACTAAATTAAAACTTAACATGATGAAGTCATAACATGACATCACTTCAATTTTGACATGAAAGTGGTTATAAAATATTTATTGTTCTGAATAAGTGACTGGCGCTTTCACCTATGATTTCAATTCTTTCTCACCATTGTCTAAAAGGAAGATTTTTTTTTCTCATTTTAGTGATGAGGAAACTGAGACTGAGAAGTCTCAGTACCCTCAGTGAACAAGTACTGCAGACTGTACAATAACCCTGGTCCTTGAATTACAAATCCAGGTTTGACTCTACCTCCATGTGGTGGGCAGGAAGAATCCAGGCTTCATGTCATATTTGAAATTTAGTTCACCTCACTGGACTCAATTTCCTCATCTATACAACGAAGGTGTTGGCAGAGGTCCCTTCTAGTCTTTTCCAATTTTGTCTAGTCCATTCCAGTTTAAACAGCAGAAGGAGACCCCCCTGGGAAAATGCCCTGGGATTATTCCAGTGGCATTCTCTCCCTCCCTTTCTCTGTCTTTGTCACACCTGTCTCACAAAACTCACTCTATTCTCCTCCCTTCATGGCCTCCTCTCTCTCTCCCCCCTCTCCCCCCATCTCCCCCGGTCTATAGCCTGCTTGGACCACTAAAGATCATTCTTAATGACAGACATTACACAGTCCTTCAACATTGCCTGAGGCCATTTCCGCAGCAATAAGCAGGAAAGACTTCTCCCCCCTTCTTAACAGCTGGGCTCAGTAGGCCAACTTCACTGGAACCAAGAAGTTTTTCAAAAACTCCATTAATTACAGGGAACCCGAAGCACTGTACCCCTTTCTCATTAACACAGTTGCTTTCAGTTGCCACTAAATTATCTCACCATCATTAAACCAACAATCTAATTAGACTTCTGGAAATGGAGAGAGCCAGGGAACAAGGCAGGCACAGAACTTTCATCTCAAAACTGATCATAAAATATTTGTGCGCTTTCGTTCTTTGCTGCATAAAATCTGCCCCTGGAAGCATCTTTTCAATCTCTCCCATTTATAAAGAGAAGCTTGAATATTTGATATAAAATGAGTATCTTAATAGAAATCGCTTCACGTATGGAAGATTTTCTTTTCGCATTTTTGCTTGAGTGAAGAGTCCTCATTACAATAATCGCACCTGACTCCCTCTGTGTCTGATGCCTCCCAGCCAAACCTCCCACCAGGCTTCCATGGAGGTGTGAATGATATTACCACTGGGAAGAAGATAAAATGTATTATTATCATTACTCTATTTTTAAGAGGGTCTGACTGTGGCACAAGGTGGTCGGGAGTGTAATCTGTACGAAGCATCCAGAAAAGATAAATTGAGTTAAACTTCTCACAGATATAGCACTTTCAAGCCTGTCCTTAAACCTTCTGCCTTTCCTAAAGCCTCAGCTCAGAGGAGAAAAAAAAATTAGGTAAATTGGGTCCAGGCATGTTTACTGAGAATCTATTCTGTACCCAGCACTGTCCAAGACTCTCGATACCCAAATGTGATAAGCTGCTCGACAGCAGCACTCCTGGCTTTTGTTTCTTTTTGTTTGCCGCCTACATAACCAGATTCTCGGAATTCATGGGATACTCATTGAGTGAGACAAAACCTAGATAGGAAATGGTCAATGCCCCAGGGAAACCAATACTCTGGCCACAATGCAAGACTATCACATGTGAAATGATGAAAACAGTGTAGTCCAAAGCAATCTCTAAAGTTCATTGAGTGGGTCATCATGTGGATCCCATAGAAGTCCTGAGAAAAGGAAGAAACTTAAGTGTACATGTGTATATTCTCTGCATATGTGCATATTCACATCCTCCACATACAACATTACATAGGGGGACTCTTTAACCAAAGAGTAATCTTCCCTCAAAGATTTCATGGTGCATTAGCCCTGGCCTAGGGCTGCCATTGCTGAACAAAAGAGGCTGGAGGCTTCCCAAGTTGCTCCCTCTGGTGAATATCCTTAATTTGCTGTTCTGGTACTGATACGGAAAGGTAATCATCGTCTTTCAACTATAATGAATAAACTGCTGCTGCATGGGCTTAATATACTGGATAGTTCCGTGTAGGAAACATTTGTTGCTGAATGCATTTTGACCAATATTTAATGATTACCTATTGTTTACCCACCTCATGGGTCGATTCTGGGGACCTAAAGTTTAGTAAGATCAGACCGGAAAGGAGTGGACAGTTCAGGGTGCGGTAGAGGCATGAGCACAGGCATTGAACCAAATAAAAGGACAAGGAACAGGTGAGTTTGGAGGGGACCACGGAGGCAAGGGGAAACAACAGCCAACTCAGCCTAGAGAGGGCTGTCAAAGTAGCTATCAGGGAAGGTGTCTTAACTTGGAGACATTTATGCTGAGTCTTGAAGAATAATCATGAATTTAGCCAGCCCAGTGTTATGAAGGATGGGCGAGTGAAAGAAGGATATTACATTGGAGAAATCAGATAAAAATAACAACAATTAACAATAGCAGCAGCCACAATAACAGCCATTTGCTGACTGCTTATTATGTACCAGACACTCTACTAAGGGTTTCCCAGGAATTGTCTCATATATTCCTCTCCACAGTTCTCTACACTTTTTCTTTTGCATGGGCAGGCTCTGGGAATTGAACCTGGGTCTCTGGCATGGCAGGCAAGAACTCTGCCACTGAGCCACCATTGCACCGCCCTCTCCACACTTTTTACAGATGAGGACACTGAGGTCCAAGACCATCAAGTTGGTCAGTACAGCACTGAGATTTGAATGCAGGCAACTGAAACAAGAACACATGCAATGTCCCGCACATTGCACGGCCTTTATGTGGTGTCTGGAAAAATAATCCAAAACTTGGAAACAAGGTGAAGGGAAGGCTGCCTGGTCTCTGAGTGTCCTACTGCAGCATCGTTTTACAGGCCTGCTCAAGGTTATTAATTTTCTAGGGGAGTGCACTCTTATTGGGTTTGTTATCTACGACTGATTAAAGGCCCAGACTCTGCCAAGTTCCCTCCTAACTTGTAGATTTTTTGCCCAGTAAACATCCAGATGGTTTCTGTCCAGTGGAAAAGCTCAGAGATTATAGTTTTATTGTTCGTTAGGACATTAACTGAGCCATCTTAACCCAACACACTATCTCCAATACTATGTTCTTGTAATGTGCCCTGTTCCTCTAATTCTCCTTTGAGCCAGTTTTATTGCAGTGCTGATTTCCTCATTAATGAGTCTTTGACATGAGCTTTCAACTTTTTGAACATTATACTCTGACAGTGACGAGTCCCAGTGGAATTTGATGCTATTTGAAATTTCCAAGGAGATGCAGCTGCAGCAGAAGGCAGGGGCCAGATTCTGGAGAAACTGGTGCTTCTCTGGGATGTTCATAGTCTCAGCCAGAAGAAGTTCAGGTGGTAATATGCGCTGTCCAGAGTAAATCAGAAAGGAGCTTATTTCTCCCTTTGGAGGCAAAAATACTATTTTTTGGAGATTTTTTTCAGAACGCCTTCATTGTGATGGGGTCTTCAGGGCATCACACTGGCTCCCAACCCTGCTGGATGTCTTGGTGGCCCAGAGCTGGGGGACAGGGGCTTTTTACGAGCCTATGATGCTCAGCAGAGCCCTTTTGGCAAACTCAGAATCATTTTGTGCTGCTTCGATAAGTGCAGAAGTACTTTTCACACACCTTGAATGGTTTGTTTTTAAAATAAAGCTTTATTTTTTCATGGACCTTTTTTGCAGGTTTTCTACCATATATTTTAAATTATTAGTCTGGGCTTGTAGGAATTTATTTTACAATTTGAAGATTTCTTCAATTTGTACACGTATTGCCCTTGGATGTTCTCAGTCTTATTTACTTGCACATTTGCTCTATTTTGGTTCTTTCTCCAGACAAGACTTTTGGCTGAATGGCTGTTTTTTTTTTTTTTTTTTTTCTTAGGAGTATCAGGTCATGATTCCACACAGGATAAAAAGCAAGTAAAATAAACAATTTTATAATTCTTAAATTCCTGTTGGTTGCTTTTGGCACTGAGATTTTATTCCATTCTTTTGGGGCTCTCCCCATAGAAGGCAATTGGCTAAGAGAAAACCCAGACATCAAGAATTTGAGCTAGAAGCAATTTTCTCGATTATTTCGTTCCAGCTACTAGTATTTTGGATTTCATTCTGATTCCACTTGAATTAAGAATTCATACTTTTATTGGTGAAGTTAATTAAACTTTCAAGCTTCAGGTTTTACATCTTGATTTCTGGTATCAGTTGGTTTTGATTGGGCTGGAAGTTTGGCTAATAGCTAAAGAATTTACCTTTTATCAGTTCCTGCCATGAGAAGTCAAATGTCTAAAAATTTAATAGATTTGTGAAATTTAAATATTTTCACTTATAGGCTCTGGTAGTTTTAAACAAGACAGATCATGTAATTTGAGAAAATAATGGATTAGCTTTACCATGGAACAGATACAAAATGAAAGCTATGCTCACACTGCTTCTGTCTGTTACCTCTACCTGGGCTACAACGCGAGTAGTTGAGATTTGGTGATAGCATCTCTGACACATGTTTTTCTTTTTGTCCTTGGATTTAAGATGAGTGAATACCAGTGTGTGTGCATGTGGGTTTGTGTAAAGAAGGGAGAGAGTTACTTATGTTTATAAGAAGTATAAGTCTTCTTTTTTATCATTCTTAGTTTATACTGTCAGGTGCAGATTCATAGAGATTCTGTCTTCTTGATGTTCTACTGAATCCTTAACAGAATTTGGAATCTGCTTGTTAACATAGTCTCAACTTCAATACAATGGGGGATAAAAAACACATTTCATTAGTGAAATCATGAATTTCTCCACATTGCATGACCTCCCTGAGAAGTTAGGAGATGATATAGACAAGAGAACAATTAGCCTGACATATTCAACTATGGATTATCTAATATGGTTATTAAATCATTATTGGGCTTTTGTAATAGAAGTTGTTTCAAATTATGCATCACTTTGAACAAACTTTATTGAAGATTTTACTGCATTAGCCTTAATTACTCACAATAATGATGCGGTGCTCCCCTTAATAAGACCTCCTTTGCTGTACCAGGGGACCACAGCCGATCGATAACTATTGAGCAGTTTGATCACGCAGGCTGACTGGTTTGAGCACGAGTGGCAGCCACTGCCGTCTCTTTTCAGTGGCTCACAAGCTGACATGTTCACAGTCCAGCCACCCTCTCTCACAGCTCCCTCCTCTCCTGCCCCTTCCCACAAATCAATACCTTCATAATCAGCATCCCTCTAAGGCTCCGGGAAGCTAAAACATCATCTCGAAAAAAATCAGGGGCCCCTTGTTCACATAAGTAAATGCACTCTCTCTCTCACACACACACATGTGACCTACATTCATGTCTCCCACTTCATAATATTCATTAAATAAGGTAGGAGACGTTCATTTTAAAAATTTTTACCGAAGATCATTTGTTTCCAAAAGTATTGTTAAGACTATAGACTAATAGTTAACTATCAGGCAAGTATTTACCAAAAGCCCCCATGTCTGTCAAATGTTTTCTATTTGATTGTTAAATGGTTCTGAGATGAATATGTTTTTCTCAGATGCCTCCCACCACGTTTGGTGCTGTGAAAGCACACAGCTAATGCCTTTCAATCATTCACTGCATTCTGTGATGAGTCACTGAGCGCCTACTGTATGATGTGACAGTAACTGTTCTAGGCACTTTAGCATCCACTCTTTTTAAATGAATGGAAATTCTTACCAGATTAGTTAAGTTTCTTTTTATCTCTGTACGTGATTTATTGAACTAATTTTGCTTTATGAGACACTTAGTTTTACTTTGCTTTTCTTTCTTTTTCCCCCTGCAGTTGTCTTTGCCTCTGAAACCATTCTGTAGAAATGAGGAGCTATTAGAAACAAGTTGACTACTGTATCCATCCAAAAATAATTATAAATTACCACACTCATAATGAAAGATGCAGAAAGGGATTCGAAAGAAAACAAAAGACAAGTGAGTTGTCTCACTGGAAATATATATGACAACTGTACAAGCACCCATTAAATGAAGTAAAACCCCAAAACTATTAAATTGCCTACTATGCACTCAACTTTGGGTGAAGTTATTCACCCCATCAAACTATGAGTTTCACACACTTACGTAGAACTCCATGGTTAAGGGGAGAGAATGAAATCTGCCTTTGTTAATGCTGGGCTTATGATAGAACTGGGATTCCACCTGGAAATCAGGTCATAAATCAGGAAATTTGGATCCCAACTCAATGGTATGACCTCAAGCAAATGATTTAATCTCGGGTGCGTCAGTTTCTTCACATGTGAAACAAGGGACTTGGATGCCAGCCCAGTCTGCAAGTTCCTAACTCTCTCAGGTTTGTGGGAAACCATTTATCTTTGGGGAGTGGAATCTCAGGAAGGCCTGCTTCCAGCACCTGGGGTAGATCTCTGCCTGTTTGCCCCACGAAGCTCTGCTTAGCAGCCTGAAACCCGGAAATGGGCCAAGTCTGTGAAATTCTCAGGAGAGTCTCATTTTTAACACTGACAAAAAATAAACAGCCCATTCCTGCATCCTGAAACACGAGAGTTTTGGCTCGGCACTGATTACCAGAAAGGCAGGTTGAAAAGTTTAATACCTGCCTGTTTCTACTGCTCATTTGGCATATTTACAAATTATTTACTGAGTAAGAGTAGAGAAGGGAAACCCATATAAGCATGTGATCCCAAGAATACATTTTCTCTCACTAAATGAAAAGAGGGCAAGGAAGGAAAATCGGGGACCACCTATCTTTTGCTTTTTGAAAATATCTGCACTTGGCAAGCAAAGGCAGAAACATAGAGGCTAATTTCCAAATACAGAAAGGGAGATGGACAATGCAAACTGACAAGGTCTGATAGTGCAGACCATGGCCTGAACCTTTCACTGCAGCCAAATGAGGTCTTCTCTGAGTTTTAGAAACGGCACATGTTCTCCCTTCCGGGACTCTGCCCTCTGCCTGGAATGCCCTCCCATCCATCAAGTCTCATGGGAATCTTCTTCAGCCTTTCTCTGTAACTGCTCCTCCTCTGACCTCCTATTATACTCATCACAGGTATGATTTCCTTGGCACTTCCACTAAAATCTTTTCAGTTTGCACATAGTACATGGAAGTCGTGAAGGTTCATTATCAAATTTGAGAGATGATCCCATTCATTCAGAGCAGGATTTCTCAGACTGCTGGGGAGAACAATTTTTCCAAGACTTGTTAAGAGATTCTCCCAGAAAAATGGGTGTTGTGGTCAGATAAGATTGCGACATTCTGCGCTGCCTCCTCCTGGTCAAGAAAAGGCCCTGAAAAGCCCTGCAGGTAGGAAGCAGGTATAACATAGCATTCCCTACACTTACCTACAGAAACATTTTTTCTCCACAAAACACCTATTAATATTTTAGCGAATGTAATTTGTGAAGTGTTCTTCCAAATATTTCTTTCGGTTGTTTCAATAGGGCTCATTTTCTAATTACCAGTGATTTCCACGAAAGAGGTAGGTACGTAGACAAGGTGAATTCCCTGCTCAAAGCAATCTGCTGAATGAGAAGATGAGTTTGGACTGAGTATCTAGAACAAGTCTCTTTTTGGGGTTCCAATCACAACAAGTACTTCTAAACACCACAATATGCTTAACATTTCCTGATGTGTCAAGTCAACAAATGTTTATGGAATGTGCTACCATTCTGTATGCCTTGCAGATAACATGAGACTAAATCATGGATTCAGCCTTTGAGTTACATACAATTTTGTTATGGGAGAGAAGTTAAATAGAAGATAATTCTTAATGTAGACTATGAGCAGGTGGTTTTCATGGGGTAGAGACACTGGAGAATACATGAGTCCTGAGAGGAGCTTGGCCAGGCCTTGAGTTGCTGTTAGATGGGAATAGGAATTGGACACGGCTAGCATCAAGGATCAGCATTAAGCCAAGTCCAAGACCTGCCCTCTTGATGGCAAAGATGAACCTGGAAAAGGAGGGTGGTGGAGGGGCTGCTGGGGGACAGGGTGGGGAAAGAGGAGGACAGAGGTGGAAGGTGCCAAATGGCAGAGATCCTGGGAAGTGTGATGAAGGAGTTTATATTATATTGATTGCCAGCAAAGAATGCAATGTCTACTGAGGCTCTCGTGAAACTGTGGAGCAGAATGAATCAAGGTCTCAGGGCAACTCGGTGGTTATTGTCTCCCATCCCCAGTCAGCAAGGGCGCTACTGAAAAGTGGTGGTTGAGAAGATGGGCTTTGGACCTGGGCTGGAATCCTGATGGTCCACAGGATCTTTAGGGCAAGTTTCTTAACTCTTAGCTTCCTCTTCTTAAAATGAGGAGACAATTATTAATTTCAGAGAGGTTTTATTTTTATTTTTAAGAGTTATATGTGATAACATATATAAGGTCTTTCATGCACAGATTAGTAATTGGTAAGGCTTGGTAGACAATAAGTAAAACTGCTATTATTTACTTGTTAATCATTGGACTAGTATGAGGATATACTGGAAAGGTTTTTTAAAGAATCCTGTATCCAGGTTCCCAAGTGTTTTCTTCCCTGTCTCAGACCACCTTTCACCTTGGAAAACCCAGTATTGAAATAGCTCACATGCTCAATGTCTATGAGCGGTTGGCTAAACAGATAAATTTTTACCTTTAGGCAACAAAACATTCCCAGTGGGCCTTCTGCATGCCCCATTACTGGAGTGAACCTGAAGCATGGGAAAGGGCTCACCTGCGTCCGACGTCGCTGCCGATGCCGCAAGGAGAGATAACACTGGGGTTGATGGAATTGCAACACTGTCAACTGTAGCTGGCTTCTTTCTGGTCATCATGGTGGATGCTGATGGCTCGTTCTTACTGTGTACCACAGTCTGGTCCACTTTTAAGTGGGGGCTTGGCATCCCTAGAAAACAACAACCCCAAAGCCTCCAAGTTACTTTAAAGGAACAGGCAGATACACAATATAAAATGTGCTGTGATCTGAGGAGTCAGTCAAATAATGTAACTCACTTTTGGTGTAACAAAAATGAAATTTTAGAACATTTAAAGAAGAAAAAATAGCAGCATGACTACTTTGGGTTTTGTAGTTGAGGTTAAGAGAGACAGCATTCCTGGTTGGCTGCCTGGAGGCAGGCCTAAGGAATCAGCATAATCCATCAGCAAACTTTGCCTTCAGAAGATCAATCAGTCCATCTTGCAGAGATTGCAATGTATGCACCCTGAAGGGTGTGCAGGGTGGAGGAGGAGTGGCCCCTCACAGTGGCTCCCTTGCTATGAGGCTTCTCATCTCACTCAGCTGGGGAGACAGAATTAAATGAGAAGGAAGAATTGAGCAACAGGATGTGCTGTTCATTTCAGGTGTTTGGGGAATTCTAAGGATGTAGAGATTAGTGCAGGAAGAAGTGAGGGATGGTTTTGCAGAGCTCTGGCTTTGACAGTAGTGAGGATGAAGGAAAAGGAATTGTCAGTGGTGAGAAGAGGATAAGCTAAGTCATTGATAGGAAATGGACATGATCCAGGTGGGTGACTGGCCTGCTGGAGATGGGATGTACCTTTTGGGGACCAGTATGTAATGACAGCTGCTAGGCCACATGAGTGCCGATTTGGGGGTCTTTGGAGTTCTGGTCATCATAAGCACCATAAGTCATATCTTTGTAATACGGAAAGCCTGTGTAAACTCTTGTGAGGAGCCTCTGCAAGGGCCTGGAAATTTACTACCTAATCTTTAGAGCTACCCTGGAACCTTGTTTCCTGGGCTTGCGTCCGGTCTCTGCCACTTTCCAGCTGTGTGATTATGAGTAAGTTACTTAACCTCCCCAAGCTTTCAGTTTTCTTCTTAATTCTAAACACGAAGTGGTGACTGTACACTCATTGTGGTTTCTGTGAGCATTCAGTGAGTCAGTAAACGTGACATGCCTAGAAGAATAGCTGGCATGCAGGCCACGCTATGCACGTGGTCACTGGTATCCTTATTCTAGTTGTTACTATTCTCACAATGAAAACCCGCTGCTTCTTCAGGTCGAATTGTTCTCTTCCCTTCACTTGATGTGACCAAGGTTATCTGGGCACCTTCTATATGCTCAGCCTCAAGAAGTGATCCTCCATCTAATCCAAGCATCTGTTGGGAGGCAGAGGCTGTCTGAGTCCCTCTGAAGGGTTCTCTATTGCGGGCTCTTCCTCTATGGGCAACACGCCTTTGCGGGTGTACGATAACGAAGCACAACGGCGGTAATGACAAATTGCGGCTTTACTGCCATAATTCCAAACTGTTTTTTTATTCCAACCAACATGAGTGGTAACGTCCCCTTCCAGATGTTCTCTCACCACCACATTCGTTTTGGCTGCCTGACCAATCCTGTGCAGCATGTAGTATACAGATTACTATTTTCTTGACATTACAGATGAGGAGCCTGCATTTCTGAGTGGTCTGGCGAGAACTGGCTTTGCTCACACAAGCTCTTAACATCAGAGCTGGAAGTTTACAAACAGCCAGATGTTAAGCCCAGGGAACTTATCAGATCACATGGCAGTTCTCTAAAACCTGTCCACGCCTCCTGTCTGCTGAGAGGACATGGAAGTCTTGGTACCACACCTGGAAAGGTAACGAGCAACCACCTAAAGAGAAAATCATGCTGACCTTCTAATTTACCTTCTGGTACCTTCCTCCTACCCTCCATTCCAATTTCTGAGACTCCAGCTTGAGATACTGTGAATAGGAATTCAATTGTACTTCTTTGTGTATTTTATATTTCACAGCATTTTGAAGGCGGAGAATGCCAAACAGTGAATTCCATGACAGAAAACAAGTTGCAAGGCACAGCAATCAAGAAACCAGTAAATGTAGCACAATGTGTTTAGGTACATTTATAAAAAAAATGCAACACAGGTATGCCAGTGACAGATGACATACAGATATAAAATGTATATAAAATGTGTATGAAAGCATCTGCAAGAACACACATCCAAATAGCTAGCAGCGGGCATTCTGAAGAAGGACAACTCAAGGGTGATTGGTGAGGAGGAGGAAATTTCTACTTTTTACTTCCTCACCTTCTTTATTGTTAATTTTTTTTTTAAATTGCAAACATCAACTAAACTTTTTTACATTGAGGAAATAAACACAGCTTGCAGAAAATCTAGATGTCTATCAGAGCACAGGCTTTGGGGAAGACTGATATGCTTTCATGATTGGCTGCTAAGAAACCTGAAATGGGAAAAGTAGGTAAGAGTTTGAAGAAAACTCTCCATTTTAGTCCTCTGCACCCACCACAGCAGGATTCCTATTAAGCGGGTGCAGGCCTGCTTTCCAGAGCACACCCCTGAAACTCTAGGCTGACAGAGTGCTACTGGAGAGCAGCATCTTTAGAAAAATTCACTGATATGTCATCTTTGTCCCTGTGGACACAGGTTGGGCAGGCAGATCTTCACTCAAATTATGATGCGCTGATGGAATGACAGCCATACACAGGAGCAGCAGGTGGATATTTAACTCTCACTTGAGAACGAACTGATTTTAAGTCATTTTTAGTTGTACCCGTTTTCATGCAAATATTCATAATCCAAATGAGTCTCAGTCCTTATCATTTCGCTAAAGTTGATCCAATCACACCTCTATTGGGCATACTTCTGCCACTCAAGTGTTTGTTAGAATATGGCAAAAGTAGTAAAATGACACTTAAAACACTATAATTCAGCTTGTCACTATTTAGCTCCCTCCAAAAACCTGGATAATTTAGGATTTTCTAAATTATAATACTTTTTGTTAGTTGCCAACTACTGGTCTGATAAAAATTGAAAAAAAAATATTCTGATTTTTCTGAGACATTGTGGGATTTTGAGAGGATTATGGAAGCAGTCCTAGAAATAATGTATATAATCAAGAATAGCAGGTGAGCTTTAAACAAAGGTGAATTGAACGATACTTGCATTTGAAAAACAGGTATCTGTCTGAGAGGCAAGGTTCTCAGGAGAATGGAACGGGTGACTTCTTGAGAGAGAGCACGGGGCAGGCTGACCACTGCAAGCCTTCATTTTCCTTCATTCCAAGTGGTGGCTGATGCTCCATGGAGAGGTACCCAAGTGACCAGAGGATGTGGAATAGGTCAAAACCAAGTCCTTAGAAATGGCAGGTGAGGGCAGCCAGGGACGTTTGGAAAGGCTCCTCCCAGCATGAGCCTGCCTGCCCCCTCCTCATGGGAAGGAACATTTTGAGACTGGAGGGTGATCAGAAAGATGCCCCAGACACGGCAGAAAGAAATTGAGGGTCAGCTACTGACTTGCCCATGGAGATATGGCAATGCTTACTGGGGCAAGAAAAAGTAGGGGTGGCTTTGATCTGGGAAGGGATCATTGTCTTCAATCCAAAAAGTGACTGTACAGAGAGCACCTTGGGTGGTGGTGTTCAGAGGATCCCCAAACCCCAGCACAGGATGAACTGCACTGAGGTTTGCATATTCAGGGATCAGTATGTTTGCAAAAGAGGAAATAATAATGCTAATAACTTTGTGGATCCAACATCTGTTCATAATTAAAAGAGTGAGCCAGGAAGAAATAATTAAAAAAAAAAAAGTTGAACTTATATATGAAAACACTCTCCTCTAACCTGTTGACCTCTATTGATAAATTAAAAAAAAAAAATTCCTCAAAACTGTGCTGCAGCCTACCAAGGGACAGTCACTCCTTTTTCAAAGGTAATTTCTCATAGACCACTTATCCCCTCAAACCTCTACCTGCACACCGTGTTTGCATTAGGGACTTGATTTATGGATTCCTAGTCCTTCGATGCAGAAGCCGACTTCCTGTTGCCTTGGTTACTTGGAGCTCAGTTCAAGGTTAAACTACTCCCAAATCAAAATCAGTGGCAGGCGCAGCATCTAGTGGCCAGGTTATTGACTGCCCCAGGATACGAAAAGGTCAGAGACCAAAGCACTGTTTACTGCTTTAAGGGTGAGTCAATAGCTTCAATATTTTGATTCTGTCTCTTCCGAAGTAGTAGTTGCTGCTCAATTACCTTTTCCCCAGGTTGCTCAAGGTCACAGGGGTCACAGAGGAAAAGCAGGATCTCTGGTGGCAGACTTTCCCAGGATCCCTTTAATGAGCTCAGTGACCTTGGTTAATAAAAGCCAGCCTCACCTTAGGGTAATTTGTATGTTGCTTTGTGGCTAAGAAGCTAGTTATCTACTGTATCTCATTTGTCTCCAGGGGAAAAAACAAAGCAAAGCAAAAAACCTTTGTGGGATGGCTACTATTTACTCCCTTTTTCTAGATGAGAAAATGGAGGTTCAGAGAGGCCATACAACTTATCTAAAAACCAGGCAGCTGGCAAGAAGTTGTAAGATCTCAAGACTTTAACTCCTGGTTGGGTCCTCAGCTCATACAGTTTCTTTAGAAGAAAAGGGGCTGATGGACTCACCATCAAGGGATCATATAAAGTTCATTTTGTAGCACCCACTGCAGAGGGAAACATACCTGGCAGCTAGGATGTGATTAATATAGGTTTGTTGGATATTTTCTAATTCTAAGATTTGTAAATGCATTGTTTCTTGGTGACAAAGCATCAGTTGGCATAAAGGGAGAGGCTGACACACTGGGGTGGTGGGATGTCCCTTCAGTTACCTCCCTTGTCTCCTTTCACACTGAACGATGTAGGGCTTGGCATGGAAGTCACACTATATGGGAAGGTCAGTGGCTTTTAATCTTGCTAAGAGCTTGGATATATATTATGCTATTTGGCCCTTCTGACATCTCTGTGGGTAACTAGAGGCAGATGTTAAAACCCCCAAGCACAAATAAAGAAATAGAGGCCAAGAGGACTCAATGAGTTGCCAAAGCTTACATAAGATGTGTGCAGAATAAATGGGGCCTCTTGACTCAACTTGGTGTTCTCTCCTTCCCCACAAAACATGGACTTTTGGGTACATCAGCAAAAGTCATATTTTTCACAAGAGGAAACTGTTCTTGAAAACCTGATAATAATTTCTTTCTTAATAGTCTATTTGTCTATTCAAATATTTCCATTGCTCTTTTACTGATTTTGCAAATGGAATTCACAGGTGGCAATAAGGATGATATATGTACAGAAGAAAAGTGAATCAAGTAATAGATATTCTTAGGATTTGGGAAATAATAATTTTCCATGTCAAGGTCAATAAAAATGTATTTTTATTTTTGTCTAATTCATCAATCCAGCAAAGATTTATTGAACATCTACCACACTAGGGATATGGTACTGGCCAAATTAGTTAAAGTCCCTGTTTTATGAGAATCACTTTCTAATAATCTGTGCACAACATAAAGGTAGCTGTTACTCTTTTTAAGATTACTAAAAGATTCTAAAATGCTTTTCTAATAATCAAAAGGCAGAATCTCTACAAATCATGGTGTCTTTGGGTAAGACATGCTCTTTAGGTGGCTACAGCTTCATGGGCACAGCCTAGTAACTAGAGGGCACCACTGGACAAATGAGAGAAAGACGTGACTTCCTGGGTCTACATGCATCCCTGGAAATTACAGCTTGGTGAGGGGACAGTGGACTGGGTTTCAGTCCAAGTCTCTCCTCAAGCCTGGTGCCCGTGTCCAGTGAACAACCTGGCCAATCATATGAATTTTACTTCATTTTAGGAATTTGAGCAATGAATTTGAGCAAAGGCAAGATCACTCTGAAGCACAGAACCATTCAGTTAGCCCAGAATCTATCCCAACAATTAATTCATGAGTGCTGACTAGCAAAACTCAGAAGAAGTAACCTCTGTCTTCACGGAGATGGTTAAGAAGTAGAAGTGAAATAAGATGGAAACACTTACAAAGCTGAAAAACCAAACAAGACAGAAAGCCAGATGAGCCTTCCAAGAATTAGGAGGAAAATGAGACCACGTTGGGATCTGGGGTGGTTTTGGGGTCTTCTAGCTATAAATTCAACATTCATTTAGAACCTCGAAGTGCCAGGCAATGTTAGGCCCTAAAGCATGGACCATTTCAGAATGGGGCCAATCATGTCTTCAGGAAGTCAGGCCCAAGTACAAAATTCAACATTTGGAAAGGAGGGGGAGGGCTGGTTAAGGCTGGGAAATGTCAAGAGCAAAAGCAGAAGCAGTCAGTCTTTGGATGTGTTATAAAAAACAAATACTGGGGGGCATTTGGAAAGGCAGCTGGAAATATTAAACCCACATTTCTTCTTCAGGTAGATCAGTGCCTCCCTCCCACATGTTGCCTTATCATCCTGGGCATACTTCTGCTATGGGACTATCTCTTGTTCTGTAATACCTCTTCATCTCTCCACCATTTCTTCCAGGCAACTGCAAGATCCTAGAGGTCAGGAACCATGGATCTCTTTCTTTTGGTTCCCTAGTACTTATAGCCTGATAGACATTAGGTACACAAAAAATGTTGGGCGTACGGATGGACCCACACCCATCCTTCTAGGCCCAAACCTTCTGGGAAATTTGCCTTAATTACTTTAACCCAAGCCCTTTATTCTACAACTTTCTTTCAGTATATAGAGAAGAAGTAAAGAGTGTATTTCCTGGAGTAAGACTATCTGTTAATATTTATGAGCTGTGTGATTTTAGGGGAGCTTTATTAACACTCTGTGCCCTAGCTTTTTCTTTTTAACTCTTTATGTTGAAATACTTTCACACTTACTGGACAATCGTAAAAGTAATGCAGAGACCATAGATCACTATCTGTTTTCTGGAAACTATAACAAAGGGTTTTTTCAAAAAGGTATTAACAAGAGAGGAAGCAAAGCATACGTGCAATTAAAACCAATTTTGTGTAATACAGTGCACCAAACACACTCTTGTTACAACCTTGGCCATCAGGAAGAGAATTTGTTACAGGCCATTACTGAATAGAAAGGAGCTGCAGCAAAGTAAAACCAAAACAGTTAGAGTTGGAAAGGATTCTAGTCCAATTTCTCCTGGATGATGAGGCCCCAGAAAGGAGATGTGATTTGCCTCACTTAGAGCCATACAGACAGAGTGGCAGGGCCTTGACTCTGAGTCCAGCCATGTCCTTGACCATCCAGGGCAGCATGTTGCCTTTCTGCTACAGGAGTTTATATTCTGTGTCTTTATGGAACCAATCTTCTTGCCCTCCTGGTGCATGCTGCTCTTCTACATTCACAGGGTAGCTTAGAAATAGATCAAGCAAAAAATGGAAGGTGTGATATAAGCCATCATACCATTGTCTCTGGAAGGTTCTTCCCTAAGTTTTTCCTAATGTAAAGAGCTTAGTAGGGAGTGCCAGTTAACAAAAGCATCTTTTGTAGTGTCTTCTGTTTTGCCTCTACAGTACATAGTAGCATAGCACATCTGCATGGCAAGAGAGATCTAGATTATGACTGGGTCATGTTATTTGCATTTTGATTACTGCTCATTTAGAAGCTGCATTCAGAAAAAGCTTGATATCAAGAGCTTGAATGTATATGTGTATATAAATACATACACATGTGTATATAAATACATACATTGTTGGGGTTGGATCATGTTCCCTATAAAAGGCATGTTTAGATTGGTCCTTTGGGTGTGAACCCATTTGCAAATAGGACTTTTGAAGATATTATTAGTTAAGGTGTGCCCAAACTGAAGTCTTTATAAGCAACAGAAATTGGACATGGAAAGAGAGGCCACAGGAAGCAGCCAAAAACTGGAAGTCAAAAAAACCTGAAAGAGAAAGGAGATGTTGTCATGTACACTGCCTTGTGATAGAAAAGCCAAGGAACCTGAAAGACAGAAGATACCAACCCCAAGAGGAAGCAAGCCTTCTAGACTCTGAAACCATGAGCCAATAAATTCCCATTATTAAACCAACCCATTGTGTGGTATTTATTTTAGCAGCTAGGAGACTAAACATGTATATAGATAAATGAATGCTTGCTGGTTCGTGAAAGATCAGTGAAATATGTATACATCTCTCATGGACATAACTGCAGATGTCTGGTGATATGTGGATGCTGGAATTATAAATGTGTTATGGAATCTAACTATTTCCCTGGGTGCTAGATCTGTATATCTGGCTAAAGAAATCAGTTTAGCATATATTACCTTGTTAACAGACATTTCTTTATATATGGGAAAGTTCCATTGTTTTAATAGCTTTATTGGGTGTCCTTTCTTCAAGCCAACTGCTTGTCTCATTATTTAATTTCATCCTATTGAATGAAAGCACACTGTGATTGTATGTGGGCACGCAAATATAGACACAGAATGTGTGCTAGGAGAGCTCTACTCTTTGCAACAGAAGAGAGAAAAAAATCACAGAAACTCAGACCCATCATTAGATAGATCTCCTAATCTTTATCTCTAGTAGTTCAGTCAGACGAGCTAATACCATGATGATGGCTTTGAAATCTCTTAGGAATTGGATGAGGAGAAGTGATAGTGATGAACTCTCAGCTAATAAACACAAAGTGCTTATTTCGGCAGAATGATCAATTCTAGATGTCCTGAGGCTTGTCTGATACAGTTGATTTACTCATCCTCGCTTACCTCACTAATAAAGCCAAAGTCCATCATCAGATTACAGAGGTGCCTGGGATTTCTTAAAGGGGCAGGAGAAATGCCCAGGGAGCATTCATCATTTCACTTTGAGTGCCTCCCAAACCTCCCCTCGTCGCCCCCAACTCCCACTCCCAGTCCTTGGAACTCAGCTGCCTTCCTTGGCGGATAGTCTTCAAACCATAGACTTTGGGCTAGTAAAGTAATACAGGCAATTAATTTGTTATCTTGTTAGTGGAAATTTAATGCAATGATCTAAAAGAATGTTACATATTGTGATAAACTTTAGTGCCTCCGGGCGGCTCCCCTCACATTGGGCTCATTTCACATCTCATCCATTATGTAAATGAGATTTGGAAATAGTTGGGTTTTACTAATGTAGCTTAACTCTGATGGATTGGAGAGTCAGTTCTACTGAAACTAATGAGGTTAAATGCATCTCAACATTTTTTTCTACTTGGTTGATTCTGCAAGCCTCTCTTCAAGAAATAGGAAGCAATGCATTTTAAAAAAAAACTGTCTTCTAATGTACTTTCACTCTTGCCAGACCCCAATGTCGTCCAAGATAAGTTTTGTTTTCATGATGGCTGTTTTGATTTGCACCACTACGTGGTTCACAAGCAGAGCCAATGGCTAACGTGTGATCACACTGTGCAGCAAGACGTTCACCCCCAAGCACACTGCTGATATGATTTAAGACAAAAGAAAATTATTTTAATGGTTAATTGATCTAGGAGGTCTTTCTGGTATCTAGAGATGAGTAGGGGGGAAATGCCCAGAAAAGGGCAATGGAGTTGAAGAGCCCTCGTGGGGCTTGAGATCATAGAAGGAAACAGCCATTAGGGAGATCTGTAACTGGCAAAGAGACTACTGCATTTGATTCAAAAATTCACAGGGGACCAATCCAGTCTGGTCTTGAACGGGGATATATAATAAGGCTGGGGGTTTATGCATTCCTGGATTTCATTTGTAAGGACAAGGGGGAAGTTTCAAAGACCAGAGGCAGGGTGCTTTAATACGGGAACAAGCATGTCTGAAGCACCCTCAAATTATTCAGGAACTTGGATCCAGGGAAATGAGTATGAGAATCTAATTCAGAATAAAAATATCTGTGAAATACCTCAGACTTTGTAAAAAAGAAAAGTAGGGTTTGAATGGAGGAAAGTAAAGCAAAGGTATGGAGATAAGCATTCTGGATAAGAGAGAATCAGAATTCAATTGTGTGTTAGCCAGTAACTGGGAAATATGGCAGTACAGCAATGGATAAGGCCAATGGCCTGAAGTCAGACAGTTTCTTGGTTTAAATCCCAGTTCTGCTGCTTGGGCAAGATATTTAACATCCAAAGTTTCAGTTTCTTTATTTCTTAAAGAAAGTTAATAAAACACCTATCTCAGAAGTTATCATAGGGATTAAAGGAGATCATGCCACATCAATGCACAATAACCAACAAACAGGGAATGAGTTCAGGACATGTAGGCCAGGAGCAAGGACAAGGGAACTTCAAATGTTTGAAAGACTTAGCATGGAGTCTAGAAGATGCTGGCAATGTGGGAGAGAGGCTGCAAGCTAAATAATTGCTCCATCTCTGCCATCCCAACTGACTGCCAGCTCTGTGAAAGTTGGCGCCCCAGGAAGCAAAGTTTTGTTAATCCCTAAATATTCAACTTGATACCATGCTTCTAATAAATTGTTAGTGCTTGACAATAATGAAGCAGCTTTGTTCAAGAGTTTATTCAGCCAAAGTTTCAGTGCCTACCGTGAACACAACAACTCTGGGTTCTCTGGGGGCCCCTTAAAGTATAAGAAACACTCCAGCCTTGGGTAGCCAGATATCTAGTAGAACAAGTAAGATGCAGAGAACAAGACATTTAAATTAAAATAACAATCTCTCCTGAGGTGAAAAGACCACCCACACACCTTCCATTGTACCTGGGACCATGCTAGAGACTGACTGGAGTGATTATAACTAGCATGTATTCTAGAACAATAGCTAAAAACATAACTCAGATATGAACGTAAATAATTGACCTGGATGAAAGAGGAATCAGGATTTACAGTACTATAGATGCTATATATATATTATATATATATATACACAAAGTAACAAGGTAATCAGGATTATCATTTTTATGGAAAAGCAGCATTTCGAAGTGGTTAAAAGTGTGAGCTCTGAGCCCACCCTTCCTGAGTTCAAATCATAGCTCTCCAAGCTAAAGGTCATCTGAACTGGATCAAGTTATCTGACCTCTTTGTACTTTGTTTTTCTCATGAGTAATGGCATCAATAGTGCCTATCCATCAGGCTTAAAAGTGACACAGAGATAAAGCTCTGCCCTTCAAATGATAGAGGAAACATCCCATTACTGATTGCACTACTCTGATGGACACTGGGGTTGTAAAGAGGAGCCAAGACTACCCAGGGGCGTGAATGATTTCCCTGCTAGGTCAGGGGTTGGGGTTCTGCTAAGGAGTGACATTTTACCCAGGTCTTGCACAGTTTGGAAGCACTGGTGGAAAAGGAGATGAAGGAAATTCCAGGAAGAAAGAACAGCAGGTTTTATAGCAGGTATGACACATGCCTGTGTGTTTGGGGAAGGGTAAGATGTCTGGTGTGGATGGAATATAGGTTTTGAGGGTGGGTGGGTTAACCATAGCAGGAGACAACCCATGGGTAATGGGGAATCATGAAGGATTTCAATGGAGATAGACAAACACCCAGCCACAGAAAAGAGGTGGCTTGCTCTGTATATGTACAACTTATTGGAGAAGAGACAAAAGCTGCTCCTTGTGGATTTCTGAGAAGATGACCATCAGATGAGACATTGCTTTTGAATCAAGGTATAAATTGAGCCTTTGTTATTGAATGGTTAGCTAGGGTATCCTACTGAACACAATTCCTACAGGCCTTCCCTCCCTTTCATTTTCCCTTCCTCAATCTTTACTGGGTAAATTCTGCATGAAAAGTTCCCTTCTAGGTACTGTGGGGGAAACAGTGACGAGGAAGTTATGGCTCCTGCTCTGAGGACACCTAAAGCCACATTCAAGTCATGTTTTTATAAATCATGAATTATTTTCTTCATTAGGACAATTTATTCTTTAGAGGAAGCTTGAGTTGAGAGCTTTCAGAAACGAGTACATTTTCAGGAACATCAGTCACCATCTCATGCATGGATTCTGAAAGTGGATTTTTATAATTTGCACAGAGATCTTCCATTTTTTCTTCCTGTCTTCATGGCTGGTCGTTGATACAGTTTCAAGGACTTCACTCCCAACACAAAATCTCCTATTGAGGTTCAATGTCAGATTAATTAAAGAAATTCTGAATAAAGGAAATAAATTGGGAGGTTAGGGGAGAGAAGAGGAGATAACTGCACAATGACTATGAGTAGTATTGGTATGAGAGGAGAGATTTGCAGATAGAAACCTCACAGGTGGGTTAACCAGGAGAGCAGAGGTGGGAAGGCAAAGCTGTGAAGGCCACACTGGGGAACTAGCATCAATATCTAGAAAATCAGGTGCATTATACCTTTAAACGATGGCATCCTAAAAATGGATTTAAAAAGTAGTCCAGATCGTTATTGGTTGACCAGCTCCAAACTAATTGTTTTCTTAAATTCAAATTTCATGGCTTATTTCCTGTATAAACTGAAGTCAGCCCTAAAAGTTATGGATGCTACTGGATTGATACATGCTAAGAGTATTTATATATGTATTCATCTGTCCATTGATTTATTCAACAACCACTGATGGAGCATCTACAATGAAGAAGGATTTTGGCAGACCTTGGTAAAGATATCATTGCTGAAAAAGTAAAGTTACTAAGAAAACCTTTATAGAGACTAAGATAGAGCCCAGGGTACTCCCTAGAGTTTTTAGGAATACTGTTGGTTAGAGCCTGGCATACTGTGGTAATCTGAAATATCTGGCTAAAGCTTGCAAAAGGGTAACCTCCAAAATGACCTCTTAACTATCTGAAATCTCTTAGCCACTGAAACTTTATTTTATTCCATTTCTCCCCCTCCTCCCTTTTAGTCATTCTCAATCCCATGGTGCCAGGACCAGGATCATCCCTTGAAGTCATGTCCCATTTTGCCAGGGAGACTTGCACCCTGGGAGTCATGTCCCACAGCGTAGGGAGGGTAGTGAGTTTATATGCAAAGTTGGCTTAAAGAGAAAGGTCACATCTGGGCAACAAAAGAGGCTCCCTGGGCATAATTACATGCAGGCTTAACTTCACCATGCCACTGCAGAAATAAGTTTCCTAAGGGCAAGCCTAAAGATTGAGGGCTTGGCTTATTAAATTGGGAGTCCTTAATGCCTGAAGAGAATATCAGGATTTCATTGTGTGGGGAAGTTTAGTAGAGCCACATTTTTTCCCCCAGCCCCTCAAACGAACTTAACAAATACTTTCTATTTTCTGCCCAAAATAGTCTGGAATGTATCCAAGATTTACATGAACCCATACAGAATAATAAAATCATATTCCTTATTCTAGGTTCCATGTAATTAAGTTGTTTAAATAAACTGACCAGACAGGTTATATTAGATAGTGTGCTACAGAAAATTTTGCTTTTGGACCAAATAAGCATCTCTTCCTTTGGTTTCTCACAGAGGTTAATGTTTTAAAATACAGAAACTTAAGGCCTCCAGATTGATTATAGGCCAGATAAGTCCTGAAACCCAGAGGTATCAAGTCTCTCCAGAAACAATAGCCAGGTACATTCCTCTTCCCCAAAAGATCAACACCCCTTTCCAGCATGAAGAAGTTAAAATGGTCATTGTCCAGATATCCCTGAAGATGGAGAGAAAGATGGAGGAGGTGCAAATGGAAGTTAGGATTTAACAATGACTGTGACTACTGACTCATTTTATAGATATTTCTTATTAGTTTCCAGTGTTTTAGTTTAACCAGATGAAAATACCTGGATTTGTTGAACTATAAACCAGTAGCCTTGATCTTTGATAATGATTATGTAACTGTATAGTTTTAAAAAATTATATAACTATATAACTATATTGAAATAGTCAGTTTCCCATGTTTGTATGGATCTATTTTGGGATGTTTTGCTTGATGCACTGAAATACATATAGGGTACATTGCTATACTAGTGATCAATAAGAGGGAGGGGTAAGGGATATGGGATATTTGGGGTTTTCTTTTTTCTTTTAATTTCATTTTCTGGCATAATGCTAATGTTCTAAAAATGATCACATGATCAATATACAACTATGTGATGGTATTGTGAACCACTAATTGTATACTTTGGATAGACTGTGTGATGTGTGAAGATATTGCATTAAAATTCAAAAAAAAGAAAAAAGATGCCATTTGCTGAACAACATAAATATGGTGAAGAATTAGCAAAATAATTGAGAAAGGGCAGTGATGATCATTATTCTAACAAAAAAGGAGCCATAGAAACTGAATCTCTGACCAGTGATGTAACAGGACATGGAACTCTGAAATAAGTTCAACATAGAAACATCCCACATTTATGGATGCACATCTGACAGAGAATGAGCCATGTTGTACTTACGTTGCCTGAAATATTTTGTACACTGGTCCTGTGATTCATTTAGAAACCAAGCTAGACACTGGAGCAACTTTATGGGCTCACTGCATGGTTTATGGTTATGAAAAGAAGCTGCAGGGTAGGGGACAGAGGCTCAGGAGATGGGATTTCCAGGCTCACTTATTTTTAGCTCTTGTCCTTGGGTATGTCCTGTCCTCTCTTTATCCTGAGTTTCTCCACGCTATTTAATTCCTTCAGATTCTGCATCTTGGGTAGGTAGAACAGTGTCTTGTGATCTTAAACAGGAGGTTAATTACCTTCCTGCTATGGAAATTCTGGGAACTGAGTGCATTTGTGTGAAAATAACACATAAAGTAAATTGCAATAGGCTGTGGACTTGAACAACTGGAAAACCCAATTAGGTCCAGGTTCATCTGAGTGTTTCTATCAAGTGTCCCATCCATAGGACTATAGGATTTTCCAAGTAACGATGACATAATAGGTCATGCCACCTTATGGAGAAGTCACTTTTTAATTAAATCCTTTTGGTTACTTCAAGACCAAGTAAATGCCATTGGTTAAAAACCAATACATTAACTGTGTTTTCACATTTAATTTAAGCCTCCCCACAACTGTATGAAGCAGATAATAACCATATTTTACAAATGAGGAAAGCAGGGTTCTTAGAAACATGTTTAGGGTCACACAACAGCTAAATATTAGCAGGAATTTGAACCTAAGACTCTGTCACATTCCTGAGCCATTAAATAGCTTTCCTTTCTTATGACTATTTGAAATATCAATTTAGTGTTCAAACTCCAAGAAGGGGACAGTATGATCAAGAGATGCTTCCTATCTGTAGACAATCGTGTAGGCCCAGAATCCTTGTAGGGAAATGCTTGTTTCTTAATTCTGTCTAGTTAGGCCTGAGTTCAAGCAGATAATGGCCTAATGTAGGAATAAGAAGGTGCAGAACCTGTTGAAAAACTAACCCATTGTATGTGCTGTAAGTTCACACTATCAAAAATCTCCATGAACTCAGAGCTCAGAAATAACTTCCAGGTTTAACTGGAACTTAAACTTCCAGTTAAGCTTAAGAACTGGAGACTTAAACTTCCATAACAGAGGAAATGAGGTTAAAACCAGGGTTCAGAGGGCAAATAAAATGACCAAGAAGTGGCAATGAAGCAAATGCAAGACATCAAAGAAGATGAAAAAATAATCCCTGACCATATTTCCTAGACCTGGAAATTATTACAATTCCCAACAATAAAACCGACAGTAAAACATTATTTTTCCAGCCTAGGTTATGTAATAAGTGGAATGTGTTTGTTTTTATAAGCACCGTTTTAAAAATAAGTAAAGTTATATGAGGGCAGCCCTTCTCCAAGCCAGGAATTTGCTTGAAGGAAGCCAGCATAGAGAGTCCTGGCTTCTCTCTTGGACAGGTGGAAGTTCACTCCTTCCTAAATCACCTCAAGGCTTTCTGACCTTCAAGGGGCAGATCGGGTGGCAAAGCAGTGGTCTCCCAGGGTCTTTAATATCACCTGTCAGGAGTCTATACTCTCCCATTCATCTTCAGATGCCTCTCCACTGCCTCTCCACTGCCCTTGGTTACTGGTTCTTCTTCCTTCCTTCCAGTACAAGTTCAAGGAGCAGGAAATCTCCCAGAGCTTCCCATTCCCTGACTTCTCAGAGCATGCCCCTGCTTACACCACCACTCTGTAGACCTTGATTATATTCAGGTTAATGCATGGTTATATACATTTTAAATTCAGGCTCAGATATATCTCCAGTCATTGCTCTGCTTTGAGCAAGTGAATTAACTTATCTGAGCTTTAGATTCCTTATCTGTAAAATGGGAATGAAAATAGTACCTTAAGGAATTGACTCTGAGGCTTAAGTGAGGTGAACGTCTGTCAAGTACCCAGTCTGCTGCCTCCTAGTAGCCATGCTGTGGTTAACAGTATTATTATTTCATACAATGCTCTTGACTTTTCATGAAGGTAACTGGCAAGCTGAGAAAAAGTCTGAGCTGTATATTCCTCATGTGCTCCTAACAGTGTCTACCTAACACATAGCTGGCAAGACATCACATGATGAATAAAAACCTGTTTAACGGAAAAGCATTGGTGCTTGTGAAATGCACGAGAGGGAATAGCTTGACATTCAGAAAACCAAACCGCTAATACAACTACCACAAGTGGAATCAAAATGGTATTTTTCCCAGTCTATTAGAAAAATTTACAATTCTATGAATGTTATAAATAAGAGGATGAGATATTTATGATGTGAGGAATCACAGTAGAAAGAAGAGCTATTTATTATTCTATCTCAAGACTGAAAAACAGGGAGGCATTTAACTGTGAGTATCTTTAATTCTCAAATATTATGGGGGTAAAACATGCTAAGGGAGAGCCACTCAAAGTCTGTAGCCCAGATGTCAGAATCACAGAGAATCAGGGCTGGAAAGGATTACTTAATGAATTCCATCCGTCCAGTTTTGAGGACCCTGAGGCTCAGAGAAGTCACACCACGTGCTGCTGGTGGACCTGCCTTGACCTGGATCCTTGGACCCTGTCCTTTGCCCCACCTCCCCAGCCCACCCCTGGTCAATAAGAAAACTTCATGTTCTTTGCTCGTCCAGATTCCTGACTTTCCAGTTTCTCTGCTTATCTTGCCCAGTGGGACTGTGAAGGTCCCATTAAGGGATGTGATGGGTGAGTTTGGGATAGAGTGAGATGGGCAGACTCCCACAGAATAATCTGCATTTTGCTTTTAATAGTAATCACAATAGAGGTGAAGCAAACAATAAATCAATAAAAACAACTGATATCAATAAAAATAACTGGCAGTAATTGAAGGGATCAGAGTGCAGTTTGTTCTTTAAGAGAGGAAATTAGGTGGTGGAGTCCATTAGTATCAGTTGGTAGATGGCGCTTTGGGAGCCACCTCATTGTCTGTCTCCAGTGGAGACCCGTGCCCCAAGCCCCAGAACTACTACCCATTCCCTCCAATGATCCTCTCCTGAGGGAGTGCCTGGATGCCAGCCCATAATGGCAAGAAAGGTTTATTATAGGCACAGAGCTTTGGAGTTACAGACACTAGGAGCTGGAGGGTTTGTGGTGACCATTTTCATACAGAAAGAGCAGGACAAGGTCACCAAGCAGGACACATTTGCTTTATTTTGGCTATATTCAGTGGAAGGTGAGGTTTGGGAAAGAAGTGCCCCAGGTCTGCTGCTGGGGTCTTTCATTTTACACCCCCTCTTTCTGAGAAAGTGGGCCATGCCTGCAACCACTTTGGGAAGTGTCCCTCTTCCTGTGTTCTCCCACCTTTCTAAAGCCACCACACTGACCGTGTCCTTTTATCTGTGTCCTTTAATCTCCATGTTAAACCCCCCTATCCAGTTGCTTTTATATGGAAGTCCCCAGAAGCTGGGCTTGGTCCAGTGACCAAAGGAAACAAAGGAAGAGAAAAAAGGCTGAGGATGGCAGCTTTTGGAGGTGGGCACAGCAATTCCAACAGAGGGGGAAAAAATTAAAAGATGGCATTTCCATGCAGCTGTGAAAGGAGACGGAGGAATCCTTCCTTTCCTTGAACAATAAAGGCTCCTGCTAATTTTAACCAGAGTCTGCTCTGAAAAACCTGCAGTTGACTGTGAGTCACTGACCCTCCAGGGAACAGGAGGTGGGGAAGGTGGGGAGGAGAGGACTGTGTGTGTGTGTGTGTGTGTGTGTGTGTGCATGTGTGCATGCACACACACACCAGTATGTATAATCTCACAGTGCCCAGAGCCTTGGAGATCCTGGGACACTTCAGTAGCACAGGCCAGATTCATTAAAAACCCTGGCTACAGGCCAGCAGTTAAAATTGAAGCAGCATATTTATTGCATTTTGTTCAAATAAATCTGAAAACGTGTGAATCATATTCCTTGGAGAGATTGGGAAAAGAAGTAAACAACATCAGGCTAATACTTACAAGCCGTGGCAGAGAGAGAACAAAGATACAGAAGGTTCCGCTGCTAAAGGAACTGTGTGAGAAGCTTTGCCCTTCGAAGATGGGGGCTGGAGGGGGCTCCACTCTCCCACTGCTCCCCTCACCAGCTAGATTCTGGCCTTTGTGTCAGTTTAGGGCAGGTGGCTCTGCCCCTCTGCCCTGGTTTTCTCAGTTGCACCCCTAGATTATTCCACCCTGCTCTGTGGGTCTGTTTTCTCCCAGATGCTGCTGCTGCCATCCTGCTTTCTAATGGCAGCTGCAGAAATTAGATTCAATTATGGGTTTTCCTAAAATAGTATATAAAGGAAAATCTCCCCCCACCCTCACAGGCCCAGTTCATATGAAACTCAGCCAGAGCTCAAACTCATCATTTGTCTCTCTAAAAAGGAAATTAAGTAACTGGTCAGCTAGTTCACGCCTGGCTTGTTTTTCTGCTTGTTGTCTGATGTCTTTCAGTGATGGTCAAAAAGACTGATGGTCTGTTTTTGGGGGTAACAACTAGTGGGTGGAAACTGTGGAATCTGACTTCAGGCTTCAGTGTCCTTGAGTGTAAAATGACACAAATCCTTCTCATATGGTAATTAGGAGGACCAAATGAGAGGTCTTATGAAAGCATCTAACACAAGAACATAACATCGCTGGGACCAAATGTCAAATCTCTCTTCTTCCTCTCTGTTAAAAAGATGATTTATGGGAGGCAGTATGTATATCAATTGATCTAATTTTCTTGCTCAACCCAAGATCGGGCATAATATTCCCAGTGAGTCCCTCCCATACTGCCTTTTGTTACACACGCGCTTGTTGGCGTGAAACACTGATAAAGGTAGATTAACAGGTGTGACCTGCCTTCAAACTCTCCTCTCTGACTTTACACAAACTTGGCTGTTGATATACTTTCAAAAGCCTTTTGAACTTTTGGACAATTACAAAGGCCTGGGGAGAGAGTGGGATGGACAGAGCCACGCTGAGGGTCACCCGAAGAAAGGAAGATGCGTATCTGTCATATTTTAAGACCTTGGGAAATGTAAGAGTGTTTTTAAGCACTTCACACATATTAGCTGAGGCTAGGTTCTTAGGCAAAGGTTTCATGATAATGGTGGAAAAGGCAGATGAATTAAAAAAAAAAAAAACTTCAAGTTGCCAACACATAGAACCTGCAGAGGGAATGTTTCTGAATTGGAGCCAAAATTTTAGCTAATCTGACCCACTCAATAGAACAACCAATTGTGGTCCTCTGACCCCCAAGGGAGTAGAAATTACTCTTCAGTGGTTGGTATTTTGTTCTAGCACCTTGATGCCCTCTTCTTTCTCAGTACTGGGGGCTCACCCAGCTCATTTTCTTGAGGCCATTTCTTTCTACTCTGTTCCCTGGACCCTACAACCCTGTGGGGAGGTGGTCTAGCCCTGAGGAGTATCCCCCTGGGCCCTGGAGTCACTGATAAGGGGACAAAAAGGATAAAGAAGGCATTGCTCTGGATGCTGGGGGCCTGTGCACAGTTCCTGAAACACTTTATGTCATAGCTGTGCAGGTAGAGGTCATAGCTAATACTTAAACTGCACTTACATGTATTAACTCATTCTGTATTTACAACAATCCTGTGAAGAAGAAGTGCTATATTAACCCCCACTTTATAGAGGAGGAAACTGAGGGACAGAGAGAGTAAGTGATTTTCCCCCTTTACCACAACTAGCAGGTGGCAGTAAGAACTTTAACCCAGGCAGGCTGGCCTCAACGGCAATGCCATAGGTTGTTTTGGCATTGATCTCTGGATATTTGGTCCTGTCAGAACCAGACACTGGGTTCTCCCTACATTTTGACTTCCTAAGTGTACGCCAGGAGGAAATTCAGTAAGTAGACTTTAAATCAGCCTGTAACAGGAAACTGAACCAACTTTGCAAGTTAAACAAGAGTCTATTTATTAATTTACTCCTATTTATCTAAACCCTGCCTCTGGTTACATGGGCTTAAATTGAAATTTGTTGTCCTGACATCTATGAAGTATCCTACTGACCCAATAGCAGGACATGTTTTGAATTATTTATCCTGTGGCAGGTAGATACCCTGCGACCCTGCAGGAAATCCTTCCCATTTGCTCTTTTGGCGTGTTGGGACAGGCCAAGGCTAAGAGAAGCCTCTAATGCCAGGCAAGCAGACCAAAGCCAACTGGTTGGTATGGGGTGAAACTAATTCCTTTGAACCTTTAACTCTCTACCTCCTTTCATAGACTGTATAAAGCCCAAGTGTTTCTTAGTGGATGGCCATGAGCTGGTGTCTGGGACTCCCTCAGCCTATATTCTGACTGCTGCTTGCACAGCAGATGATGGCTTTCCCTGCCACTCCCATCTTAGAGGATTTGAGTCCCAAAGCTCAAGGATTCATTTTGCTGAACTGCCTGGGGATTCAGAAAAAAATATCTGCCAAACATGTTACTTGCTGAATGAAAGAATGAATGGATTATGGAATTAAGGCAGAACCTGAGAAAAAGCCAAATTGTTTAAGCTCATCTGTGTATTCCCAAGTGTCTTGAGCACTACAGGCATTTCTCTGAAAGTTAATTTAATCACATAGTGGGGAGAAACCTGGTGGGGCGAGTGTTTGTCTGGCAGCCATTAATGGCTTCCTGCCATGGAAGTCTGTCACACCACGGCTGGGAGTGCTGAGTGGGCAACACCAGCACAAGACCACTGCATGGCTGCTGCTCAAAAACAATCTGAAACTGTTTTCTAAGTGATTCTTTATTTAAGTGGACTCCAGGTCTAGATGTAGACCTCTCAAAATTCTTATTGGGCTGGGGCAACCAGATTTTCACACTCATCAAGTGTGTTATCAAAGTTAAAGCAGTTGGGTAAGACTGAAAGCCAAAGATGGTGGAGTGCCAGTGCTTGCCCAAACCATCCTGATCCCTGGGCAGGAGTATGGTGTTTTATGGGTGGCAGCAATATAGAATCCTGTGCCCTCCGATAGAGATATTCCCAGGCTCCTTAACCTGGAAGCTGTCTGAGGGGAACTTGTCTAGAAAGTAGGCTTTGTCATGCATTCATAAGCGCCAGCCCTACTCCAGCCATGCAGAATTGCAATGCCAAGATTCACACCAGTTCCTGCACCTCCTCAAATCCCTGTTTAAGGCTGGGGAATTAAAAAAAGTGGTCACTCTCTTATTTCTTATGCCCTTGATACATGATAGGATTTGTATACTTATTTTATGCCAGGATCTTCATTGTAATGGGATTTTAATTTTAAAAAAATTCTTAAGTTTTTGTTCCAGAGTGAACTGTATTCCCAAAGAAGATATTTATGTTGATATTTATGTGAATGTGCCCTCACCTGACGTGACTGTGGTAGTTAGTTTCAATTGTCAACTTTGGCCACGTGAAGGCACCTAGTTCTGTTGCTGTGGACATGAGCTGATGGTACGTGACTCTCATCTGTTGCTGATTATATCTGCAGTGGGCTAGGAGGTGTGCCTGCTGCAATGAATGACGTTTGACTTAATTGGCTGGTGCTTAAATGAGAGAGCACAACATAGCACAGCCCAAGCAGCTCAGCATACCTCATCTCAGCACTTACAGCTCAGTCCAGGCTTTTGGAGATGTAGAATGAAAATCACCCCAGGGAAAGTTGTTGGAACCCAGAGGCCTGGAGAGAAGGCCAGCAGAGACCACCCTGTGCCTTCCCATGTAAGAAAGAAACTCAGTTGAAAGTTACCGGCCTTTCCTCTGAATAACTAACGAAATAAATCTCCTTTTATTAAAAGCCAATCCATCTCTGGTGTGTTGCATTCTGGCAGCTAGTCAACTAGCTGCCACTAACAGTGACTTTATTTGGAAATAGAGTCTTTGCAGATGTATTCAAGGGAAGATTCATGCTGAAATAGGGTGGACCCTAGTCCAGTATGACAGGTGTCTGTGCAAGAAGAGGAGAGGAGGGATTGACACAGAGGGAAGGTCATGTGAAGACAGAAGAAGAAACTGGAGTGATATATCTAGAAGCCAAGGACCACCAAGGATTGCTGGTCTTCACCAGAAAGTAGGCGAGGGCCATGGAATGGACTCTCCCCCAGGGGCTTTGGAGGGAGCACGGCCTTTATTTGGGACTTCTAGCCTCCAAAGCTCTGAGACAGGGAATTTCTGCTGTTTTAAGCCACCCAGTTTGTTGTGCTTTGTTGCAGCAGCCCTAGGAAATGAAAACAATGCTTCTAACAGCACTACTATCAATACCACGGCAACTGTAGCTAACAGGTATAAAGCATTTACCCATATCATGTATTTTCCATGTATTATTTAATTCACACATGTTCCATCTGTGGCTTCCAGAATTGAACTGAGTGCCCAAGATCACACACCTGGACAGAGGTGGCACTCAGATCTGACTCTTGAGGGAGTATACAGAGCTGATGCACACTGAGAGCAGCCAGACCAGTGGAGCAGGGGTTTAGAGGTACCTTGGGACCTAATGTGCGGGACTGGAGAAAGAATGGTCTGTGCAAAGCAACTGTTGGTCAGCAGACTATTACCTTTTTCTTGGGAGAGAGAGATTGCACCTATATGCAAATCAACTATAACACTGAGCACACTACTTAGTTCAGCTATTATTTTTTTTCCTAGTTAAGATTTTCTGGGTGAAAGACGCAATGCAGTGATTGACACTAAGACATAAATCCCTTATCTTGCTCTCCTGGATCAGCACTTTAAGTGCTACCTCTGTTGTAAGGTGGCAAAAATCGCCCCATGCTCTCTGGGACTGTGGTTTTGAGAACTTCTGCACTGGGGAGATCTGCCTAGAGAGTCTTATTGTCTATTTGTTTAATCACTGACCAAATATTTATCAAGGGCCCCCACAAGGCTAACAGTGTGGCACATGCTAGAGCCACAGCCTATATATCCCCTGCCTGCCAGGCATATAGTCTCTTTCCACTCTTGAATTGAAGGCTTATGGTTCTAGCAGCATAGTCCTGTTCCCATCTGTGATGGGTAACTTCAAGTGCCAACTTGGCCAGGAATGGCATCCAGTTGTTTGGTCAAGCAAGCACTGGCCCGATTGTTGCTTTGAGGAGATTTCATGGATTTAAATCATTGGTAAGTTGATTACATGAATGGCTGATTACATTTACAGAGAAGTTTGCCTTCAACAATGAGAGAAGTCTCATACAATCTGTTGAAGACCTTGAAAAGAGAAGTGATGATTTAAGCAGTCGGAAGAGAGAATTTCCATCTCCTCATCAGCTGGCCAGCTTCTCCTGGGGAATTCATCAAAAACCTTCATCAGAGTTCCCAGCTTGTGGCCCGCCCAATGGAATATGGACTTGCCCATCCCCAGGGTTGTGTGAGCCAATTCCTATAAAAAATCTCATAATATTTACATTATATATGTCTCCTGTTGGTTCTGTTTCCCTAGAGAACCTTGACTAATACCCAGTCAAACCAGAAGCATCATTTGTGATTTATGTCTTCATGTGTTTATATCTTGATGTTGACTCCTTAATTCTAAAACCGTGCAGCATACTTCTGGGGAATCCCCATAGCATCCATATCCGTAAATTGTTCAATTTGACTTGATCACACATATTTTGTTGAATATCTGATGTAATCCTATCAGCATCTAGTTATAAAATTATCATTTGCCTTTTAAAATGAGAACATCACCATCTTCAGCCTCCAACCTAAGTCCACTCCAGTGATGTTAGCCATGACCTTGAGAAATTACTTATACCCCCACCCTCTGCCCCAAGCCTGTTTTCTAATTTATTATATCAGTAGTATGCCACTCCATAGGGTAGCAGTGAGGATTAAATAAATAATGCATGCACAGTATTTAGCCAGAGTGCCTAGCACATGGTAAATACTCAGTTTGTGTTTGCTAGCTTTTTGTTGTTGTTGCTTTCAGTTAATTGTGAATTAAGAGAGAGGGAAGGAATCCCAGAAATGGTGTCTTGGTAATGCCCTTGAGAAATACCAACGATAATGCTGTCTCAGCATTACATTTTGATAAAGTTCTGGGCTGCCTTCGTGTCTGTTTAGTTAGTTAAGGAATGCCTAAGCCAAAAAATGTCATGACTTTATATCGCTGTTGAGTTCCTAAAAAATTACAGAAAAAAGTAATAGAAAGCTTTGTGTGTGTGTGTGTGTGTGTGTGTGTGTGTTTGTGTGTACATATGAAATCTGGGGATTATCAGCTCCTGTGGATTCCCCAGGCTCTGCCTTCCTTTTATAGTGAGAAGAATTAGAAGTTAACAGTACATTAGGGCGTGAATTTAGCAATATGTTAGGGGAAAAGCACCAGATGATCTTTAACCAAAGTGCTTTGGGGCCCTGGAGTCAAGCCTCTCTTGATGTCCACTTAGCCTGAGCCTCCAGGAAGTACATCAGTTTCTGCCCATACAAGCTTTTCGGGTGGGTTAGAGTTGGGGCCTACAGTTCAGGGGCGGGCATGGAGTGCATGGAGAAGATGGGCGTGGCCTAGAGGGAAGGAGTGCTTTTTTAACTCAGGCTTTTTCCTTTGCTCCTCCTCCTGCCGGGCTCTGTCATAGAGCCTCCCAGGCAGGGACTGTGGTTAACAGGCATCGATCTGTGTACCAAAGGAAAGACCACAACTGATCGGAGGAAAAGACATGTGATTAAACAGTTCACTGGCAACTGGAAACAAAAACGCAGGGGCTAGCGGGAGGCACAAGCAGCGTGGTTGAGCGGAATGGATGGGGCACTGAGGCGCAGAAGGTCTTTTTTCAAGGCATAGTTCCATAACGCACATGATATAAAACCAGGCAAGCAACTCTCTGCCTCGGTTTACACATCAAACAAACCAGGATAGCATTCCTGGTCTACTTTACTCATCACTTCATAATGTGTAAACAGATGTGAATAGTTTCGCAAAACATACAAACACAAATTTGAATTATTATATGGCTAAAAGTAATGCCCTCCTGGAGATGTAAACATACAAGTCAAGGGCCTTGAGCAAACCCACAAATGATAATGAATTGGACTGAATGATGACAACAAAAACGAAAACAAAAATCCCTCAAACAATGAACAACCAGAAGCATGTTACAATCTGCCACATCCTCTGAAAACCACGACTACTACTGAACCACCCACTGAGGTTATATTATGCCCCATAAAACCAGCACAATCGTTATCTTCCCACCACGGGGGGTGGGGGTGGGGGGTGGGTGGGTAAGGGGACACAGTTCCACTCAGTGCTTCAGGATACACGCCTCCGAGATGGAGGCTATTTCTCCAAGGCAGAGCTGTTAACCTGGCATACACCTGGGTTGCCACGGGGAACCTGGCAGCCAGCACCTGCTGCTGCAGCTGCAGACCAAGCTTCCCGTTGGCAAACACCAAAAAGCATTTTGTGAGGTTGGCTGCAGGGCCAGCGCTGAGAGTAAAACTCCTTCCGGTGCCCTGTAGGTGTGGTTGGCGGCTGGGAAGGGAACACAATTCTTCCTGCATCTCCCAACTGAGAACATGGCTTTGGAGGAACTCATTAAACGGAGTGTTGCCACCACAGTGCAAAGGAGCAATTCCCTCCCCAGTCTCCTCTGCTTTCTCATCTGGAGATGCGGGCTCTGGAGTGAGGCGCTGCATTCCATCCAATCGCCAAGGTGACACTAACTGTTCTGACATCTTGCCTTTACTCCACTGTTGCTGGAGCTGTTGTAAACACACCATGCCTGAGCCTCAAATGAAAACAGGAGGTGGGCCTGGCTGCCCTCCCCCCTGGTTGCTCCCTCCCCATCCGACTGGTGCTGTACTGATCAGCAAGCCCGTGCCAGCAGTCGGGATTTGCTACTTCTAATTTCTAGGGCAGCCAATATCTTGTCTTTAGCTGGAAGAAAGAGAACCAGGGAGTCTATGGATTTGTTTTTGACAGCCCATTTCGTTTCTTTTTTTTTAGTGTCTCTCATTTCTGGCCTTTCTTTTCTACACTCCAATGCAGGTCCTCATTACCTGATAATTGCACTTCTGCATTGCTAATGCTTGTGGCTCCCATTTTGCTCTGGGTGAGGCTCTGGGGACCCGAAACTCTACACCCTTAGTGGAGGGAATCCTTTGAAGCAAGATGCCCAGTGGAGTTTGAAACTGTCACAAAAGTCAATGTGACATTGTAATATTCCCTCACCTCTAGAAAGCCCTCCTCCTCAAATCCGACTGCATGCTCTGGCTTCAGAGCACTTCCATTTAAGCTCTGTATCTGCATTCCTGAGGCAGCATGGCCTTTGGGCCAGAGGAACATCTTTGAGCCCCTCCTTCACTGCCTCCTTTACAGCTGTGTGACCTTGCACAAGTGTCTAAACTTCTCTGAGTCACCAGTGCTGCAGGTAATAATCAAACCTACCTTGTAATACCATCCAGTGGTTTAAATGCACTGGTGTGAATGCTGGATAAAGGCAATTTCTCCTTTCCTCCCTTGCCTTTTTTCCCTCCTCTAGGCCAACATTAAGTAAGTAAGCACCACTTAATTATAGTGATCTCAGTTCAAAAACCTCTAGTGGCTCCATATTTCCTATGACATGCAGTCTCAAATCATCTGCCTGGCTTTGATGATTTGAGTGCCTGGCTTGACACTTTATAACATAGTTTTCCTTCAAGCCTTTTGGTGGCTATATTCTAGGCCCTTTACCCAAGCTGGCACACACTTTTGACTCACTACCACTCAACTCGGTCCCCTGTTCTTCTAAGGTTCGGGTCAAGTCCATTTGCTCTCCACAGCTGCCCAGACACCCCCAGGCCTCGCTGCAGAACCATTTAATTCAGCAAGTGATGATAAGCTCTTATATTCTTATATAAGAATTGTTACTTCTATCGTACACATTTTAATTGTGCAAATTCAGTCTCCTCAACTGAATTCAATTGTGCAAATTCAGTCTCCTCAACTGAATCTGAAAACTAGGTTTGTATACTTCCTTCCCATCCTGCTCAACACCTCTAGCTACTATTGTATGGAAGATATTATGTGGTCAGTGGAAATGCCATTGATTGGCATATATTTCAAGCTTTCTTTTACAAAAGCTCATACATACCCCTACTTGCTTGATCACATAACATGTACGGTATAGTAGTGGTCAAACGGCCCCAGTCTCTGAAATAAATAGCCTTTCCCTTTCTTTTCTTCTCTAGGAAGAGGATTTATAAGCAAGTGATTCATCCTCTGGCTCTGGTGGCTTGGGCCATTTTCTCTAGTTCTGTAGAAGTGCAAAGGAAAGCTCAGAGATGTTAAGGAACTTTCTTTGGTCACAAACAGAATTGGGTAAGGGCCTAGCTCTAGAATGTATTGGTTCAAATTCCCCTCCAAAATGTAACCAACAAAGCCAGGAAATCATCTTTAAAAGACAAACAAAAAAGGGTGGGCCACAGTGACTCAGCAGGCACAGTTCTTGCCTGCCATGCTGGATAGCTGGGTTCGATTCCCAGTGCTTGCCCATGGGAAAAAAAACCAAAACAACAATAACAACAACAATAACAAAAAACCCAATGTCTAGCAAATAAAATCCAAAGAATTAACAATAAAGAAAGAAGAATCTTTAAACACAAAACCGTTAATTGCAACATTATTTATAACAGTGAGAAACTAGAATCAACTCAAATGTATTAAAGAAGAATGGTTGAGCAAACATGGTAAATAATTTAGTATCTATTAAAACATGTTGATGCTGATTAGGTAATAACGTGCAATAAGCTTATTATATGTTAGGGGATAAAACAATATATAACATATAGTCGGCTGCATGTAACTGCAAATAATATACACAGAAAACCATCCAACAAGAAGAAAAAGAGGCTTAAAGTGGTTGTGCATGAGTTTTGGGAATCTGAGTGGGTTTTTTTTCTTCTTCCTCTCCATTATTTTTCATTTAACAAAAGCATTATAGATTTGTAATGGAAACTAAATTAAACATTTTGAAACAAATAAAATCACAGATTAGCAAAACAAAATTCCGATTAGAAGCAGGCAGTATTATTATTCAGAAATGAGGACAGAAATGAGGTCAGAACGGAGGACAGGATGTCTGGATACTCATCTCAGGTCACTGTCATGAGGCTGCATGACTCTGGGTAAACTGCATAGCCTTTCTTTATACCTGTTTTCTCATTTGGAAAAAGTAAGAAAGATGCTCACCCTTGCCAAAGAAGACCAATAAATATGGCAGGTAGGGAAATGCTTTAAGAACTATAAAGACCTCGGTCAAAGTTGTTGCTTTTTATGTGCATTTGTCTGTGTCTGTCACTGGAGAGCTTGGTGTTTCCCACAGTTTGGTTTGTCTACACCAAAAGTTTGGAAACTGCAACTCAAGATCTATGAGTGGGTTGTGATGATCATTAAATAACAAGAACAACAAAAAGGGGGATAAAATGTAATGGAGCAGGATGAATGGAGTGGAACAGCATAGAAAATATCAGACTTAGAGCAATGGTAGTTCTGTTCCATGAAGCTTTCTCAGGTATATATACATATGGGTGTATGCACAGTGTAAAACACATCATTTGTTACTGTAGGGTAAAGTCAAAAGAAAAAGGAAAGCTGATAAAACTTACTTCATGTTCACTGGCAGGACTAGCAGCAGCAGAAGAAAGTTATTTTTTTTAGTAGATTTGGTAGAAGACAAATGTTAACTGGAAAAGTCTGGTCCTGCCTCTAAATTGGGATCCACTGGGTGACTGTAAGCACTGATTTCCTTCTAACACTTTACACAGGGTTCCCCTCACTCTCCTTAGGTGAGGCTTTTTTTGGTATGTTGTATGGTGAGGTCACATTTCATTCTTTTTCCATGTGAATATCCCATCACTGTAGCACCATTTGTTGAGTTTTTGTTTGTTTGTTTGTTTTTGTTGGTTTCTTTGTTTGTTTTCTGGGAAGTGCATGGGGCTGGGAATCGAACCTGGGTCTCCTACAGGGCAGGCGAGCATTCTACCATGGAACTACCCTGGCACCCCCAGGTGGGGCTTTTTAACTAGATACCAAACAAAAGACATCAGTTCAAAACCTGGGGACCTGAAACTCTACACCCTTAGTGGAGGGAATCCTTTGTAGCAAGATGCCCAGTGGAGGTTGAAACTGTCACAAAAGTCAGTGTGATATTGTAATATTCCCTCACCTCTAGAAAGCCCTCCTCCTTAAATCTGACTGCATGATCTGGCTTCAGAGCACTTCCATTTAAGCGCTGCATCTGCATTCCTGGGTCTCATAAGCACACATTTAGCTCAGAAGAAAGCAAGTAGAACTCAGTGATAGGGAGCGTTGACATAACCTGTCTGGCTTGTCCAGTCCCAGCAAGTGGGAAAAGAACTCTGGGCTGGTCTGCTTTTCTTTTTAGATCATGAGCTCTAAAACTGACAGTTGATCTTTTACATCGAACCATTTCACTCTCAATTTTCAGGAAGCTGGAATTTCTGTTTCTGGTAGCAATCCTACTCCACGTTTCAGTCTACAAATGGGAAGCATGAGTTTACTCACAGATTAGACCCTTCTATCTCAGTATCTCTTTGCCCTTTCGCCCTGGAGCCTGGGTCTCCGTTGCCTCCAAAACTGCCATTGAGATTCCATCCTAGCAAGATTCCTGAACCAGGAGCTGGCTCTGCTCTAAATGGATTTCTGTGAATCTTGTGGTTCTCCCTCAAGTCTCTGCTTTTGTTCTTCACCCCTCTGAGCTGTTCTTGGTAAGGAGGGCAGCAATAAATTCCATAATTTATTGAGCACTCTCGGTGCATCAAACACCAGGTTCAATGTTTTACATACATAATTATCTCATTTCATTCTAACAACAGTTTTGTCAAGGTGTGTATTATTATCCCCTTTTCTCTGATGAGGAAATTGAGGCTTAGATACTTCAATGATTTTGTATGAGTTTAGAGCTAATAAATAGAGTCAGAAGTGAAAATCAGATCAGTCAAACTCCCCAAGCTGCTTTTTTTGAGGGAGAAGAACAGGATACTATCGATGACATGACTACTTCCCTGAAAACAGGTCCCTGGTTGCCCCTCCCGGATGTCCATCTGGACTTAATCCTAACAGGGGAAAGGAGAAGCAAAGGCTTATGGTAAAATTTCTCTCAGACCCTGGTATCTGACGAAGGCGACATCACTTTAAGATCAGACTTAAGGCTAGACCCATTAGGATGTCTGTGAATTATTGCTGAGACTTTATACATCTACATTCAACACCAGAAAGCTGATGAAGAAAACCAGAGACAAAATGGAGTTTTGTTATTGTGGCTCAAACCAAAGAAGAAAAGAAAAAAATCAAAGATATCCAGAGAGCTTTCTTGAGCTCTCTCTGAACTTTCCTTTCGGTTGTATAAAGTGGTGAACGCTGAGTCATGCACTTCTCAGGAATTCAAGGGAAGTTTCAGGAACCAGTTGTTGGGACCACGTTTTTTGTTAACGGAGGAATTCAGAAGCTCAGAAATGCTAAAGGGGTCCTTCCCGTGCCTCAGGAGCCTCTGTAGGCATTACTAGCTCATTCCTAGAGGACACTCCAAGCCAATACCTGTCTTTCAAGATTCTGGTCCCTGAATCAACAGATCAACTCTGATGTTAGGTGGCCAGACCATGGCTCAACCTGCTTGCCTTTTTAATCCTCAGAATAGCTTCAAAGGCTACTGGATTGTTTTGAATTCAACCAACAGTTTCACCTTAATAAAGAGGCAAAATATAGCCAGAAGACTTAATTTAGAAAATTCCTCATTTCTGAGTGTTCCTAAGTATCAATATGTACAGGTTCAATATGTGAATAAATACTAATGATTATAGAAAAAAGAGAGAAATGGAAAAATTCATGGCTGTGAGGAAAGAAAGAATGGATGGAGACCATGTCCCGGAGCAAAGGATGCATGAATGTAATGAAAGATGGTCGGAAAAAATATGGACACATCATCTGGAGGTATGTTCATTAGGCTAAAGAAGGTAGACTCTTGGAATCAATGTAAATTGTTGAACAGAAGAATAATAATCAAATTGAGTTTTGAGTACTACTGGAGATCTTTTATTCCATCTCATCAATAAGCACTCAAAATGCATATTGTTTTATTGTAAGCACATTCAGAGGAAGACACAGTAAGACAAATGATAAAAAAACACTTGTCCAAAGTAGCATATTACTACACAGGATAAATCAAAGACATAAAAATAACATCTGAATAAAACAAATGTGATCCATTGTGAGGGATCAAGTGGAACTGGAAGCCAATTCAAGAGGAGATCATGTGTGGCAGGGCCTGTGTTGGATCAGGGGTGAGCTGACTGGGGATGGAATGCTAATTCTTCCACTGATGGCATGGTAGAGTCCCAGAGTTTCCTCTGAGGAGGTTTTTAAAGGGGGAATGGGGCATATTTTGATAGAATTTATTAAATGGTACCCCAACTTAATAACTGGTTCTTCCTACTAACTCGCTTTTTAAATGTTCCATGTAGGTTTGTTGTTCAGAGTCTTTCCACCCATACTTTTAGGTCTTGAGGGCAAGAATTGTAATGTATCCATGTGACTTCTACTGCACCAGTAGAAATATTAAGTTGGGATGCTGAGTAAAGGCAAAATATGTGCGGTAGGAGAGTTGGGGGAGACATCATGGAGGAGCTAGGACTTGAACCAAGCATTGAGTGTTTTTTAAACTCTATTTCCTATTTGGTGAGCCTGCAAATGGTTTTGCCTGCTATCTCTTACAACCATATTTATGGAGCTTGCATTTCTTTTCCTGAATCTTATTTAACACCTCTTCATTTCTATAAAGTTCTGATCTCAGACCCAGTATGCATTTTCTGGAATCTGGTCTGGGTTCCCTCCAAATTCTTTTCCGATTTTAAGACTCTGTTGGCCCCATGACCAGAGTTCTTCGTGGGCCTTATCTTAAACCAGGCCCATCTTCTGGCTGGTGGGATGAATATTCTGCTCAATTTTCCCATTAGCCAAATCACCATTAATCTTTCTTTCCCTCACCTGTTGGTGAGCATAAGAATGTTTCAATAATCACCTTAATTGAGGGCACTTTGAAGGGGTAAACCAGCAAGAATCTTTTGTTTCAGTAAATTCCAAAGAAAACAAAATATGACTAATTAGTATACTGAGGTTTTATATTCTCAAAATAAGGTTTTACTGGGTGTAGTAATGATGAGTTGTTATCTGTCTTGTCACAATATTGGTTTCATTCCTTCGCTAAGATACTGTGACAAAACCCTTATAGTACTTTGCAGGTGACCAGAATTCTCTTACTTATTTTTAAAGTAAATAAGTATTTACTTTAAAAATAACTATCTCAATCCATAAAATTCCTTTGTCCCACACCAGATATATTCCTAGCATGTTCTCTGACCATTTGATTGAAGAACGTATCAGGATTGCTCCCAATACAGTTAATGGTTTAAAAGTGACACAAGCTGTGATCTGAAGAAAGAATACCATCCTCTATTTTCAGCAGAAAGGTCAGGGGATTGAGCTTTAATGTTCAGAGACCCTGAAAGGTCTAGCAACATAGAGGACCACACTCTCCCCCTTGCCCATGATTTCACTGCTTCGGCATGTAAGGAAACCTGTTACCTGGCTGCCACGCTTCATGCCTGCAAGAAGGTGGTATAAAGAAGGTGGTGGCATGAGAATGGGTAGACCTCAGGACACCTGGTTCTAATCCTGGCTCTTTCTATCTATTTAGAGGATTGGCTGAAATTCTCAGGGTTTCTGTTTCTAGACAGGTACAATAACCAGGAAGTCCTTTTCAGTTCTAATATGCTTTGATTCTATAAGGGACTGCTGGTTACACAATAGAAAATGAGGATTACAAAGCATGACTGGCAGTAGTGTCACACAGGATAAACCATATCCAGGGTAAAATGAGGGCATTTTATGTTCAAAATAGACATTCTGCCGAGATGAATTTGGGATGCTGAGGGCAATATATACTTGAGCATTCCTATTTCCATAGTATGAATTTAAAAGAACTATATTTATTGGCCCCAGTCTAAATCTTGCTCAAAGCAGACAGGAGGATATGTGGTATCTTGTTAAGGCCACATTCATACTTCTGCCATTTGCTACCTTGAGGTTTACCAGGTGAGACTAGTCCTAACACAGGGTTTCTCAACTTCATCACTATTGAAATCTAGGCCAGATAATTCTTTGTTTCAGGGGCTGTCCTGTGCATGGAAAGGTGTTTAGCAGCATCCTAGCATATGCTGGTAGAAACTCCTACCCTGTCATGAAATTAAAAATGTCTCTAGATATTGCCAAATGCCACCTGGGGGGCAAAATCACTCCCATTTGAGAACCACTGCTCTAGTGGCATACCATCTTATCAAAGGAGTACCCACAGCCAAAATAGAGAATGCAACTTCAGGAAAGTCTACCCCATGCTGAAATTTTAAAGAGAGCTGTCAAATTAGATCACTAGTGTCAACAGTCATTTGGGTGCCTGTGCAACTATGCCTTCAAAAGATTTAAGAAAACTGACCTTCAGATTACTGCAGTTTTTTTTTTTTACATGGCATTATAATTCTTCAGGCACCCAACGTGGAAGAAGGTCTTCTGATGAACTCACATGGGGCTGGCACTTCACCTGCTTCCAGGGGAAAGTACCGGCTATGAAGCTGCCCCCAGAACAGATGCTGCCCCGTGTAGGGGGGACCATGATGGTGCTGGGTTGCCTGGACTTCCAGGCTAATCACGCTCTTTGAATAGGACAAAGGCCATCAAATAGGTCTGGACTCACATGTATAAATGGGTTGTAAAGGAAGAGAGTTGTCATGGAAAGCAAATCACTAACCCTAATGACAGTGCATTGTCCTATTGCTTTAGGTTTAGAACTGTTAGAAACAGATTAGCCTATCAAAAAGTCAGCAGCAAGACCCTGTAGCAGTTTTAAACTGTGAGCTAAAAGGGACACTGATATGATTGCCTCCTGTACAGGTGATATTTTTTAAAGTTTCCAAATACATATTCTCATAGCATGATGATTTTCCCTGACAAAAAATACTTGAAAGAAAATGCATCAAAATCTCTGGAGACAATTCCAGAAATACTCCCCCAATACTTTGAATAATGGCAGCTTTGTGGAATGTGAGGTGTTCTCTTGAGACTTCTTGAGATCATTTGGCTCATTACATATTACTGTATTTCTTAAATGAATTAATTTAATCACTCTATATTAACATCACATATATGCCAAGGTACTCAACAATCCACTCCCTCAATTATCATTCCCCAAAGAAGCAGTGAGAGATTAAAGATCCTACTGTTCCAGTCACCAGCCAAGTTTCCACTGACATTGTCAACTGGCCTCTTAAAAATGTGCAAAAATAGGCTCAAAGAAACAAAGCCTTTGCATTTAATGGAAAGAAGTTCAATAGAATCTCCTCAGGTGAGGTGATTTCTGATGTCTGGGCATGTTGGAGAAGGAAGCCTAACATGCCAGCAAAAACTGGAGGCTACAGATATGAGGGTGAACCACCCGACACATTATAATATCAAGAAGCACTTGGAATCTGACACTGTGCTTGGAAATGTTTAGAGGCTTAAACACATAATTATGAAAGATATATGATATGGAGAGAGAGTAGAAGGAAAAGAGGTGTTCAACAAAAGACCGATTCCATAGCTGGCCACCCTTACTACCCCTGGATTAAATCCCAAATGAACAGGAAGAACAGCACGGAGACAAACGCTGCATTCCACGGGACCAGACCTATGTTTTAAATACAGGGGCATGTGTTTCACGAGGAATGCTGTGTGCTCAGCCCTATTTACAGCATGGCAAAGGATTCAAGAATGTAGTCTGATCCCCTTCACCAAGAAAAAAAAAAAAAAGATTCTCCTCCAATCTCATCCTCCACCCATTCCACCCCTGTCCCTTTCAGATCCTGGATCTGAAAGATGTGATTCTCTGCTGAATTTCCGGAATGTTCAGCCTTGGCCTGTCTTTCTTCAGTGTGGCGAGATGGTGGAGAGGAATAGGGTGGAGGGGCAGGCGGCCAGTGATTTGAGCCATGGCAGAAAAGGCTTTATTTTTTTCCAAAGAGATCAATACAGAGAAGTGAAACTTTTTTTGTGGGAGCTTGGAGGGAGCTTTCCAGACCTGTCAGACCTTTGCAGCATTTTCAGGCAGGGTGTGTTTTTTTGGGTTTTGTTTTTCATTGGATAATGCATAAGATCTGAAGATACAAGGAGCATGTGTCTCTCGAACGCTGCATAACGAGAGTCCACCCTGACTTCACTTTGTCTGGAACAAATTTCCTGAGGGTCCTCTAGTCTCAGAACGAGTTAAATTAAAGTGAATATGAGGCAGAGCACACGTTTAAGAGTCTAACGTCTTTTTTACATTTTACTGGTTATACAATCTTGCTTATGTTACCTGGCTCTGCTAAGCCTCAGTTTTCTTAACTGCAAAAGGAGAACAGTAATATCTCCATTGCAGAGTTTTTATAAGGCTCAAATTACAAAACATCTGTAAAGAAACTAGCAGCAGACCCAGCACACAGAGAGCAATCAGAAATGTTAGTTCCCTTCCTGCTGCAGTTCCTCTGGAAGATAATGGGATTGAGAGGTGCAGAGTCGGAGAAGATCGTAAAGCTCATCTGTCGCAGCCTTGTCCTCAAAGAGGACGCCCTTCCAAAGCACCCCTGTTCCAGCAGGGCTGAGAGGCTGCACACCTTCTTAGGCAGCCCAATCAGCATGAACTGCTTTAACTGTCAGAAACTCTTTCTGTGAGCCAACATTTGCCTCTCTCTGCTTTCTAGTGCTGTAGAATACTGACAAATAACAATGAACACAACTAATATTTATTGGGCACTTGCTTTGTAGTAAGCTCTGGACTAAGAGCTTTGTAGGCATTATCACATTTAATCCTCACGACACCCAAAGAGGTAGGAATTACTTATTCATTAATTCCATTTGTCTGGGTGTGCATGTCCCCAGCCTTACACACGAGAACTTTAAGGATGTAATTGTGCATCACGTAAAGCTGAATAACTGACATTGAAACTAATAAGACACAGCTACACCCTCAGTTTCCCCCATTGGGGAAACTGAGACTTCGGATGATGACACAACTTCCCCAAATCCTCTTAGTAAGCAAGTGGAAGATCTGAGACTTAAAATTTTAGTTGGTCTGACTTTCAGTTTGTGCTGCTATCCCTAGGCTACCCTGCTGGCTTAATGAGTTGGATTCAGAATTGGCGCTCAGCGAATAGAGAATGAATGAGCAGAAGTATCCTATTTGCAAAGTAGTCAGGGCCTGGGCCATCATGATCTCCATTTTGCTGGGCTCTCGGTTTCAGTATCTCCTGGCCTCATCTTTGATGCTCAGAACCACAATTAAGCAGATAAAAGTGTAAAGCTGTCTAATGTAAAGCTTCCTAGATCCGTGTGTACGTACATTTTCAGTGGTGTTCCAGATCTAGATAAGCAGATTTTTAGCAGCATCCTTGTTACTGTTTAAGGTCTTCAGTATATCCTTTTACAAGATTTCTGTTTTTTTCCTTTCTTTTTTTTTTTAAATGAGAAAATCATAAAATAAAAAAGTCACAGAATTCTGAGAGGTTTCCTTACCAAGCCTAGACACAGACGTATATTTTCACTTTTCTAATTATATTTAGGAAGATTGAGACAGATACACTTTGAACAGATTTTTGAAGTGGGAGACTTTGTAATGATCTACAGGGCTGTCTTTAATTGCAGACTCCATTCCTGTCCCTGTGCCCCTCCCTTCCCCCACACTACCCCCTGCTCACTCCTGTCTTTGGGCCCTGTTTTCAGCCAGGTGCATAAACAGAGAAGCAATGTGTGGGCTGCCCAGCATCCTGACACCTCACTGCAGCTCCTGCTCTGCCTTTGGAGATGAGAAGCAGCCCCAGCTCTTGCTTTTCCCTTGTGATGGTGCCTCTGCCTACTCACTTGTTTCTAATATCTCTGGCATGCTGTTGCCTCTTTAGTCCAGTGTCTATACCGGTTCCCTAAGAACCCAAGACCAGCTCCTATTTCATCCTCTCTTGGAGCTGGCAGTTTTGCCTCAGAAGCCCAGTCCTGGCACCCTTATGTCAAATGCCACCCTCTTGCTTAAACAACACCTGATGCTCTCTATCAGCCTTCATGCCACCAAGGAACTCAGAGACTGGTATTTGCAGGGAGGAGAGGCAGATATGCAAACCTGTCATTGCTGTATATTCCAACACTGGACCATGGACAAAAGAATATCGGCAACTATATTATCTGGCTAAAAAAAGAAAGGTTAAGCAAGGTTTATGTGTTTTGCTCATTCTCTGTCTCTTGGGTAAACATTTTAATCTAGCTGTATTTAATTTCACTATGATCAGTCCCATTTCTTTTAGATTGCAAGCAGCTAGTGGCAGGTGTAACCGTATCTCATTAGTTTCAATGTCAGTTATTCAGCTTTACATGATGCACAATTACATCCTTAAAGTTCTCGTGTGTAAGGCTGGGGGACACGCACACCCAGACAAATGGAATCAACCAGTATGGAATGGATTAATCAGGTCAGCTAATTTTAGCAATGTAGGCAAACTAAGCTATTATTGTCTTTTATAAGAAGCATTAGTAATAGGCATTGCCATGAATTACCTGTTAAGCTGTTTTAACTTTCTATTCCATTGTGTCTATGTAGACAGAGCCCCAAGTTCATGATCCAATAACAGAGGGCAAAACAATGCAATCGATACAGATGCACACTTTCCATAGTTCAAGTATCAGCAGATAAAAGTAAGACTGCAAATTTCTCGCACTCCCCCCACGCTCCTACCCCACTGCATAATAAAACACTGAGAATAATACAATAACAGAATTATGTTTTTGTATTTTCAAGGTTTCATATTTATATTGAAATATGAATGCCCTTTAAATGTTTAATTAATCAATTAATCAGAATTTATGGGAAAGTTTTGGTTCTTTGCCTGGGATAGTCAAAGCAAGGAGCCACATGAGTGGGATACATGAGGTTTCCTGCTCTTGAAAACTGTTTGATCAGGGAGCCCAGGCTATTGCCAGTAGGATTATAGGAGTAAGCTCTGAGGGCGCAAACAGGAGCTGCTTTACTGAGGCATGAGGCCTCAGCTGAGGCTAGAAGGATATACAGGGTTATTAATCATTTATTATATGGAACAGGGAAGAGTCTACCTCCAAATATATAAAGTTATCATACATCTTAAGACATCATTAGTTCTGATTCAACTGGGAATCTCTTGTCATGTCTTTTTTTCACATCGAGCCACTGGGTTTGACAAATCATAGTGGTAGAGTAACAAGTGTTTTCTGTTAGGGTTATTTTAGAACTACGTCTCTTAAAACAGCAGTAAACTATATTGTTTATGAAGTTCTAGTACTGTAGGTGGGTACACCATAAACTAGCATCCCTGTGGATTTACTTCCCTGGATCCAACCTTCCCCAGCATTATCCCCAGGGCTTACCTTTAAATTGCTCCAAAGCGCAGAGTGGAGGGCAAAAGGCCTATTGGTGGGAGAACATATTTGTATAGCATCCTTCAATTGAGTCCTAGAGAGCTATCTACAGATCTAGCTGTATATGAAAAAGGAACGGCAGTAGTTTAGATCAATGCTGGAAGCTGTGAATACAGTCAATATGTCTACTGAATGGTACATATGTTTGACTAGAAACAGACACATGGGTTTACGTGTATGCAATTTTAGTCTGTACAGGGCAAGTGATTTCTCTGGGGTCTTTAATGTTCACCATTCAACCTTGAAGAGAAAAGCACTATAACTGGGTCAGAGTGAGTGAGAAGTAGCCATGGAGCAGTCACGTGCAGGGCAAGTTCCTGGAGTAAGGCAGGACTTTCCCTGTATCTGGGTCACCACCCTGCCTGTATATTTTCTATATATAACCGACACTCCTGGAAATGCCTTGGTCAAGGGGTAGCTTAGCCTCAGAGTTCAAACCCCTTTCTGCTCGTGAAACACAGCAGTATCACCACACAGACTGACCACAGTGCCTTCCCACCTCTGGCCTGGCTTCTGAAAAGCCCCAAAGAACTGTAAAGATCCAAACTCCCTTCTCTATAACTAGAGCAGGGGCTGCAAAACGGCCACTCACTGCCTTTTGCGTGTGGTGCTAATTAACATGATCCAAGTTACAATATGTGCTAAAGATTCCAGTTTTGTTACTTATTTAATGAGCTTCGTGGGATTTGAACATGAGGCTCAGAGTAGCAGGGGAAACCTCATAATTAGTTTCAATTACAAGAAGTTCCTACACATTAAGACTATTTGATGAACTGCAGAAGGAAGGAACTACCGACCAGATACAAATCACTAATTTTGTTTCATTTATTATTATACTTATTTTCTTCCTAATTAGTACTGATTGGCTTATGATCCTAATTAATGCAAAGGAATTTGGAATGGTATACAATGGTATGGCTTAAAAGATGCCAGCATGTACAACTGCTAAATTATTGCTAATTGTTATTTACATGAGGCCTGGAAGACTAAGTAGTGCAATGCCTAATTAGCAGTAAAAATATGGTATCCATTTCCAATTTATACTAAGGCAATGTAGATCAAATCATTAGTTTAAAAACTTCAATCTTTAGATCACAAGAGCTGCACCATCGTATAGTGACCTCCACCCAGGGGGGAAACGGTTTTTCTCTTATCTTCAATCATATCTTGTCAGGGCTTGGCTAGAACTTTGCAAAAAGAAAGTTACAACAGAATACACAGCACCCCTGGCATCCGGCTGGCGTACTTAAGGATTAGAGCTGGGAGCCAACTGGCAAATAGGCCAAGCATAAGGCCTGGGATTGTTTCTGACATTTTTCAGAAACAAAAGTTTGTTCCAGCATTGGAAAGTGTTGCTGGAGAGTAGGGGCCCTGAGATGGTAGGTTTCTGGGAAAGCCTAAGCCCATTGTCATGTCCTGGTGCCTAAGAGTGATGTCTGCAGAACACCAGAGATGTTTATCCTGGAAAGCTGGACTATCAAGCAGCATCACAGGCACTTAGTGCTCTTGCCCAATGATGGCTGCAGGGACAAGGGAAGAAAGAGATGGTTTTGGAGCTGAGGGACCTTAACTTCAAATATCTTAGTCCAAAACGTCCCATCAAGAGGTCCTACTTATCTCTGATTATATCACTTTTGTTATGGCAAATCTTGCCCCTCATTCTAATCTGAGCTCACTCAAGGAGGGATGGTGTGCTGATTTGGATCTGTTATGTACCCCAGAAGAGCATGTTCTTTTCATCCAGTTTTGCTGGGGCAGAGCCATTGTTGGGTGGGACCTTTTGATTAGGTTGTTTTCATGCAGATGTGACCTCACCCTTTTGAGGTGAATTTTAATCCGCTTGCTGGAGTCCTTTATGTGGGAAACATTTTGGAGAAAGTGCAGATGCTTGGAGAGAAACGCCCAGGAGATGCTAAGCTAAGAGAAGAAATGCAGAGTTTGCCCCAGAGAAGCTAAGAGAGAACCCTGGAATCAGAAGCTGAAAGCAATGAACTGGGAGCAAGGACCAACAATGCCAGCCATGTGCCTTCCCAGCTGTCAGAGGTGTTCCAGACACTGGCAGCTTTTTTTCAGCCCAGGTATCATCTTGTTGATGCCTTAATTCAAACATTTTCATGGCCTTAGAACTGTAAATTTGTAACCTATTAAATCCCCTTTGTAAAAGCCAATACATTTCTGGTATATTGCATTCGGCAGCTTTAGCAAACTTAACAGTTGGGGTGCAAAGGTTTTACTTCCTTCCCATTTTCTTCAACCAATCTTCTCTTGCCAACTTTTTCTCTTTTGTCTTCTCCTTTTCCCTTGATATAATTTCCATTCCTCTATGGAATGGAAAGAAATTATTGGAGTAGGAGCCAGAAGTCCCAACTGACCTGGCTTTACAAGAGTCATTTCACAACTTAGGGTTTGAGATTCTCCATCTCTCTCATATAGTGAAATGCTAACATGTGTCACTTGATCCCTTTCTCACAGCAGTTAAGTTCAAATGGAATAATATGTGTGAAAGCCCTTGGGAAATCATAAAGTTGCATGTAAATGGGAAGGATTCTTAAGGTCAGGCCAACCATTTTATCTTCACGGGCAAAGTATTCAGTGTCCAATGGAGCACAAATCCAGGCACTAGATGCTTGTCTTTACCACTGGTGACCTGACACATGTAGAAAGAGGCACCTCCCCCCCCCCCCCCGCCCCCAAGATGACTTGGTAGAGCCAAAAGAAGCCAGGGGGAGAAGCCAGGTCCCGTTCAGGCCCCTGGACACCACATGTGAATTTCCTCATTTCCATGCGTCCTCAGTACCCTGGACACAAAGAGGTTTCCTGACAGTTTGGGCCACAGCAAGCAGGCTCTAGCTTCTGCAATGCTCTGATCAGATTATTTTGAGAAGATTTTTCATCTTCCTGGGCGAATATTGTTATTGGCCACCAGGCATTATTTAAGGGTGTCTAACTCTGCAGCCTCATAAATATCTTTTTCTTATCTTTTTAAAGAGAGAGAGACAGTAACAGAGATAGTATTTGATGTTTAATGTAGCATAAGCCCTATATTGAGGCTTTGGGGTAGCCTCATTTGAACTTCATTATGGGCTTGTTGAGTTTTGATTTCTCAGAGTGCTCAATGACATTTCCTAACAAGGATAAACTCAAATCATTTGGTAAAGTTATATATTATATATATGTAAACATTTTTCCCCAAGAGAAATAATAATTTGGTATAGGAAATTCATTATTTACTTTATATTTTTCTTGGTCAATATCATATTTTTAAGATTCATCCAGACTGGTATATATAGGTGTAGTTCATTCACTTTCTTTGGTATGAATATCTCAATTTATTTACTTATTCTTTCAATGGACACTACAGTTGTGGCCAATGTTTATTGCAAAAATGTTCTCTGACCCTCCCCGCTCCCCAAGTTTTTATCTTCTATGCACATGTGTGAATTTATCTAGAGTAGAAACATAGGAATGGAACTGATTTTATCATACAATGCCAAATTGTTTTCCAAAATGGTTGTGCCAACTGACACTCACATAAGCAAGGAATAAGAATTCCTATTTCTTGGCAATTTCTCCAATCCCTGATTTTACTAATATTACCAGATTTTCATTTTTTGCAAACTGGTGGATATAGTTTTAATTTGCATTTTCTTGATTAAAAGGACATTTTTCCTGTGTCTCTTCTGTGAAATGCATTCTCATGTCTTTTACCCAGTTTTCTTTTTCATTTTTTCAGGTTTCAACTTTTTCTTATTAAACTGTGGGAGTTCTTTATAGGGACTCTCCTTTGTTGGTTATAATTTATTGTTGGAGATGCAAATATCCTTCCAGTTAATAGGCTGCTTTCACTATCTTTATAGTGCCTCTTGCTAAACAAATATTTTTCATTTCAATATAATCAGATTTATCAATCTTTTATGGTTTGTACTATTCTATCCTGAGGTCATGAAGTGTTTCCCTATATTCTTTTTTTGGCATGGGCAGGCACCCAGAATTGAACCCGGGTCTCTGGCATGGCAGGAGAGACCTTTGCCTGCTGAGCCACCGTGGCCCGCCCCCTGTATTTCTTAAAAGTTTAAGTTTTCACTTATCAAATTTAATTATGCAACCCATCTGAAAGTGGTTGTGTTTGTAATGTGAATCAATGACCTAATTTCATTGCTTTTTCCATATAGATAACCAACCGTCCTGTTATCATTTTTTAAATAGTTCATATTTTTCTCCACTCATCTCAAATGCCACCTCTGTCACGTTTCAAGTTTCTATATATACATGATTGCATTTTTGGGCTCTCTGTTTCCTTCTGTGTTTTATTTATCTACCTTTTGACCCAAACCACACTGTCTGTTTAATAAGTTTCAAAAAATCTTAATATCTGGTAGGACAAATTTCCCCATCTTTTCTTCTTCATTAGTGCCTTAGCTTAGTTTACATATAGGTTTTTCCATATACTTTAGAATTATCTTATACACTTCCAAAAATCAGTTTGCTGAAATTTTGATTGGAATTGCATTAAATCTATAGATCAACCAAGGAAAAATTGGATTTTCTATTCTCTCTTGAATCTGTTGTGGGAAGTTATAGTCTTTTTTAGAATTGTGCCTGCTTCAGAAGGATGGGGTGTGAAGATGGGGTCAACCAATGCCACCTGAGTATCTACAATCTAGCATTAAGGGAGGAGGAAAAAAGGGGAAGATAATAAAATAGTTAATAGAAATTACAAATGAAACAAATATCTATAAAAGTTGATTGCCCCACAGTGCCAGGGCATCTTGCCTCTGTTTTCTTGCCAGAGGATCCACATGCTTTTTCTCTGCATGTGCACTTAATACATTTTTTGCCTGTTTCTCAATTTGTGTTGTACCCTTGAATTCTCTCTTACGGCGTGGCCAAGAACCTAGGAACTTAAATCTGGCAACATTCCATTCCATCTCAATATTTTTGCCTAAGTTGATTAATTGATTTGTCTTTTTGCACAAACTTTTGGCTTTGTCAATACTATTATATCTATATCTATGTTTTCTATTTCACTGATTTCTGCTTTTACCTTTATTATTTCCTTTCTTTTACTTTCTTTGGGTATATTTGTTCAAATTTTTTCTAATTTCTTAAGTTATATAATTACCTTTTCTTATTTTATCATTTTAGCTTTTCTTATATAAATATATAAGCTTGCAAAATTTTCTCCGAGAACCAACACAGATATATCCTATGAGTTTGGATATGCAGTGTTTTCATTGTTAGTCAATTCTAATTTTTATGACCCATGAGTTAATTAGAAGCATGTTTTCCTTTTCTAATCATTTCAGAGTTTTACAGTTATCTTTCTGTTACTGATTTTTAACCTAACTGCACTTTGCTAGAGAATATGATCTCTATAATGCTGACATTTTAAAATGTAGTAGACTTGCTATATGGTCTAGTACATCAGTTTTCATTATTGTTCTGCATATGTCCTGTTGTATTTTCTATTAGTTGGATGTGACATTTATGCATGCTTGTTAAAATGGGATTTACAAATCATTTTTTCCCAAATTCCCATATCCTTACTCAATTCATTTTTCTTCACCTGATTCATTACTGAGAAAGACCGGTTGAAATGCTCTACTCTGAAGCCAAATTTGGCAATATAGCCTTTATCTTTGTTTTATATATTTTTTACTCTATGTTATTATGTACATACAAATTTGAATTTTAAAATTTTCTTGGTTTTAATTCTATCATCAAGACTGTGCAGTGACACTTTTGATCTCTAATACCTCTTTTTATTAAGGAACAGACTTTAAAGGGTATTTTGGTTGATAGTAATGTAAGTATACCAGCTTTCTATTAATTAGAATTTCTCTGATAAATCTTGTTTCATCCTTTTCTTTTCAGTCATATGTTTCCATACGAATTAGGTATATGCATATTTCTGTATTTGTATCCAATCTGATCTTTTAAAAACTTTATATTTACCATGATTACTAATTTATTTATTTTTTTATATGGTCACAAATTTAAGTCTCTAAATAGTTTTTTATTTCTGATTATCTCCCTCTCTATTGGTTTGTAAGTTATACCTCTAATTCTATCTGATTAGTGGTTTTCCTAGATATTTTAAATTGATATTTAACATAATAGTGAAAATTTATATCTTTAGCCTCTTCCCAAACAATAAAACAGTCCTTAATATTTTAATCTGATTACCCCTAAGCATTTATACTATGATTATTTAGTATTTCATTTCTACTTTTCCTCAATATTGCAATTTAAACATTATTTTTACTGTTTTGTACAACTAATGTTAATATATTTAAATTTATCCACATTCTTAGCATTCCCCCCCCCCCCCCCCCCCCCCCCGCCCCGCACACTATATCTCCTCACATCTCAGACCTTCTTTCTGGGATAATATTTTTATCTTGCTGAAGAACATACTTTGGGGATCTCTTTAGGGAGAGTCTGTTGATAGTAAACACTATCTGTTTTTGTTAACTTAAAATATCTTTATTTTGAATATTTTTGAAAGACAGTATTACTGTGTATATTATTATAGGTCCATAAGTTATTTCCTTTCCACACTTTGAAGAAGTTACTATTGAGAAACTGGTTACTATTGAGAAACCAACCTAATGGTTGGTTTTTATTTTTTGTTCTGTTTTGTTTTTGAAGGTTATCTATCATTTTTTTTCTGGCTGCAATTTGACTACAGTATATCTAACTTGAAGATTTTGTTTGTTTGTTTGTTTTATTCTGTTTGAAATTTCTTAAGCATTCTGATTCTGTGGTTCTATGCCTTTCATCAATCCCAGAAATTCTTAAGAATTACATATTCAAATATTCTCTTTCCCTCATTCCCTGTCTTATTTCTTTACTGAATCATCATTAAAATGTATGAAAAACCTGTTCTTTGCCGTATGATTCTGAATCCAAGGATTCTCTTCATTTTTAGAATTTCAAATTTTATATATTTTCAAACCTACCTGGTCATATTTCAGAGTCTATTGTACGTAGTTTTATTTATTTATTTTATTTTATTTGTTTGAATGGGCAGGCACCATGGCAGGTGAGAACTCTGCTACTGAGCCACCACGGCCCACCCCTTAGTTTTATTTTGATACCCTCCTTTATTTCTTTAAACATCTTAAGTTTACTTAATTTCTGTTCAAGGCTGAGCCACATTTCTTTTTCAGTCTTAGTGGTTCTAATTCTACTCATTGTGTTTCTCTTGTTACTTTTGAAAACTTTTTCCCTTATGTATTTTGTATTATAATTTTTAATTGTGATTCATGTTTTTGACATTTTTGCTGTGAGAGTCTTTGTGCCATGGTTTCTAAGTGCATTTGTTCAGAGATAGTATGCTCGGACATCTGTTAGGTGTCTAGGTTTCCCACTGACCCAGGAGTATTTTGAACTAAAACTTTGGTTTGATCATTTTTTGGGAAGTATGCATGTTGGCCTTCAGTCATGTAGGAACTGGTTTGGGGTTAAGATTTCTCAGAGGTAACTCTTTGGTCTCTCCAAACAGAGTGGAGACAGGTAAGATTTCTTTCTCTCTTTGTGGAAGTGATATTATCTAGTTCACTCATCCACTGAGAGGTTTGTCTTATAAAATCTAAATTTTTAAAAGGATTTTAGATCATATCTTCCCACATTGCATGAGTCTTTCACTTTGTTTTTGGTTCCTTATAAGTAGCCTATAAACCAAAAGTACAGACATCAAAGTCCAGGCAAATGCCTCAAAAAAAGTCACCAACTTTAAGACTGCCTACCTCTTTGGATTACTGTCAATTTTAGCTTCTAAGAACATCTTTTATCCCCCCTTATATGAATACGCATTTAAAAAGATGATTTTTCACTTTATTGAGTGTTTTTAAGTATATCTTGCATGCTATATCTTGAAAGACATTTTTATGTGGTTTTAATTTTAAATGTTAATACAAAGTCACCCACTGGCTTCTCTCCTCTATATCATCACTTAGTTATTTATTGTGAAAAATAACATATATACAAAAAAAACAATAAATTTCAAAGCACACCATGACAACTAGTTGTAGAACAGATTTCAGAGTTTGCTATGGTTACAATTCCATAATTTAAATTTTTTTTCTTGTAGCTGCTCCAAGATACTGAAGACTAAGAGAAATATCAATATAATCACTCAATAATCATACTAATTTGTTAAATCCTATCTTCTCTTTTATAACTTCACCTTCTCCTTTGATCTTTCTCCCAATCTTTAGGAGTCTTTGGGCCATGCCTATTCTAACTATTTCATGTTGGAAGGGGCTGTTGATAATATGGGATGGAACTAGTTGATGTTCTGGAAAGGCTGACCCCTCTGGATTTCAGGATTTATCTGGCCTAGGAACTCATCTGGAGGGTGTAGGTTTCTTGAAAGTAATTTTAGTGCTTGGAACTTTTTTAGAACCTCAGATAAAGCCTTAGGTGTTCTTTAGGGTCGGCAGGAATGGTTTTGGTTGGGGTTTGGCAAACCATGATATGTAGCAACGTCTAACTGAAGCTTACGGAAGAGAAAGCCTCCAGTAGCCTCTTGACTCTGTTTAACTCTCTCAGCCATTGATATCTTATTCGTTACAATTCTTTTACCCCCTTTGGTCAGGAAGGTACTGTTGATTCCACAGTGCCAGGGCCAGGCTCATCCCTGGGAGTCATATCCCACTATCATCACTTATTTTTCCTCTTCACGTTATCCAGACAAACTGAATTTTAGTTAATAAACTGAAGGTGCTATATAATAAATACTTTGCATCTTCTAAAAATTACTGAAAAGTAATTTTTAACTTGTCTCTACAGTATATTCTATGACATGTAATTGTGAGCTAGTTTTCCTTCTAACTCTTAGAACAAAAGTTCTGAAAATGACACCCATGTCCCCTGCCCTCTATGTTAAAAGAATATGTATATATTTCTATATTTTCTACAAAAGGGTCTGTGTTTTTCCATAGATTCTAAAAAGAGTGTATAACTTAAAAAAAAATGGGGTAAGAATTGCTTGTGTTAGAGCAATAACTACAGTGGAAAAGTTCACACCTATAGCAGAACTCTGGAAACTATGTCTAGGAAATGAGAATGAAAATATCCCATGAGACATAGTATCTGTTTCTATATCTTTATCTGTATCTATATCAGTCTATCTGTAGGTCAATATACCTATTTATATATAATTAAACACACATGCCCACACTCTCAAACATGCACACACATGCCACTCTGTTGAAGTGCAATAGAAATAGGGTAAGGGACTGGGAATGTCAATAATATATAATTTTAAAATTAAATATATTTTTCTACTTCAAGCTTAAAAATAATAAATGACCCATGCTTGAGAACCCCTGAAAAAGCACTCCCATCTAAAATGGGTAGTTCTAGGCCAACATGACCCATCTTGACCCCTTCGCCAGACTTGCGTATAAATGATTTGGCTGTTTCCATAAATCACATCTTTGGCAAAGACATTTCAGATACTCAAAAGAATGTGACAGGGCTTTGAAAGCATCTCTAAGAGCTCAAAAGCATTTTGAGCAGAGGCAGCTGCACCAGAATGGGTGTTATCTAGTGATTGCTAGGAAGGCAACCATCCTCGTTTGGGGGTTTGGGTGCCGGTGACTTCATGGGTCTGGGAATTTTATAGCCACCTTAGTGCTATGCTCTGAGAAAGCATGTTTTGAGTAGAGTGTAGTCAACAAAGCAACTCTGAGGGCTGTTTCATAGAAGGAGTTTAAGTATGTTAAAACGAGGGCCCTATCTTTGGAGACAAGGTGACCTTGAGACAACTTGAGGGGCAAAAATTTCTTGGGCATAGACTCTGGTGATGCACACCAGAAGAGGCAGAACTTCTTTGCAGTTGTTCCTTGAATACTCTAGGACCTAATGAGTATTTTTCTTCCTCAAAGCCTAGAAGATGGCTGCCCTTTTCCTCTGGCAACAAAACTCTAATGAAGTTATTACAGACTCTATTTCTCTGCTCCAAATGTTGTTTTTAAAACAAAAAATCTTATATTATGTTAGTTTCCCCTATAGGATCTCTCTGGCCTTCAATTGTAAGCCTGTGAGGATGGATATAGGGAACTCATGACAATGTTGCTGGTTAAAAGTTGAATACTGAAAATGAACAATGGAGAATTCATAGCCCTTAAAGCTCATTAAAAGTAATCCTGCAGATAGTAAATGAGGGATTATTGAGTGATTTACTGACAAATTGATAGACCAGCACCTAGACATTGTAAAATCAGAATAGTTGTATTGTAGATTTAAGTTAAGACCATTTAGGAGAAGAAAAAAAAGTCATCACACAAGGAACTATGGCCTTATGTGACTCCCTGATTGATTCCACAGCTTAAATATATATTAACATTAATAAGTGCATTAGGCCATAATTATTACAATTACTTTTATATCATTACATGTAGAGTTGTCTGGACCACTATAATGAAAGACAGAGAAACAGCATTGCTCTAGAGAAGTAAAATGGGGAGAGAGTGAGACTGAACAAGTTATAAGGTGTCTGAAAATGGAAACAATAATATATGTTGCTTTTAGCACACAAGCTTTTAGTATTCTATGAAACAGCGTAGACTGAACCTTCAATGTACGTTTAAATCACTGCAGAGTATATTAGTAATGACAGTAATGATTAATAATGTAATAACTAACATATACTCATTAGGTATCAAGCACTAACAGAGAAAAGTACTTTACATATGTGACTTCATTTAATCCACAACAGAGCTTTACAATGTATAATAATACTAATAAAACTTATTGCACATCCTTTTTAGTTATATATGGTATTGAGATTCTGTACCTTTTATAAGACAGCCACGGCAGGACAAATAATCTTTTGACAAAGGACAAAACTTGAACTTCGACAAAATTTGAAGTGGGGTCCTTGTAAAAAGCCAGGGCATTCAGGAATTTAATCCCCTGGTTTGCAGTCCCACACCTCCACAGACCAACAGAAAAGAGTGAAATGTCATGGGTTTTCATGGTTCTTGCCTGTCACCAAGCCCAGACGACGCTCCTCAGGCTGGCATGGGCTGATTGCCATTTTGTTGTCACTCCACAAGAGGAACAAGGGTGGCTGCTGAGGTGCCAGGGAATGAAAATTCGATGTACAAAACATGCTCAGCCTTCCAGATACAGTGGGAGAAGAACACACACTCTGGAATCAGGGGGGCTTGGAGTAAACTTTGGTTCCCCTCCCTGAGAGTCCAAGGACCTTGGAAAGTTACCTTACCTCTCTGAACCTCATTTACCTCATCTGTATAATGGGGATAATAATAGTTCCTATTTCTTAGGGCTGGATATGGGAATAGATGAAATATAGTAAGCCATCAAAAATTATTTTTATTAAAATTGAATGCAATATAAAATATGTCAGAAGGAGACTATATGAACCTAATCGTGTTTTGTTTTGCCTAAGCCATTTTCTTAAACAACTGCATTTAACTTTTTGAGTCTGTAGATTGAAATATGTCCCTTCATGTTCTTCCGCCCTTCATTTTCTAATGTCCCCAATCATGATTTACTCAATGTGCCTGGCTCTCACCCAAGAAGTTCCCTACAAAGACTGGGGGTCCAGAAGCTGAGGGTCCATACGAAATATCAGAGAGGGTTATCAATGACTGTTCAGGAGGCCAGCGTACTGCAATTACAAATAGTCTCAGCTGGGGTAAGTCATCCTGTGACTATGGGCGTATTCCTAAACTGCTCTAAGTTTTGGTACTGCCATCTATAAAATCAAGAATAGAAACACAGAGTGACCTCAGGCCATGGGCTGAATGTAGTGGAGGAAGTGGTGCTGGAATCTGTGGTTCCTCCCTGAAGCCTAGGGCCTCTATAATGCCACGCTCACTGCCAAAGCCTTTAAAAGAAGAGGTCCAAAAAGGTTTTCAAATATAGGCTTTGTGAAATGAGGTACTAAGCCACAAGAGGCATGGAGGAAACTTCATGTGTACTGTTAAGAGAGAAGCCTATATGGAAAGGCTGCATACTGTATGACTCCAACCATATGATGTTCTGGAAAAGGCAAAACCATAGAGACAGCAGAAAGGTCAATAGCTGCCAGGATTTCAAGATGGTGGGGGAGGAGGGAGGGGAATAGATGAAGCTCAGGGGATTTTTGGGGTAGTGAAATTATTCTGTATAATACCGTAATGGCGGATACATGATAGTAAGCATTTGTCAAAACCCACAGAACTGTACAACACATTCCTAAGGTAATTTCTAATGGAAATTATGGACTGGAGTTAATAAAAATGTGTCAGTATTAGTTCATCAATTGGAACAAATGTACTACACAAAGGCAAGATACTTCTAAGAGGGGACACTGTGTGTGGGGAAAGTGCTTATGAGAACTCTGTACTTTCTGCTCAAATTTTCTGTAAACCTGAAACTTTGCTAAAAACTAAGTCCATTACCAAAAAAAAAAAAAAAAAAAGGTAGCCTATGTAAGCCAGCAGGGTATTATAGCACCTACTGAGAACAAACATAAACAGGAAGAAGAAAAAGAAGAAATGTCAAACGTTTGCTGTTGAGGAAATATATAAAACAATGAGCTCACAGTCTCTATCATTATCTACATTGATAACTATTTAGCTTAGTTATCACAAGTTTGTGATAACTCACAAACTTGTTATTTTACTGGTAAGGATACATCCCAAAAGTTTCATTGTTCTTGGTGTAATATCTTTTCCAACAACTCATGGTTAACTCAGAAGAGTTGAGACAAAGAAGCAAGTCAAACCAGAGGCATGAATAAAAAAAAAAAGACCCTAGGCAGGGAATACCCTAAATGATGTAATAATCACAGAATCACCCAAATTAGATGTGGAAGGACGGAGCTTGTGCTCCAGCCCCCTGAGGCGGCTGCTCTAGAAAGCCAAGGTACACGGATCTTCGAGCCAGCGTCCCCTGCTCCCCAGCCCCACTCCCTGCCATATGCTTGCTTCCTGGGCTTTTTGTCTTCATGCATTTCAATGATGCTACCATTTTCCCCACCCAATCTGTATATTTTATACCTGCACGGGAGAATGTTATTGTAGTGTCATTTATTCCAGAGCTGTGGAACCACAAATGGCGATTCATTCTACCTACAACTCTAGTTTCACCATCAGGCACTTGAGGACCTTTTACTCCTTTCAACTCCACCCCAAACTTTCACTTTATGGGGAGCTTTTTTTATGCTTCTTACAATAAGCCCACTCTGAATATAAATGCACATTTCCAATGTATATGGCACTTTTGAACAGCGTGAATAGAAAAATCTTAGAAAGATGCTACAGTGAAGCAACTGCAAATGCAATACCCTGTTGTTTTTATTGCTAATTAGAAACAAAACACAAGTTCAACCTTATTGCAGGCTAATCAGCTATTAAAACTAAGTGCTTCTTAAAAAAATCAAATCTGCTTGCCTTCCTTATATGTATGAAAAAGAATAACAAAACCTAAAGAGCACACGTGATTTAAAAATCCTCTCCTTCTCCATGCTGACGCGGATTCACCAAGTGGTTATGATGTGAACTGTGAACGTGGGCAAGGCTAGTAGTCTCAGGGCAGAGACACGGCTGCCATAATAACCCCGAGATGCACTTCTCCTGGAAAGTCCTGTTATTGTCAGAAAGATGAATTCTAAAACAGCTCTGTATTGTGCAATCTGCAGATTTTATTGACAAAGGTGTCAAGTCCTGCAGAACTGAAAGTTGTTTCCCTTGTCATGAGATAAATAAGCAGGTTTGCTCAAGCTCCCAGCTTTATTCAATTTGCTTAGCTACAAGGTGACTGTACGCATTGATTCCATGTGAGACTGGATATAGATTTTTTAAGGGAGGTACATGCTCTGCGAGTTAGAGTCACTTCCTGAAGTAGAAGGGCTTTGTAGCTTGGCTCACAAATCCAGAGAGACAGCAAAGCCTCTAGAACCTGAGAGATCAGCGAGTTATGATGAGGCTAGGGGCCAGTGGTCTGGCTGCAGTTTTCCCTGCTGTGCCCCAGGGATTCAGAGAATCTACAGAATTGAGGGTCTTCCAGAGCATGCAGAATAGTGGTTCTCAAACTTCAGTGTGCATAGGGGTCACCTGCAGGGCTGGTTGAAACACAGATCGCCGGACCCGAGCCCCAGAGTCTGATTCAGAAGGTTTGGGGCAGGCCTGAGAGTTAGCATGTCAACAAGCTCATGAGTGATGCACACACGATTGGTCTGTGCACCACACTTTGAGAACCACTGGTCTCACACAACCCTCTCATTTTACAGGTAAGTAAACTGAGGTCCAGAGAGATGTTCAGACCTATGGAGCCCACACTCTCACAGCCCGGCACGTAAGAGGCAGGCCTAGAAAATCTGTTTCTGATGGGGTCCTTATCAATTCTGAACAAATGTGCTTTGCAGTCTTTCTCCCTCCTACACACGAACACACCCTTAATCTAGGGGTGAAGATGATCTTTCTGGACCTGGCAACAGGCTGGAGTATCTGCCTTTTTGCTGGAGGCCTGGATTTTCTGTGCATTCATTAAATGTAAGCAGTTTCCACACTTGAAAAAAAAAAGAAAAGGGCTCTGGAGATCCCCTCTCCATCCTTCTGCTTGTCAGAGAAGACGAGAGGCAGGCGAGGCTGGGCCTGTACCGCAGAGGGTTTGGTTGCCTTATATACTAGTGAATTTCTAATCACTAGTATTTTTTTAGCAGTGGAATGTGGTAGAAGAAGTTATTTGGAGTTAGATGACTTCTAAAGGTCTCTGATACTTCCAGAATTCTAAGACCTATGAAATCGGCTTTTTTACTACACATTGTAGTAAAATTTCCTTATGTCACAGCCTCCTAAATCGTAGTTTGTGATGATATGCAAGTTGGAATTGAATAATGCTGAGCCCTGGAAATAAGTTTTCTGTACAGACTACCTATTCCAAATCAGTTAAAAAAAAGTACAAGTCCTCACATCATTATCAAAATACTTAGTTTGCTTTATTGTCTTCTCAGTATTTATCACTATCTGAGAGTATATTATAGATGTTTCCTCACTTATTGTTTACCAGCATTGCAACAAGAATATAAGCTCAGTAAGAGCAAAATGTCACCTGTCTTGGTCCCTGCTAGAGGCAGGAGCTCAGACTTGCCTGAATCAGCATTTGTTGATTTGTTGATGACTGAATACCTAACGGTCTTCACCTTCATTAGCGTCCACAGGTTTTCAGAAACAAGAACCTAGTAATTAGGAAGGAACTACTGAATTTATATATCTCTTAAATGAGGATCATGCATGGAGAATTAAGAAGTTCACATATTTCTTCCCTGCTAGCCAATATGCATACAGCAAACGGTATTAAGAAAAATAGGGCATATGAAATCGCATCAAGTGAGTCTTCTTAAACCTAGCCTGTGTTTTGTTTACGCAAATGTCTTTTGTGATTTTTACATCAGTGTGAATCATTTACTAGTACTTAGGACTCGAGCTCTTTAGTTGCAAATTCTTACTGCAAAACCCACTGGGATTATCAATGTCTCAAAATTTCCAATACACTAAACAGAAAAGAATATCATCACACTATATATAGTAGAATCATATAGCTTTATGATAATCTCCACGGAACAGATTTTACTAAATTGTCTTTGAAATTATGGATGCTAATGCTATTCAGAAATTTTTATTGATTACTATTTTGCTTCAACATTTGTGGACTGAGCCCCAAACCAAGTCAGACTTTGTATGGCATCACCAGTAGCACACTGGATTTTATTAAAGTAAGGTGAATGCTTTGAAATGCTCTGAAAACAAAGGACTAGACAAATGAAAGGCTTAGTGATAAAAACAGTCAGTTCCACGAATGTAGTTTTAAGCACAAGAATATTGGAGTTGACCTCTTACAAAAGCAAATGCAGCCTGAGAGTCGATCCTGTAACAGCCAGAATATCCACAGGAGTCCTTTCATGGACTGGTTGGGGGACAGTCACCCCTTGTAGGTCCAGGGCTATGCTGTGCTTTATTTCTGATGAAACACCGAAGCTGAGAGAAAAAGCACATCTGAGAGCACCGAGGCATTCAAATAAACATTTGTTGAATAACTGAGTTGTTTAAAATTAGCAGTGTGGTAAACGATCAAAAGCACACCCTTTGAAGTCCAGTGGCTCTGTATTCAAATTCTGGCTCAACCATTTATTAGAAATGTGATCTGAGACAAATTATTCACTTCTTGGGGCTCCAAATCCTCATCTTTAAAATCGGGCTAATACTGCCTGCCTTGAAGAGGGCTGAGACAATTAAAATAACAGATGGCAGCATATCCTGAAGCTTTAAAGAGGTATCAGCTCACACCCTAATTCACTGAGCATGAACCTGATGATGGGGGCGGGGGCGGGGGCGGGCACCCGGTGAGCGATGGGAAAGACTGGATGGCTCTTGGGTGAACATGGTTCCCCGTGCCTCACTTGCAGACTAACTACACATGGGGTGGTGGTCCACTTTGTTAAGCATGACGGCAGGTACAGCTTTCTCTTTTGACATTAGGTAACCGTCCTTTGAAATTTTGTCTCCTTGTCTGTTAGACCTGATAAATGGGGCTAATCATATTTAGCCCTGCACACCTCAGGGTAAACTGTGAAGATCTTAGGGGTGTAAAGGAGGTGAAAGGATTGTATTATACTACTAGGATTAGATACCTAACACTCCCCCGTTTGGGCTTCAGTTTCCTCTCATCATGATTATTATCACTACGAGATGTAAAGTAAAACGGCCCTGATTCCCTTGTACAGGCAAACAACTTACTACCAAGCCTGGCCATTCTGGCACTCTCCTTGCCCATTTTGCAGTGGGAACAGAAAAGAAACCTGCTTGCAATAAACATGGGCTTCTAAGTGTAAAGTTTGTATTGACATTCTTAAAATATTAGCTTGTCTCAGTGTTTTATGTCATCAATTGTAACTGTCAGTTTCCTTTGCAAACTGAGCAATAATAGAGCTATGTTTTTCCTATTTCTGACCAAGCTAGTACTGGCCCGTGGGCTGGCTGCAGCCCTGACTGTGGTGGGAGGTGAAATCTATTTTTGGAACATGGAAAGTTTTATGATGCTATGTAGTTAATCCTATGCTCAATATTCCGGGTCTTTGGAATTTGGGGAGCACAACACCCTTGAGCTGAGAATGAAAAGTACACCATGCCACTGAGTGGTACCTAAAGATTCTGAACACTGGGGCTGATTTTCCCAATACACCCACACTTCTTACTACTATAGCAAGCAAAGTTCAGTTGCTCACAGATGGGTCTATGGAGGACTCAAAAAGGCTGCAGGGCACAAACCCTCACCCCACAGTGCCAATGAGAGGGTGCTCTGGGGCTGTCTCCTCTCAGTCAGGTCAGGCACTGGGCTGCAGTTGCAAGGTCTATATCGACCTCTATGAACTGAGCCTGGCTGCTCTAAGCTGCCCCAGGTTACAGGATCATTCTGGGAAGCATGATTTTAATTTCTACCAGTAAAACATAAATAGCACACCGATCTACTAATAAATCGGAAGACAATGAAGGTTTAAGAAGCCAATGCACAAGAAATACCAAGGATCTGAGTGAAATCAACATATTAGGGTAATTCAAAGGCTATTTCCTCCAAGGCAGCA